>NC_140643.1:10555442-11155442 GCF_978046115.1 Saccoglossus kowalevskii | reverse complement strand
ATTACTAATACTCATGAATGACCTTGTGGGCCGACTATGTAGAATTATAGAATTACGTCGGCGAATGAAAATATATTCAATACGTATTTTTAATGTAAACACTGAAGTTTTGTAAAACTATGTTATTGGCGGAGGAAAGAAATCTCACTTCTTGATTGACACGAATTTTAATATGCTTTATTTATATTTATAGAGTTTTGCAAATTTGTGCGGTACCATCACCTGACAAACGTATACGAATGTTGAGATTGTGGATATATACTGAGACATAATAATGTATACTGAGATATAATGAGATATAACTGTATAATAACAATAAAAAAGGCCGCCTAAAATAAGCTATATTTGTAAACAGTGGACTCGTACCCACCGTGTTAGGGGGCTTGTTTGTCTTTGAAAGGAAGCTAGATTGTAGATGTGTTTATAAGTGATAAAACCCACTACTCTTAAAATAAAACAGTAAAAGTAATATACATTTAACATGTAATACTTTGTTGGCTAAACATCATCATTTGAACACATAGGTACAAATTGCAAATGCAAGAAATTGGTGTTGCCAACAGTTATTGAGGTATATTGATAAAACCAGAACTTGAATACAACATTTAATTGAATAATTATGATCTAAATTCAATTTATGCTTTTGCAACTCTAGTTAGACATTTGCTAAAATGGTCTGATCATTTACCATGTCTAATTAAATAATTAATTAATTATCATACCATATTGCATGACTTATTACCATAAGCTATCTCATGTGATATCATTAACTAAATGTATCTAATGTTCATTTCAGTAGGTTTTATGTTATACATTCCATGCGTACAAAATATTGGCTGGCCAGTGAAAATGACACGGCTTAGGTAGAGGTAGAGGAAATAATTGAACAATTATTCCTTTGCTCACAAACGGATTTGTAGGTTTTTATGTAAATGGCGGTTTGGTTTGTATACAAATACTCCAATTTATTCGCATAAGATAAAGTGTCTTCGATCGGTTGCAGACGACCAGCGTGCAATCAACACTCGTGAGTTAGATGCCATAGTCTTCTTTCTCATTACTCGAAAACGGGCATTGTTCTTTCGTCATTATATGTAATATGCATATTCCTTATGTTAAATACAACGTTTTAATAAAATGATCACATTGTGTACACACTGTATTACATGACAACAGCTTACGCTTTATAGTGCTGTCACACTCACGTCATTGAAAAATTAAATGGTTTGCTGTCAAACATGGACGTGTCGACTAAGGGAAATGAAATGCATAATGAAGTCGTTAGCGTTCTCAATACTGTAATAATCCCACCGACCAATAATGGTAAGACGGGTAGGAATGCGGGAGAAGGGAGTTAAAACTACATATATCAGAATCTATAAAACTAGAGGAATAATTACAATATTTGGAACTAATGACACATACTAAAACATGGTTAGGTAAGGTCATGTTAGAGTAGGTTAGATCAGCACATGGCGTACACGTGTATTGCATTTCATTGCACAGCGTTGTTATTGCAACAAATAGTATCATAATATGTAATGCGAATTTATTCGTCATTTTTAATTTATTTCAATAATTACAATAATAGTACATCCTAGATGTGGTATCAGATGATGGACAATGATCAGAGGATGTTGCCAACTAAATAATAAAATAGACTGTATATGAGTGTCCCGTGAGTTCTGTTCTGATTGAATGAGAATGACCATGCAAGCCATGTTAGAATACTGATATACCGTGGGTAAAACTGGTACCCATATATATATATATATAAATATTATAAATATGTACATTAAAATTAATAATTAATTTACACTGAAAACAAAAGTGATAACTACACTTTGATAGAGCTACTGAAGCTTCAGTAACAACAAGCCATCGACCATCTGCAGGTGTGTGACATATTCTGCACGAAACGCATTACACCAGTGATAAGAATATAAAATATAGTAAATGTATTTTCTGTAACGTAATTGAATACGTATTGAAAGATCACTGAAGGAGCTGTACAATTATTCTAATGTGTCGATGCCGTATTACAGAACGGTGTGAAGTGATATTTGGACAGCAGCAAATCTTACAATTCCCAAATATGTAATACTACCAACTCACATCATTGCCCGTCAGTGAAAGTTCAACTAGATCTGAGAGACAGACAAGACTACTCATTTTGGGCAACAATGAACTCTAAGTCTAATGGTGAGTGGAATGTAATACATAAATGTGTTGTGGTGGCAAAACTCCAGCATGCTCCTATGCTGATAGTTCGTGACAAGCCAAAGGTATATACTAAACTATTAAATCATCCACCAGACACAAATGTTTACATAAAGCCAATTACAACTGAACAATTTATTGGGAAGCATGCAAACGTATATGAGAGAACTGGTTTACTAGCAGAAATGTACCATCACAAATTTGACCCAGACATGAAACCACTTTTTTTTATCCACCAGCAAGAAATAATGGCCTAGAGCCAATTCCATTCGAACCTAGCTTAGTAAAGACCAACCATCAGCAACACACTATCCGAATTAAGCAAAGCTAAAGTGTTTAGTTTATTTGTATTAGTATATTGAGAGAGAATAACAACTTTATTATACAACGTAATTATACATCAGTAACAGATAACTATTTTGACACAGATCCGCCCGCAGCTATAGGGCCGTCACATTGAAAGGCAATATCATTTAAATGCAATCTGGCTAAGGTCGATTTCTTATGCCAAAACTCATTCCAAGGATGTAATCTAGGGACTCTTATTAAACTAAGCTGCTAGCTCCCCCACAGATGTCATACATGTTTGCTCCCTGGGTTCCTTGTGGCAGCACATCTCCCTTACGGGCAAGCTCATTGCATCTAGAGCTGAGTTGCTGAAGGAGGGTTACTTAAATTGCGGGTTTATTGGTGATAGCCCTTATAAGAGTGCTTCTAAAAATGTTTTTGTTAGCAATACTGTCACTTCAATTATGCACTTGAGTTGGCATAGTATATGATTTTGCCCTTGATCTACAAATCCCAAAGTAGACTATAGCTGTTTAGATGTATAAGTCGTCTGTAAATCTACTAGATAGTCCAATGGTCTATCACTCGGTGAATGTACGTCAGTGTTATATCATTGTGCAATGATTCTTTTCTATGTATTGATTTAAACAATATAATCAGTTATGTCCTGCATCTGCCTTTTCTACATGTAATACAGTGATGAATCTCGAAGACTATATTTCTCTTTTGTCGCAAGGCAATGACTTCACCGGTACCCAGACATCACCTGATCTGAAAGGAATTTCCAGAACAACGCCTGCTTTGTTAGCCTGGGTTGAGATACCAATGGTATCTTGTATTCGTTTCAGAGAATTGACTAGTAAGGAAAAGGTTCTGAGTGTGTGAGCTACGAGAATGCGAGGCTAACCTGCTTTTCAAATTGTGGTTTTGATTAGTTGATGTCACCATTTTGAGAGCCTCACACTGAGAACTGAGTGACTTCCAGTTGAGGGCGTACATTTGTGAACTGTTAGTTGGTCTTATTGGGGTTGCAGAACCAGAAAACAGAAACTAAAATTTTTCATCGCCACATTTTTGCACATGTCAGAACACAAACGTCCTGAAAATCACCTAGTACGAATATTGGAAGTGCACACAGGCTGTGGTCCAAGTACTTTGAAATCTGCAAATGTGCGAACGGTAATAATGCCACGTAGTGCTAAGGACATAATTAGTTTCTTTTTTTCAGATTCATCTTGACCAAAAATCAATCATTTCAACAATCAATCCAGCCAACAACACAGCACAACGACGTTTTGCAATCAATTGTTACATCGTTCTTGTCTTAAGATTTCTTCGCAGTGTGTTACACGTCAAACTGTTTACAGAAAGATATTTCATTGCAATTCAAACAGAAGGATGGTTGCAACTTTTCTCAATTTACATCAATTATAACAAGTCCTCAGTCCGCGAAATGCTGAGAATCACAGATTGAACTATCAAACATGAAATTCCTTTAACCGGAAATAACAGTGTTAGAGTTGTTGATGGACAAGAACTCCTTCATTCGGTCTCAATGGGAAATGCAGTTAAGGAGCCAATCGCCCCGGCCTCTCTCACGTTACTTTTAGTCAGTTATCATGAGAATTCAAGAAATTCTTAATATTATAATATATTAATATTACTCGATAACATGTGAAAATTAGCTGTTTAATCCGAGAGTGATGCCGCACATGTTTGGTTTTGTTGACGTCTAAAACCGAAATGGTGCTTGAACATGAATCGCAATTTACCGGGACACATTGCATCAATCGTGAACGAATATTTAAGTTGATATCAATGAAAAGTAGGTGAAAGCTGCTAGGATCAATATTGTTGATACACTATTGTATTATGTTGTTTCGCTCATATTATTTTATGAATTATGAACAAAACATTCAATAGTTAAAGAAAGACAATTTTATTGAATAATATTTCATTTGACTCACCAGTCGATGAAATATGTCAAATTTTCGGCGGGTAATAATAATAATAATAATAATAATAATAATAATAATAATAATAATAATAATAATAATATAATAATAATAATAATTGAATGCGAAAAAAATAGCCGCAAGAGAAAACCATAGTTTGCCTTATCGTTTTACAAAGACCGTTTGGAATAATATAACATGTATACAGTTGTATACGGTCAATTTAACATTATACACTATATTCCCTTGTGTTCCCTGTTATATGTTATTCATGTTTTTCTATATACAGTATGTCCAATAACAATATGACGTTGGCGCCGAGAAACATGTCTGGCTTAGTCGGGTGCATATGTATGAATATAAGTTTGACTCACTGCATCATAATATTCGTATTTGGGGGATATCGTTGCTAGGGTGAATCGTGTCCGAAAACCTTTCTGTTGCTAATAATGAATCCGGGTAGTTCTCATATAACACGTCGTCTAGCAACCTTTGTCTTTTATATTAGACACGGTATGGTTTGAATCAAAGGAGATATACTGATAATAGAAGCACATGCAATATTATGAAAGCTTCGCACATAAACGTCTTATAACAAGTATTAATACATGATAGTAAATCATAAAAAAACACTGGTTTGTTAATGTTTGGCTTCACACCTATGTAAAACATTCATACGATATTCCACGCTGTGGTTCAGCGGTGAACAGTTCGTTGGTAAAACACAACCTGTTCACGTCAAACGTCAGCGAAGTGACACGTAACATAATGGTTAGCATCATGCATATCTATACTAGCAATGCTGTAAATTGTGCTAATAATTTGTGCCAATCGCTCAAATCAAAATAAAACATATAATACAATAACCTTTGTAGCTGTCTCAGTTGTTATTGCCCTTGAAACAGATGTTTTAAATGCGGCATTTTAAGTATGAGTTGAACATTAAAAAAGTGAAATACTATGATCTCTCCATTAGCTTCACAATGCTGGCGTCACCAGATCTATGTGAACTGTATGGTGGAAACTAATGGTGAATACCTTATATCATTTATACAATTCTCAGACTCGGGAACTTTCTGTCTGATCAAAATGTCGTTTTAGTCGGTTTTTATTTGTCCAATGTCAATGGTAGACACACAACTTGGTGTGCAGATTCTTACCGCTTATAATGCGTTGTCGCTATATAAGAATATATTTTTAATTTTATGCCATGCCCACCAGCCTGTAGTGCAGCAAATTGTTTGCAGATTAACTGTCACGAAGCGAGTAATTACACGAATTATTTGGCATGGCTGAGAACACCCAATTCCATCTATGTAGATCATTACCGTCACGATGTACATGCTCGTTCACTCCGAATCAAAGGTTCGACCGACTGCCGAGTACGCGCTGACGGTAGCATAGTGTGAAGCGCGTGATACAAAACAATGAAAACAAAAAAGTTAAAAATCGAAATTCGCAATTAAAGCACCACAGTTGTCTTGCCGCTTCGTGTTTGGTAGCGGTTCAATACTACGTATACACCGTGTGTAAAATTATTTGTTTGCGAACGTTTTCTGCATATCCAATATATGTTTTTTTTCGCGTTTCTTGTAACTATCAATAAATTAAGTGTGTGTGTAACATTTTTTTGATTGAGTCTATAGATTGAGGAGAACAGTTTTCTCCTAGTTCATTTCCATTGATTAATCAATATGGGGATGGGATGAAAAAATAATGCTACAGAAACGTGAAACAGATGTGGTACAGCCAAGGCCGTTGACAATGTAGACCGTATGTGTCCTTAATTCCACCGATAACATGTACGCGTTCTACTGATTGTAACACTGAAGCAGCATTTGTTTTAATTAATTTTTGTCAGATAATTATTGTCATCTTTAGTCCCATCCCCCCAAAAGCCAAAACAATTGGTTAATTAATAATAATCATTAGAATGTGTCAATAATTCCTGACAATCATGAGAGCATACATTATAACTACATATACATGTATCCAAATGAAATTGTAAGATATTGGTGAGAACTTGTTACCATAGGTACCAATTGTAAATCCTCGATAATCACCATTTTAATGGATGTTTCGTAACCATATATTTTTACCTTAGATTTGTGCACAACAGTAGCGTAAACGACAAGCACATCGAATCATTTTTTTTAAGGTCACGGTAGCCAACCACCTTAAAGTGAGGTATATATTACCAAAATATGTGGTTTCGTTTAAAATCGCTTATATCATTAGCCAACAAACTGATGGAATTACGAATAACGAGACAGTAAAAGTGGTTGGTGACATTTACGGGTAAACTTTACATCCCGGCAAATCAACAACATTTCTAAACTTACATGGCTTTAATGACTCCGTGGTGTTGGTTACTTGATCTTACCAATCTTTATACCCAAGCGTCGTCAATTGCAGAAACGCATGCCTTATGGGCCTGAGCTAGTTTGTATGTCAATCGGGGGGGGGGTCGTAGGAGAGCCATGGCAAGGTTTAATTATTGAAATACCCTACAAGTTGTTCTCATGTGTATTAGCTGGTCATATATCGGTAAGCTAGAATAACATGCAGTCATACAAACAACAGTAATTTAAACATACCGTTCACAGTAAAAAAAAATCCGACATGCATCGATCAATCCAATTTCATTACAGTATGATGGAATGTTATTAGGGATTTCGCTTTCTCTCTGACAATGACAAATAGGCCCTTGGTTATTAAACAAAATAAAAGTTGTCGTGAACCACAGCTTGCAATATAATATCTACGTAAAGTAAATCACTTTGCCATGAACCAACCTAACAGAAGGTCATGTGGGAGACAGGTCACAAATCAGTCACAGCGGCGTGGTAGCGTATACACAGAATTGCATACAAGTACCATGTCATCCATTGTAAAAAAAACTGTTCAAACAATTGAACGCTGTTCAGAAGTATTTCCGCAACAGCTGTTATTTTCACCTCACAGTATGCGTATAATTCAATAACATAACAGTATATAGGTATTTTATTTTAATACTGATTCACGAGTACGTTATTTCAAGTAATTATATTGTTAATTAATCGTTTGTTCTTGAAATGTCAACTTCAGTGTTTGATTTGTGTACAATTATGTACAATTACATGGTACAGCAATGTCGAATGCATACTCACGCTGTAAGTGCCAGAGATCCCCGTATCTCATTGCGTTGCTGTAATTGCTAAGCTGGACGATTGCCATCACGTGGCCATGCTTACAAGGATCTCAATATGAGCGTGCCAGAGAAAAAAAAAAAAAAAAAAAAAAACCACACAACACATAACCCGGATTAGGCTGAACAAGCAAATACAGCGCCATGTTTGACATCGGTCGTGATTATGTGGTTGGATATTTGTGAATACACGCAACGGCGTTGACAACCACATACATTGCAAACCAATCTTGTAAGTTATACAACAGACCATTGAATGTATGTTCGCAATTACTGCTTTCAGACAAAGATCTAAATGTTTTTAATAGAAAATATAAAAATTATTATAGAGCGCAATGTAGCGAAATAATCTCCGAGTACTTACGCGTAGCATGCAACAGGCCATAAGCACGCCATTGCTACTACCGTGCTATCGGATGACAACAATATAAACATACAAGGACAAAACCGTTCCCACTTTAGTGTCATTCTATTCATACTGGTGTTGCATATGAGACTTACAGTTGGCATGTGTGTGCTTTGTCCTGGTGTGGCATGGAAACCTGTAACTGGAACATCAATCGATGGGAACGTCGTCTCGTCTTCATCGGATGGAAGCATCCGTCGGCTGGGCCGTTCCGTTTCCGTGTTACAGAGATAAAGGGACACGAACACGCCGATCGCCACCAGTAAGGAATATCGATATTTTCGCAGTATCTTCATGCTTGCCGTGCCGTCATATTTGAATGCCGTTTACCAATAATATTGAGACCGATTTGATGCTGTCTACTTTTCTGTCAGTTCCGCCAACCAATCCGATATAACAAGCGCAGCAAGTGTTGTTTAAACCTATCTTGAAACCATAACGTGACGGCCACTGAATCAGGGCTGTGGAGAGACATGCATTCAATGCTTTGAGTGCACTTCGCTAATTGCCAGTACGATCCCCATCTTGCTCACAGGTGACGCACATATGCAAATATCAATTAAGCGGATATTGATGTGCATACGGCCCGCTCACATACTTTCTCTTTAGTCCTCACAAATATGAAATTAATCACTTGGCCCAATTTAATCTTTCGTCGAAAAGGACTCCCTGTACATTTAGCGATGTTACTTATAATAGTTGTTCACAATAAAATATAAATACGAGGTCAATTTCTTTTAAAACGTTGTTATCATAATTATTTTGTAATATAATTGAATTGTTTTAGATATTTAAAGGCTGAAATAAAATATTAACTTGGTTCTAATATTAAAATTATGAATTGTAATGATATTTAACCCGCTTTTAAACCCCCGTTAATGTGCGTACGCTTGTACACGAAGAGATAGTATGTGTGCAAGGAGCACTATTCAAGATAGAATGCTAACGTGCATATGTTCTGTCATATCTTGTGGTAATCATGACACAAACGGCTAGATGTCATTAATAGTATTGGTCTACAGCCTATGTTTCAAAATTGAGGTGGTAATTAGCACGTTTCTACCACCACTAACTTACCATTCTTTCGATTTCAAATCATACTGTAACAATGTGTTTTTGTATGTTGACAATTCTCGAATACGAATAATTTGTGTAATATAAGTGTAATGGGCGCGCTCGAATAACGGTTCATACACGGACAATAGAACACCATCTGTTAAAACATATCTTAAATATAAATATTTCCTAGAAAAGAAAATGCCTGTTGCAGAGAAATCTTCACTGCATATGTTGAATTTAAATCGTATTTTGCAGAGCAGTCGCCTCGCTGCGATCAGATCACTTGGATTCGTTTCAAGGATAATACCTGAATGGATTTTGCTATATATTCAGAAATTTAGTATTGTTGCCATTCAAAATCCTATGGTTTGAAGTTTTTGATATATTGTGTACACGTATTCCGCACACTGATGACGTTGATCAAAATCATACACTGCCGTAATCCACGGCTTTGCATACTGATAAAATAAACAAATACATATTGAATGCAATGTTGAAAATAACGACGTGCACCTGCAGCCCATTGTGTTTATTTGTATCGCTTTTTCAGCCAAAAATTGTGGATGGAGTTCGGCATTCCCATCAAGAAACTAAGGACGCGAATCCAGCTTGGCCATTGCTTTTACTAGCTGAGAATTTCGACAAGCCTTAATACTTAGCCAAGCAGTTTTACAAATGCCCCAACTCTTCACTGGTCTGCATAATGAATGCATTGTAACACTTAAGCATGAATATGTTAGTGTTGCTAATATGTACGCTGGAAAGAAATTGCTCATGGAAAAATCAGCGCTTAATACTAATCTGAGACAAAGAGATTCAAAAGAGCAATTATGGAGTTACCAAAATTAAATCACTATAAAATGATAATGATTATGTCCCATGGCCGTTAATGTATGGAATGCTTTATACAACTATGTTGACCGTGCTTTCTCTGAGTTGGCAAAGATGACTGTATTGTGAGCCTTGCCATAGTTACAACTTTGTATAATTTAATGCACTCATAGAGAAACTAATACAACTATAGCCACGCTCCTAGGCCAATATGCTTTTATGTTCAGAATAGCGGGCAGTGTACACTAAAAAATGTGGTCATATATTTGTGATTTCAGATTTGAGTTAAATACATGCAAAGTATTATAATATCGTAAAGAGAACTTAAATATTGAATATAGAGTGTAATTAATGAAATATACTGCAAAGAAAAAAATGAACAGTGAAAACAATACTGTGTATACAGATAACTCATTTTATAGCAATCCGATGACTTTTTACGATGGCTTATTAATTGTAAATTACATAGCATGTTATATGCATTCGTGGACCTGGAGTAAGTGTGCGAGCGAAATACTCATCACATTGAATTAATTTGTTTTCATCCCGATTGTATTCAGTTTAATTATTGAAAAACTGTTCGCCAGTGTGTGATTATAAAACAAAACAATCTATCTCTATAGTTGCATATTTGTAATGACATGACATTTTCAGTAATTAGTTCCATGCTGATACATAAGCGATGGAAGATGTTTTCGCGCGGAAAAAAACTTCGGCGTCCAGTTCGGGAAACTGCATTGAGCATTACTCTCAATACCTCCTCCACACCCCATTCGTTTATTTTTCAAATTGTAGCCAAGGCACATCGTTTCAGTATTGGGAAACATGTTTTCTAACTTAACGGGTGTTTCCCCCCCTCATAATAATAAACTTAGTATATTAATATTACAAGGACAGACAGAAAATAATCTGATGTGAGCACAATGTATACGTCACTATTCCAGATTGAAATGGTGCTTAGCCCAAATACATAATCGCCGCATGTGTATGACGACCATTTACAATCACAATGATACATTGATTTATGTCGCTTTTTAGTCAATAACGAGGCATTCCTTCACCTCTAGCCAATTCCACGACAGTTCGTAAGTGGGGGAATTTTATGACGTCATTGCTGCAGATTATTCGCCATAGAATATCCCATTAATGCACATCAGGACCCACATTATGCATATGAATACAATTTTGTATTCGGAAACAAATAGAGACTGGGTATTTAAAAATTAAGCAACATATGTGTAACAATTTTTTTTTACTAAAATCGACATCGTTTATTGTCAATAACAACATACTGTATTGAAAGGAAACTCCCGGCGAATGAAAATATCTCTTGTTTGGGATATCTTTTAATTATACATAAACTTCACTGTTTGTTTTTTTCTTCCAGCATGTATTAAACTCAGGGCTTCCGTGTCATGTTCGGCCGCTCGCTGCACTTTTAGTTTGTCATCAAATCATCAGCTTCTCGTAGCAATGGGAAATAACAATTATGAACAGTAGAAAATGAAATATACCCTGACGCTTTCAAAACACTCATACAATGGTTATCGACACGGCTACGCAGCCTTGGGTACGCACCCCCACGAATAGACAGTCGGTCCGCACCGATGATTTGCAAATAGACCACGGCTGGGGACCGGGATGGCGTACCCACATAGTGTTCATTACAACGCTACTTCCCACCACATATTAGTCTCTTGTTCACTCGATATGTAAATAGTAGCATTTAATATTTGTTTTCGTTTCTCATTTTTTGTCGTATGAATGTGAATGTGGACTTTTCATTACTTTTTATACTTAACAATTAACTTGATAATTAACAAACATTTAATGAAAAAAATAAATAAAATAATTAATAACAATATTAAGTAATTGTAGAACAGCTTTGTTGAAATATATATATATATATTGTTAGCAAAAATACCCAAGTGATATCAACTTAAAATGTCAATTTTGGGTTTAATGATATAATGGATACCGTTTTGAAAATTCACGTCATTTACAAAAGAACGTTAGTTTTGTCGCATATAAATGAGCTAAGCTTCAGGATCTGTGAAATAATGTCACCATAGAAATCAATAACAAAGAATTTTCCACGAGAAGTCAAACTCTGACTTTCGTAAAAAAAATAGCCGAGGTGGTCCTCGAGACTAGTGTCGGCGTTGTTTCTAAATTTGTAGTAGGGCGATAAAAAGATGATTTAAAGACAGAAAAATAAAATTCGTTAATGTACGTAACGTGGGATGTTCTGCAGTCATGAACTGAATATGATGTCCGTGCATGTATGTAGCGAAACGCCAAATTAAATTTATGACGCCGGCTGTTCACTATTTACTAATAATATAAAAAATATGTATCAAAATATATGTAGGAATTTAGTTACTGGATGAATAACCTCAGACTCGCAGTATGCACTGTGCTGTAATAACATGAAATTAACAGTTCATTTTATTTACTATTTGTACTTGTCACATGTCTAAGCATTAGATGTAATAGAAGAGGATAGGAGACGAGTTTTAATCCAAATATCTTTATATCTTTCATTTCAATTTGTTTCGAGTCTTATCGCCATTGCCTATTTTTTTATTCAACCCGTTATCGCTAGCGTGAGTACACGATTGACTGCTTCGTCCCTGTAGTGAAATTGTTTCAGTTCAAAAACTGAAAAATAAACATGCCCTGTTGTCTCCTGAAGTATGTGTAACTAAGGATTTTCAAATACGTTGCGTGCATGTGTGAAACTTCCACATACAAACTTGTTATTGGGCCACTGCGCGCGCGTGTGAAATGTGATGTTAGGACCCTGGTAGGGTTATGCAAACTTGTTATTGGCCACAATTTCTAACATGAACACTGCGAATATGTTACATGTATCTGTGAGTTGGTCATGTTTTGGAATTTTGAAATCAATTTATCTCCGACTGCTTCTAAGCTGACCTGAATTCACGGGAATATTTACCGCGTATACAATTCAAAGTAATCATAGAACAGAGGAGAAGAATAACATCCTATCCTATTTCTTCCCATGTTTCAAATCAATGCAATTTGTCAAGGATTAACTTGGACTAGAATATTATTTGCTATTTGTACTTGTCACATTTCAGGTGAATACAATTTATCACGGATTAAAAGTGAACTAGGGTGCTGATTGACGGGATTGGTGAAGGAATACATGTTTTGAGTACTTTCACAGAAAGGTGAAGTTACTTCTATTTTTTTTAAACTATTGTTTCAAAACATGTATAGGTTTAGTAATTTTTATAGAAACAATCTCCGAGACTGTTGCCGCGATTCGGAATCCAACCACGTATTGTTTCAAAACTGTATTCAACCGATTTACCATTTACATTTTCCACTTGTTTCTAGCTTCCGCAATATTACTTTTCTGGCAATTGTAAATAATTTTGGATGTGGATTTCGATCATTTCAACATAACAATGACGTGTCATAAATGGAACTGACCAATTCGCAACAGATTAGGTTAGAGTTAAACTCTTAGGCTAATGGATTTGTCGGCGAAAAATATTTAGATGTATTTTTTTTTATATATTCAAGGATGTCAATTGTTCTATGAATAGCATTCAATGCATTTTTTAAAATGATTTCCACGTAAAAGTAAATTAAATTTAGACTATTTTAAACCAGTAACGTGAGTAGAGATAAATGTATACCAAGCTGGTCAGAGAGTTCAGATGAGAAATAGTTATATTTTCTCTATGTTTACTGTGTTTTTATGTTTAATATTATGCAGCCAAAACACCGATACATGTATCTTCTACACGTCAACAATTTCACAGCAATCAACCAACTGTTTTATATGCCAGTTTCAACAGAATTTATAAATCTATGATGACACACAACCTAAAAACTAGCCCTTTGTGCACAGCGTGTGTACAGTGTGAAATTAACCAGTGACATCCATTGCATCATGGGCGAAAATTTCATTATGCTAATTGAATTATGTGTCTTATGCTTATAACTATATGTATTGTGAGCTGTCTACTCCCGCCACTCTAAGACAATAAACATTATTTGCAAGTGACCGCTGAAATCTCGTTCTAAATGTCATGTTTCCATGTCCAGGAGAGGAGTAGCGACGAACACTTTAGAAAATTGAACACTTCGGGGAGAGGGGCAACAAAAGGTTAAACAATAGATCTCGGAGGTTATTTACAATATTTGATTTTAATTATTTGTATTACAGTGGGATATTAATTTTTAACGAATTTAGTAATGGTTGAACAACGCATGTTATTCAAATTATTATGTTTTTTATTTCATTTTCTGAAAATAATGAAAGCAAATTCTCTTTCATATTGAATGTGCTTCTCGACAAGACAAACAAAACAAGCAGGATATGTAACGCCAGATGCAACATTCATAAGTCATGCATGATTAAGTCACGCAATATGAATACAAATCATTGTAAAATAATACAATAAACACAAATGTAGTTGCCTTTGTTTATGCGCTTCTGTAACGAAGCGTGAATATGTAAATCATGAGGTTATTAATATCGTTAGGAATAAGTACATAAAATGAAAAACGTAATTACAAATATGTATATGTGCAACGATGTCTCAGATGCGTTGGCAAATACATTTCTGAACCCCAAAATATTATCACAGCTTGACATTGGTTTCTATTCCACCTGTGTCACTTTTAACAATTTAATTTAATTCGGCCCGAGTCTGTCTTTTTAGGGCATCTACAATGGACAATCTCCTAGTTAATTAAATAAATGCAATTGTACGAAAAGAACGCGAGGCAATCTAATACGTTTAATACTGATTTATAACCGCCACATTAACACAATGCTAGTAATCTTACCACCCAAATCTTTTCACAATAAGGAACAGATGTTCATCAGTTGGCGTATGTATCTGAAAAGAAGAGTAAACATTCCGCTGTCAATCAAGTACATTTGCTGTCGGTAGTGGTGAATAACCTATGATATGAAAAATGCGAGAAACAATACATGTACACTTTTGCAAATAACACTGAACTCACTACGATACATTTAAACAATGCCCATACACAAATCGCTCACTGGAATCTGATGACAACATTTCTTCAATCTCAGTGCGAGTCTTATTGGATATAGTTTTTCGAAGTTAAAAATGAACGAGATTCTGATGAAAATCTCATCGAGATTCATGCAAAAACACGATCAGATAGTTTTCAGTACAATTTACATTAACATATCTAATCTGTTCTTTCTGCAATTCTTGCAAAAATGATATTTTTACAATTTGCTGACTAATTACAAAAACGAACTTTGATTTTTTGATTCACTGACAGATATTTCCGCTATATTTTGTGTTATTGGCAAGTGTCAATCCTATAACAATATTCAGTTACACTTAAGGCAAATATTGAAACAAAACCCCCAAAAGCACTGCCAGAAACACATGCTGCAATATGTACATGCATAAGATCAAAATAATAATAACGAAATTGGTGACAGGATTAAATGATAATGAAAAGAGATTAAAATATCGTACAAAAGAATGAATCGTTAAAATTACATTGAACTCAACAATGTACATGGAAAAATACATGCAGGCGGTTACAACCACAAGTGCGTTGTTCTGTTCTGCAAGTGCACTTGAAATATCAAATCTCATTTTTTGTAAGTAAAATGGATTCTTGCGGGCTGACAGGCTCCAGTCTATGGGCTTAAATAAGTAGATGTTTTTGTATATCGCCAGAAATACGGTTAGAATGCCAAAATGTCACAAAGACACTCTGCACATTTAACTTAACTTAAGATTTTGTATAAGTAATTACAATATAGATAAGACAAATTATTGGCTTATGTTTGTTGAATAGGATCGACTCCTTTTATATAAATTGTTACATGCGACTCTCTTGCACATTGTGTACTTTTCAGTTTTTTTAAATACACTTAATCATTAAAATGCAATAGAATATTACAGTCGACATAGATACGCCACTGGTAATATTCTAAAACCAGACATACAGCTGTGTACTAAATGACAATTGTTTTCACTGCAACTGTTGCCGAGTAAAAGGGGACAGATTAAAGCATAACAAGTGGTATTGTGGGATTTTTGATAATAATTGTCGTAGGTAATATTTCATGATTAAACTAATTTAATGCGACGCAAGCATTCGGAAAATAATAATTTCACAATTAATCAAATCAGTTATTGTGTTGATTTCATTGGCACTGTGTTCAAATTAATTACCTTACTCGTCATAATTGTTTTCTACTTATTAGCAGACGGAAACACTCAAAAAGCAATGAGCATGTATAGGACTGCTACTCGCTCGTTATTTCATGGATAAAGGCTGGCGAACTCCCTAATATCGCAGAATAAATGGAAAATGACGTAGATTATTAGCCAAATCCACGTCCTTGACATGTTATCATGTAGTCTGGTACTACTACTACTAATAATAATATTTATTAATCCTTTGAAACGGCAACAAGAGCAAAACAAAGACAAAAAAGAAAAAAGAAAAAAATCATACATAACTCAGTTGAATAAAAATGTAATTTGCTGAATTCATACATCTTTCGTTTCTGTGTTTACAAAGATGTTTAAGAAATGTTCGTACCTATTTGAAAACAATCTCCCGCAACTCATAATTCATATTGCATGGAATGTCACCAAAAACTAAATTAAACTTAAAATTCACTTCCTGAAAGAAGGCAATTTGTTAATGTCTGGCATTCCTCAATATTCGAACTATTTTAAACAAATCGGAGTACAAATTTCTTGAGTGGAATGTTGCATTGCATAAACAAATGCCATTTCCTTTGTAATTTACCCATTGTAATTTATTTACTTCTAAACCAAGTGAGTTAGACCTAACCTTAAACATCAATGATATATCATGATGATCATAGAGATCCTTTATAATATAATTCTTTTTTGTTTTTTTTAATTAGTTTGCAAATTTATTTGCTATATTCAGCATGTTTTATAATTCCACATCATTGTTATCAATGAGATCAACGTCATCTGCCCAGGAAATTCCAGGGATTACTTGTTTTCTGTATAAGGTAGCTAGTTATTTCAATAATCAGTAGCGCGAGGCATTACAATAAACTCAATTTGTTGAAATAGCTATTTTTGGCATCTACTCAGCTAAGTGACTTGTTCACAATGCAGGTATAGGGTTTTGTGATTTTAAAAATTCTGCTACGTTACTGTCCATATGATAATAACTATACTATATTCTGGCCATGTTATTAGAAAACTTAGTAGTCCTAGGGCAGACTAAAATGCCTATGCAATTAAAACATTACATCATCATAGAAGATATATATTCTAATTCCGTGTAGATCCATGATTATGAGGTTATCACGAACGATGGTAGTACTATTACAATTTGTAATACTGGTTTTCAATGTCTTTATGGGATTCAGCAAGGCTCAATTCTTTCACCCTTGTTATTTTTGTCAACTTTGACGAATGTCTCACAGACAAAGTTTCGGGTGATTATAATGGCGTGTGGTTGTTCTACCTAATTTTTGCATATTACCTGGTTATGTTTAGTAGTAGTGTCATAGGTCATAGATTTGCAGCAACTTGTAAACCAATTAGAAAATTATTGCCATAAATGGAAATTATCAGTCAAAACAAAATATAGTTTTCAGGAAAGGGGGTAAGATCCGTACAGAAAAATGGTTATATATGGAGACAATATATCCGTTGTATCTCACTAAATTTATTTAGCATTATTTGTTCACGTACTAGCATTTGGCACACATATATATACCTGTGCGATCATGCTATTTTCTGTTCGCTTTCTAAATTTAATGAAATATCAGTTGAAATCAATTATCTATCTTAAATATCATTTAAAATTGAGAAAATTGCAAAATATTGGTTACGTATTCTCAAAATCAATCTATAGGATACTATTGTGAATTGAAAGGCAACTAGGATACTAGTGTCAATTGTAAGGTAGCTCTGATACTATTGTCAATTGAATGATAGCTAGGATACTATTCTAATTGAAATGTAGCTAGGATACTATTCTAATTCAAAGGTAGCTGGGATACTATTGTCATTTGTAAAGTAGCTGGTATACTAGTGTCAATTGTAAGGTAGCTCTGATACTATTGTCAATTGAATGATAGCTAGGATACTATTCTAATTGAAAGGTAGCTAGGATACTATTCTAATTCAAAGGTAGCTAGGATACTATTGTCAATTGAAAGGTAGCTAGGATATTATTGTCAATTGAAAGGTAGCTAAGATACTATTCTAATTGAAAGGTAGCTGGGATACTATTGTCATTTGTAAGGTAGATGGAATACTTTTGTCAATTGAAAGGCAGCTAGGATACTAATCTACTTGAAAAGTAGCTAGGATACTATTATCATTTGTAACATAGCTGGAATACTATTGTCAATTGAAAGGTAGATAGGATACTATTATTTATTGTAAGGTAGCTGGAATACTATTGTTAATTGAGAGGTAGCTGGGATACGTTTGTCAGTTGAAATGTAGCTGGAATACTTTTTCAATTGAAAGGTAGCTGGGATACTATTGTCATTTGTAAGGAAGCTGGAATACTATTGTCAATTAAAAGGAAGCTGGAATACTATTGTCAATTGAAAGGTAGCTGGAATACTATAGTCAATTGAAAGGCAGCTAGGATACTGTTGTCAGTTAAAAGGTAGCTAGGATACTATTCTAATTGAAAGGTAGCTAGGATACTATTGTCAATTGTAAGGCAGCTGGGATACTATTTTCAATTGAAAGGTAGCTGGAATTAGCTGGAATACTCTTGTCAAATGAAAGGCAGCTGGGACACTATTGCCATTAGTAAGGTACCTGGGATACTATTGTCAATTGAACGGCAGCTAGGATACTATTGTCAATTGAAAGGTAGCTGGGATACTGTTCTCAATTGAAAGGTAGCTAAGATACTATTCTAATTGAAAGGTAGCTGGGATTTTATTGTCATTTGTAAGGTAGATGGAATACTATTGTCAATTGAAAGGCAGCTGGGATGCTTATCTAATTGAAAGGTAGCTAGGATACTATTATCATTTGTAAGGTAGCTGGTATACTAGAGTGAATTGCAAGGTAGATGGAATACTATTGTCAATTGAATGGTAGCAGGAATACTATTGCCAATTGAAATGTAGCTGGGACACTATTGTCAATTGAAAGGTAGCTGGGATACTTTTTTCAATTGAAATGTAGCTAGGATACTATTGTCATTTGTAAGGTAACTAGGATACCAGAGTCAATTGTGAGGTAGCTGGAATACTAGAGTCAATTGAATGGTAGCTGGCATACTACTGTCAATTAAAACGTAGCTAGGATACTATTCTAATTGAAAGGTCGCTGGGATACTTTTGTCAATTAAAGGGTAGCTAGGATACTATTGTCAATTGACATGTATCTAGGATATTATTGTCATTTGTAAGATAGCTGGAATACTATTGTCAATTGAAAGGTAGCTGGGATACGTTTGTCAATTGAAAATTAGCTAGAATACTTTTTCAATTGAAAGGTAGCTGGGATACTATTGTCATTTGTAAGGAAGCTGGAATACCATTGTCAATTGAAAGGCAGCTAGGATACTGTTGTCAGTTAAAAGGGAGCTAGGATACTATTCTAATTGAAAGGTAGCTGGGATACCATTGTCAATTGAAAGGTAGCTGGAATACTATTGTCAATCGAAAGGTAGCGAGGATACTTTTGTCATTAGTAAGGTACCTGGGATACTATTGTCAATTGAACGGTAGCTAGGATACTATAATCATTTGAAAGATGGCTGGAATGCTATTGTCACCTGAAAATAGCTGGAATACTATTGTCAATTGAAAGGCAGCGAGAATACTATTGTCAATAATAAGCTACCGGGGATACTATTGTCAATTGAACGATAGCGAGGATACCATAGTAATTTGAAAGGTGGCAGGAATACTATTGTCATCTGAAAGGTAGCTGGAATACTATTGTCAATTGAATGGTAGCTAGGATAATATTGCCATTAATAAGGTAGCTGGAATACTTTTTCAATTGAAAGGCAGCTAAGATACTGTTGTCAATTGAAAGGTAACTAGGATACTATTCTAATTGAAAGGTAGCTGGGATACTATTGTCAATTGAAAGGTAGCTAGAACACTATTCTAATTGAAAGGTAGTTGGGATACTATTGTCAATAGTAAGGTAGCTGGGATACTATTTTCAATTGAAAGGTAGCTAGGATACTAATCTAATTGAAAGGTAGCTAGGATACTATTATCGTTTGCAAGGTAGCTGGTATACTAGAGTGAATTGTAAGGTAGCTGGAATAATATTGTCAATTGAATGGTAGCTGGAATACTATTGCTAATTGAAATGTAGCTGGGACACCATTGTCAATTGAAAGGTAGCTGGGATACTTTTTCAATTGAAAGGTAGCTGGGATACTATTGTCATTTGTAAGGTAGCAGGAATAATACTGTCAATTGAAAGGCAGCAAGGATACTGTTGTCAATTGAAAGGTAGCTAGAACACTATTCTAATTGAAAGGTAGCTGGGATACTATTGTCAATTGTAAGGTAGCTGGGATACTATTCTCAATTGAAAGGTAGCTAGGATACTATTGTCAATTGTAAGGTAGCTTGGATACTATTTTCAATTGAAAGGTAGCTGGAATACTATTGTCAATCGAAAGGTAGCTGGAATACTATTGTCATTAATAAGGTACCTGGGATAATTTTGTCAATTGAACGGTAGCTAGAATACTATAGTCATTTGAAAGGCGGCTAGAATACTATTGTCATCTGAAAGGTAGCTAGGATAATATTGTCATTAATAAGGTAGGTGGGATACTATTGTCAATTGAAAAGTATCTGGAATACTATTGTCATTGATAAGGTAGCTGGGATACTATTGTCAATTCAACGGTAGTTAGGATACTATAGTCATTTGAAAGGCGGCTAGAATACTATGGTAATTTGAAAGGTGGCTAGAGTACTATTGTCATCTGAAAGGTAGCTGGAATACTATTGTCAATTGAAAGGTAGCTAGGATACTATTGTCAATTGAAAGGTAGCTGAGATACTATTGTCAATTGAAAGGTAGCTGGAATACTATTAACAATTGAAAGGTAGCTAGGATATATTATCATTTGTAAGATAGCCGGGATACTATTGTCAATTGAACGGTAGCTAGGATACTATAGTCATTTGAAAGGCGGCTAGAATACTATAGTAATTTGAAAGGTGGCTGGAATACTATTGTCATCTGAAGGGTAGCTGGAATACTATTGTCAATTGAAAGATAGCTGGGATATTTTTTCAATTAAAATGTAGCTAGGATACTATTGTCATTTGTAAGGTAACTAGGATACTAGAGTCAATTGTGAGGTAGCTGGAATACTACTGCCAATTAAAAGGTAGCTAGGATACTAATCTAATTGAAAGGTAGCTGGTATACTCTTGTCATTTGTAAGGTAACTAGAATACTAAAGTCAATTGTAAGGTAGCCGGAATGCTATTGTCAATTGAATGGTAGCTGGAATACTACTGGCAATTAAAAGGTAGCTAGGACACAATTCTAATTGAAAGGTAGCTGGGATACTATTGTCATTTGTAAGGTAGATGGAATACTTTTGTCAATTGAAAGGCAGCTAGGATTCTAATCTACTTGAAAAGTAGCTAGGATACTATTATCATTTGTAACATAGCTGGAATACTATTGTCAATTGAAAGGTAGATAGGATACTATTATTTATTGTAAGGTAGCTGGAATACTATTTTAATTGAGAGGTAGCTGGGATTCGTTTGTCAGTTGAAAGGTAGCTGGAATACTTTTTCAATTGAAAGGTAGCTGGGATAATATTGTCATTTGTAAGGAAGCTGGAATACTATTGTCAATTAAAAGGAAGCTGGAATACTATTGTCAATTGAAAGGTAGCTGGGATACTATAGTCAATTGAAAAGCAGCTAGGATACTGTTGTCAGTTAAAAGGTTGCTAGGATACTATTCTAATTGAAAGGTAGCTAGGATACTATTGTCAATTGTAAGGCAGCTGGGATACTATTTTCAATTGAAAGGTAGCTGGAATTAGCTGGAATACTCTTGTCAAATGAAAGGCAGCTGGGACACTATTGTCATTAGTAAGGTACCTGGGATACTATTGTCAATTGAACGGCAGCTAAGATACCATTGTCAATTGAAAGGTAGCTGGGATACTATTCTCAATTGAAAGGTAACTAGGATACTATTCTAATTGAAAGGTAGCTGGGATACTATTGTCAATTGAAAGGTAGCTAGAACACTATTCTAATTGAAAGGTAGTTGGGATACTATATTCAACAGTAAGGTAGCTGGGATACTATTTTCAATTGAAAGGTAGCTAGGATACTAATCTAATTGAAAGGTAGCTAGGATACTATTATCGTTTGCAAGGTAGCTGGTATACTAGAGTGAATTGTAAGGTAGCTGGAATAATATTGTCAATTGAATGGTAGCTGGAATACTATTGCTAATTGAAATGTAGGTGGGACACCATTGTCAATTGAAAGGTAGCTGGGATACTTTTTCAATTGAAAGGTAGCTGGGATACTATTGTCATTTGTAAGGTAGCAGGAATAATACTGTCAATTGAAAGGCAGCAAGGATACTGTTGTCAATTGAAAGGTAGCTAGAACACTATTCTAATTGAAAGGTAGCTGGGATACTATTGTCAATTGTAAGGTAGCTGGGATACTATTCTCAATTGAAAGGTAGCTAGGATACTATTGTCAATTGTAAGGTAGCTTGGATACTATTTTCAATTGAAAGGTAGCTGGAATACTATTGTCAATCGAAAGGTAGCTGAAATACTATTGTCATTAATAAGGTACCTGGGATAATTTTGTCAATTGAACGGTAGCTAGGATACTATAGTCATTTGAAAGGCGGCTAGAATACTATTGTCATCTGAAAGGTAGCTAGGATAATATTGTCATTAATAAGGTAGGTGGGATACTATTGTCAATTGAAAAGTAGCTGGAATACTATTGTCATTGATAAGGTAGCTGGGATACTATTGTCAATTCAACGGTAGTTAGGATACTATAGTCATTTGAAAGGCGGCTAGATTACTATGGTAATTTGAAAGGTGGCTAGAGTACTATTGTCATCTGAAAGGTAGCTGGAATACTATTGTCAATTGAAAGGAAGCTAGGATACTATTGTCAATTGAAAGGTAGCTGGGATACTATTGTCAATTGAAAGGTAGCTGGCATACTATTAACAATTGAAAGGTAGCTAGGATCTATTATCATTTGTAAGATAGCCGGGATACTATTGTCAATTGAACGGTAGCTAGGATACTATAGTCATTTGAAAGGCGGCTAGAATACTATAGTAATTTGAAAGGTGGCTGGAATACTATTGTCATCTGAAAGGTAGCTGGAATACTATTGTCAATTGAAAGATAGCTGGGATATTTTTTCAATTAAAATGTAGCTAGGATACTATTGTCATTTGTAAGGTAACTAGGATACTAGAGTCAATTGTGAGGTAGCTGGAATACTAGAGTCAATTGAATGGTAGCTGGAATACTACTGCCAATTAAAAGGTAGCTAGGATATAAATCTAATTGAAAGGTAGCTGGGATACTATTGTCATTTGTAAGGAAGCTGGAATACTATTGTCAATTAAAAGGAAGCTGGAATACTATTGTCAATTGAAAGGTAGCTGGAATACTATAGTCAATTGAAAGGCAGCTAGGATACTGTTGTCAGTTAAAAGGTAGCTAGGATACTATTCTAATTGAAAGGTAGCTAGGATACTATTATCATTTGTAAGGTAGCTGGTATACTAGAGTGAATTGCAAGGCAGATGGAATACTATTGTCAATTGAAAGGCAGCTAGGATACTATTGTCAATTGAAAGGTAGCTGGGATACTATTGTCAATTGAAAGGTAGCTGGGATACTATTCTCAATTGAAAGGTAGCCAAGATACTATTCTAATTGAAAGGTAGCTGGGATATTATTGTCATTTGTAAGGTAGATGGAATACTATTGTCAATTGAAAGGCAGCTAGGATGCTAATCTAATTGAAAGGTAGCTAGGATACTATTATCATTTGTAAGGTAGCTGGTATACTAGAGTGAATTGCAAGGCAGATGGAATACTATTGTCAATTGAAAGGCAGCTAAGATACTAATCTACTTGAAAAGTAGCTAGGATACTATTATCATTTGTAACATAGCTGGAATACTATTGTCAATTGAAAGGTAGATAGGATACTATTATTTATTGTAAGGTAGCTGGAATACTATTGTTAATTGAGAGGTAGCTGGGATACGTTTGTCAGTTGAAAGGTAGCTGGAATACTTTTTCAATTGAAAGGTAGCTGGGATAATATTGTCATTTGTAAGGAAGCTGGAATACTATTGTCAATTAAAAGGAAGCTGGAATACTATTGTCAATTGAAAGGTAGCTAGAATACTAATGTCAATTGAAAGGTAGCTAGCATAATATTGTCATTATTAATAAGGTAGCTGGGATACTATTTTCAATTGAAAGGTAGCTGGAATTCTATTGTCAAATGAAAGGTAGGTAGGATAATATTGTCATTAAGAAGGTAGCTGGGATACTATTGTCAATTGAAAGGTAGTTGGAATACTATTGCCATTTGTAAGGTAGCTGGAATACTATTGTACATTCAAGGGTAGCTAGGATACTATTCTAATTGAAAGGTAAATAGGCTACTATTGTCAATTGAAAGGTGACTAAGATACTATTTCAATTAAAAGGTAGGTTGGATACTATTGTCATTTGTAAGGTAGCTGGAATACTATTGTCAATTGTAAGTTAGCTAGGAGGATACTATTGTATTATGGAAGGTAGCTGGGATATTATTGTCAATTAAAGGGTAGCTAAGATACTATTCTAATTGAAAGGTAGCTGGGATACTATTCTCAATTGAAAGGTAGCTAGGATACTATTGTCAATTGTAAGGTAGCTGGGATACTATTTTCAATTGAAAGGTAGCTGGAATTAGCTGGAATACTCTTGTCAAATGAAAGGCAGCTGGGACACTATTGTCATTAGTAAGGTACCTGGGATACTATTGTCAATTGAACGGCAGCTAGGATACTATTGTCAATTGAAAGGTAGCTGGGATACTATTCTCAATTGAAAGGTAGCTAAGATACTATTCTAATTGAAAGGTAGCTGGGATATTATTGTCATTTGTAAGGTAGATGGAATACTATTGTCAATTGAAAGGCAGCTAGGATGCTAATCTAATTGAAAGGTAGCTAGGATACTATTATCATTTGTAAGGTAGCTTGTATACTAGAGTGAATTGCAAGGCAGATGCAATACTATTGTCAATTGAATGGTAGCTGGAATACTATTGCCAATTGAAATGTAGCTGGGGCACTATTGTCAATTGAAAGGTAGCTGGGATACTTTTTTCAATTGAAATGTAGCTAGGATACTATTGTCATTTGTAAGGTAACTAGGATACCAGAGTCAATTGTGAGGTAGCTGGAATACTAGAGTCAATTGAATGGTAGCTGGCATACTACTGTAAATTAAAACGTAGCTAGGATACTATTCTAATTGAAAGGTCGCTGGGATACTTTTGTCAATTAAAGGGTAGCTAGGATACTATTGTCATTTGTAAGATAGCTGGAATACTATTGTCAATTGACAGGTAGCTGGGATACGTTTGTCAATTGAAAAGTAGCTAGAATACTTTTTCAATTGAAAGGTAGCTGGGATACTATTGTCATTTGTAAGGAAGCTGGAATACCATTGTCAATTGAAAGGCAGCTAGGATACTGTTGTCAGTTAAAAGGGAGCTAGAATACTATTCTAATTGAAAGGTAGCTGGGATACCATTGTCAATTGAAAGGTAGCTGGAATACTATTGTCAATCGAAAGGTAGCTAGGATACTTTTGTCATTAGTAAGGTACCTGGGATACTTTTTCAATTGAAAGGCAGCTAGGATACTGTTGTCAGTTGAAAGGTAACTAGGATACTATTCTAATTGAAAGGTAGCTGGGATATTATTGTCAATTGTAAGGTAGCTGGGATACTATTTTCAATTGAAAGGTAGCTAGGATACTAATCTAATTGAAAGGTAGCTAAGATACTATTATCATTTGTAAGGTAGCTGGTATACTAGAGTGAATTGTAAGGTAGCTGGAATAATATTGTCAATTGAATGGTAGCTGGAATCCTATTGCTAATTGAAATGTAGCTGGGACACTATTGTCAATTGAAAGGTAGCTGGGATACTTTTTCAATTGAAAGGTAGCTGGGATACTATTGTCATTTGTAAGGTAGCAGGAATAATACTGTCAATTGAAAGGCAGCAAGGATACTGTTGTCAATTGAAAGGTAACTAGGATACTATGCTAATTGAAAGGTAGCTGGGATATTATTGTCAATTGTAAGGTAGCTGGGATACTATTTTCAATTGAAAGGTAGCTAGGATACTATTGTCAATTGTAAAGTAGCTTGGATACTATTTTCAATTGAAAGGTAGCTGGAATACTATTGTCAATCGAAAGGTAGCTGGAATACTATTGTCATTAATAAGGTACCTGGGATACTTTTGTCAATTGAACGGTAGCTAGGATACTATAGTCATTTGAAAGGCGGCTAGAATGCTATAGTAATTTGAAAGGTGGCTGGAATACTATTGTCATCTGAAAGGTTGCTGGAATACTATTGTCAATTGAAAGGTAGCTAGGATAGTATTGTCATTAATAAGGTAGGTGGGATACTATTGTCAATTGAAAAGTAGCTGGAATACTATTGTCATTGATAAGGTAGCTGGGATACTATTGTCAATTGAACGGTAGCTAGGATACTATAGTCATTTGAAAGGCGGCTAGAATACTATGGTAATTTGAAAGGTGGCTGGAATACTATTGTCATCTGAAAGGTAGCTGCAATACTATTGTCAATTGAAAGGTAGCTAGGATACTATTGTCAATTGAAAGGTAGCTGGGATCTATTATCATTTGTAAGATAGCCGGGATACTATTGTCAATTGAACGGTAGCTAGGATACTATAGTCATTTGAAAGGCGGCTAGAATACTATAGTAATTTGAAAGGTGGCTGGAATACTATTGTCATCTGAAAGGTAGCTGGAATACTATTGTCAATTGAAAGATAGCTGGGATATTTTTTCAATTAAAATGTAGCTAGGATACTATTGTCATTTGTAAGGTAACTAGGATACTAGAGTCAATTGTGAGGTAGCTGGAATACTAGAGTCAATTGAATGGTAGCTGGAATACTACTGCCAATTAAAAGGTAGCTAGGATACTAATCTAATTGAAAGGTAGCTGGGATACTATTGTCATTTGTAAGGTAACTAGGATACTAGAGTCAATTGTAAGGTAGCTGGAATACTATTGTCAATTAAAAGATAGCTAGGATACTATTCTAATTGAAAGGTAGCTGGGATACTATTTTGAATTGAAATGTAGCTTGGATACTATTGTCATTTGTAAGGAAGCTGGAATACTATGGTCAATTGAAAGGCAGCTAGAATACTGTTGTCAATTAAAAGAAAACTAGGATACTATTCTAATTGACAGGTAACTGGGATACTGTTTTCAATTGTAAGGTAGCTGGAATACTATTGTCAATCGAAAGGTAGCTAGAATACTATTGTCAATTGAAAGGTAGCTAGGATAATATTGTCATTAATAAGGTAGTTGGGATACTATTGTCAATTGAAAGGCAGCTGGAATACTATTGTCAATTGAAGGGTAGCTAGGGTACCATTGTCATTACTAAGGTAGCTGGGATACTATTGTCAATTGAAAGGTAGCGTGAATACTTTTTCAATTGATATGTCCCTGGAATAATATTGTCAATTGAAAGGCAGCTAGGATACTATTCTAATTGAAAGGTACCTGGCATACTACTTTCAATTGTGAGGTAGACGGGATATTATTGTCAATTGTAAGGTAGTTGGGATATTAATGTCAATTGAAATGTAGCTAGGATACTATTCTAATTGTAAGGTAGCTGGAATACTACTGGCAATTAAAAGGTAGCTAGGATACTATTCTAATTGAAAGGAAGCTGGGATACTATTTTGAATTGAAATGTAGCTTGGATACTATTGTCATTTGTAAGGAAGCTGGAATACTATGGTCAATTGAAAGGCAGCTAGAATACTGTTGTCAATTAAAAGAAAACTAGGATACTATTCTAATTGAAAGGTAACTGGGATACTGTTTTCAATTGTAAGGTAGCTGGAATACTATTGTCAATTGAATGGTAGCTGGAATACTATTGTCATTAATAAGGTACCTGGGATACTTT
The DNA here is from genome assembly GCF_978046115.1 of Saccoglossus kowalevskii. Lineage (NCBI taxonomy): Eukaryota > Metazoa > Hemichordata > Enteropneusta > Harrimaniidae > Saccoglossus > Saccoglossus kowalevskii. The sequence continues at coordinate 11,127,215 of NC_140643.1, read as the reverse complement.
TGTCAATTGAACGGTAGCTAGGATACTATAGTCATTTGAAAGGCGGCTAGAATGCTATAGTAATTTGAAAGGTGGCTGGAATACTATTGTCATCTGAAAGGTAGCTGGAATACTATTGTCAATTGAAAGGTAGCTATGATAGTATTGTCATTAATAAGGTAGCTAGGATACTATTGTCAATTGAAAGGTAGCTGGGATCTATTATCATTTGTAAGATAGCCGGGATACTATTGTCAATTGAACGGTAGCTAGGATACTATAGTCATTTGTAAGGCGGCTAGAATACTATAGTAATTTGAAAGGTGGCTGGAATACTATTGTCATCTGAAAGGTAGCTGGAATACTATTGTCAATTGAAAGATAGCTGGGATATTTTTTCAATTAAAATGTAGCTAGGATACTATTGTCATTTGTAAGGTAACTAGGATACTAGAGTCAATTGTGAGGTAGCTGGAATACTAGAGTCAATTGAATGGTAGCTGGAATACTACTGCCAATTAAAAGGTAGCTAGGATACTAATCTAATTGAAAGGTAGCTGGGATACTATTGTCATTTGTAAGGTAACTAGGATACTAGAGTCAATTGTAAGGTAGCTGGAATACTATTGTCAATTAAAAGATAGCTAGGATACTATTCTAATTGAAAGGTAGCTGGGATACTATTTTGAATTGAAATGTAGCTTGGATACTATTGTCATTTGTAAGGAAGCTGGAATACTATGGTCAATTGAAAGGCAGCTAGAATACTATTGTCAATTAAAAGAAAACTAGGATACTATTCTAATTGACATGTAACTGGGATACTGTTTTCAATTGTAAGGTAGCTGGAATACTATTGTCAATCGAAAGGTAGCTAGAATACTATTGTCAATTGAAAGGTAGCTAGGATAATATTGTCATTAATAAGGTAGTTGGGATACTCTTGTCAATTGAATGGCCGCTGGGATACTATTGTCATTAGTAAGGTAGCTGGGATACTATTGTCAATTGAACGGTAGCTAGGATACTATAGTCATTTGAAAGGTGGCTAGAATACTACTGTCATCTGAAACGAGCTGGGATACTATTGTCCATATAAAGGCAGCTAGGATACTATTGTCATTAATAAGGTAGTTGGGATACTGTTTTCAATTGTACGGTTGCTGGAATACTACTGGCAATTAAAAGGTAGCTAGGATACTATTCTAATTGAAAGGTAGCTGGGATACTATTTTGAATTGAAGTGTAGCTTGGATACTATTGTCATTTATAAGGAAGCTGGAATACTATGGTCAATTGAAAGGCAGCTAGAATACTGTTTTCAATTAAAAGAAAACTAGGATACTATTCTAATTGAAAGGTAACTGGGATACTGTTTTCAATTGTAAGGTAGCTGGAATACTATTGTCAATCGAAAGGTAGCTAGGATACTTTTGTAATTTGTAAGGTAGCTGGGATACTCTTGTCAATTGAATGGCAGCTGGGATATTATTGTCATTAGTAAGGTAGCTGGGATACTATTGTCAATTGAACGGTAGCTAGGATACTATAGTCATTTGAAAGGTGGCTAGAATACTACTGTCATCTGAAACGAGCTGGGATACTATTGTTCATATAAAGGCAGCTAGGATACTATTGTCATTAATAAGGTAGTTGGGATACTGTTTTCAATTGTAAGGTAGCTGGAATACTATTGTCAATTGAATGGTAGCTGGAATACTACTGGCAATTAAAAGGTAGCTAGGATACTATTCTAATTGAAAGGTAGCTGGGATACTATTTTGAATTGAAATGTAGCTTGGATACTATTGTCATTTGTAAGGAAGCTGGAATACTATGGTCAATTGAAAGGCAGCTAGAATACTGTTGTCAATTAAAAGAAAACTAGGATACTATTCTAATTGAAAGGTAGCTGGGATACTGTTTTCAATTGTAAGGTAGCTGGAATACTATTGTCAATCGAAAGGTAGCTAGGATACTTTTGTAATTTGTAAGGTAGCTGGGATACTCTTGTCAATTGAATGGCAGCTGGGATACTATTGTCATTAGTAAGGTAGCTGGGATAATATTGTCAATTGAACGGTAGCTAGGATACTATAGTCATTTGAAAGGTGGCTAGAATACTACTGTCATCTGAAACGAGCTGGGATACTATTGTCAATTGAAAGGCAGCTAGGATACTATTGTCATTATTAAGGTACCTGGTATACTATTGTTAATTGAACGGTAACTAGTATACTATAGTCATTTGAAAGGTGGTTGGAATACTATTGTCATCTGAAAGGTAGCTGGAATACTATTGTCAATTGAACGGTAGCTAGGATACTATAGTCATTTGAAAGGTGGCTAGAATACTACTGTCATCTGAAACGAGCTGGGATACTATTGTCCATATAAAGGCAGCTAGGATACTATTGTCATTAATAAGGTAGTTGGGATACTGTTTTCAATTGTACGGTTGCTGGAATACTACTGGCAATTAAAAGGTAGCTAGGATACTATTCTAATTGAAAGGTAGCTGGGATACTATTTTGAATTGAAGTGTAGCTTGGATACTATTGTCATTTATAAGGAAGCTGGAATACTATGGTCAATTGAAAGGCAGCTAGAACACTGTTTTCAATTAAAAGAAAACTAGGATACTATTCTAATTGAAAGGTAACTGGGATACTGTTTTCAATTGTAAGGTAGCTGGAATACTATTGTCAATCGAAAGGTAGCTAGGATACTTTTGTAATTTGTAAGGTAGCTGGGATACTCTTGTCAATTGAATGGCAGCTGGGATATTATTGTCATTAGTAAGGTAGCTGGGATACTATTGTCAATTGAACGGTAGCTAGGATACTATAGTCATTTGAAAGGTGGCTAGAATACTACTGTCATCTGAAACGAGCTGGGATACTATTGTTCATATAAAGGCAGCTAGGATACTATTGTCATTAATAAGGTAGTTGGGATACTGTTTTCAATTGTAAGGTAGCTGGAATACTATTGTCAATTGAATGGTAGCTGGAATACTACTGGCAATTAAAAGGTAGCTAGGATACTATTCTAATTGAAAGGTAGCTGGGATACTATTTTGAATTGAAATGTAGCTTGGATACTATTGTCATTTGTAAGGAAGCTGGAATACTATGGTCAATTGAAAGGCAGCTAGAATACTGTTGTCAATTAAAAGAAAACTAGGATACTATTCTAATTGAAAGGTAGCTGGGATACTGTTTTCAATTGTAAGGTAGCTGGAATACTATTGTCAATCGAAAGGTAGCTAGGATACTTTTGTAATTTGTAAGGTAGCTGGGATACTCTTGTCAATTGAATGGCAGCTGGGATACTATTGTCATTAGTAAGGTAGCTGGGATACTATTGTCAATTGAACGGTAGCTAGGATACTATAGTCATTTGAAAGGTGGCTAGAATACTACTGTCATCTGAAACGAGCTGGGATACTATTGTCAATTGAAAGGCAGCTAGGATACTATTGTCATTATTAAGGTACCTGGTATACTATTGTTAATTGAACGGTAACTAGTATACTATAGTCATTTGAAAGGTGGTTGGAATACTATTGTCATCTGAAAGGTAGCTGGAATACTATTGTCAATTGAAAGGTAGCTGGGATAATATTGTCATTAATAAGGTAGCTGGGATAGTATTGTCAATTGAAAGGTAGCTGGGATACTATTTTCAATTGAAAGGTAGCTAGGATACTATTGTCATTTGTAATGTAGCTGGAATAATATTGTCAATTGAAAGGCAGCCAGGATACTATTCTAATTGAAAGGTAGCTGGGATACTATTGTCAATTGTAAGGTAGCTGGGATACTATTTTCAATTGAAAGGTAGCTGGGATACTATAGTCATTTGAAAGGTAGCTGGAATACTATTGTTAATTGAAAGGTAGCTAGGATACTATTCTAATTGAAAGGTACCATGGATACTACTTTCAATTGTGAGGTAGACGGGATATTATTGTCAATTGTAAGGTAGTTGGGATATTACTGTCAATTGAATGTTAGCTAGGATACTATTCTAATTGAAAGGTAGCTGGGATACTATTGTCAATTGTAAGGCAGCTGGGATACTATTTTCAATTGAAAGGTAGCTGGAATACTATTGTCAATCGAAAGGTAGCTAGGATACTAATCTTATTGAAAGGTAGCTAGGATACTATTATCATTTGTAAGGTAGCTGGGATACTAGAGTCAATTGTAAGGTAGCTGGAATACTATAATTGTCAATTGAATGCTAGCTGCAATACTACTGCCTATTAAACGGTAGCTAGGATACTATTTTAATTGAAAGGTAGCTGGGATACTATTTACAATTGAAATGTAGCTAGAATACTATTGTCAATTGATAGGCAGCTAGGGTACTATTGTCATTTGTAAGATAGCTGGAATACTATTGTCAATTGAAAGGTAGATAGAATACTATTATTTATTGTAAAGTAGCTTTGATACTATTGTCATAAATAAGGTAGCTGGGATACTATTTTCAATTGAAAGGTAGCTGGAATACGATTGTCAATCGAAAGGTAGCTAGGATACTTTTGTAATTTCTATGGTAGCTGGGATACCCTTTTCAATTGATAGGCAGCTGGGATACTATTGTCATTAATAAGGTACCTGGGATATTATTGACAATTGAACGATAGCTAGGATACTATGGTCATTTGAAAGGTGGCTGGAATAATATTGTCATCTGAAAGGTAGCTAGGATAATATTGTCATTAATAAAGTAGCTGGGATACTATTGTCAGTAGAAAGGTAGCTGGAATACTATTGTCAATCGAAAAGTAGCTAGGAGACTTTTGTTATTTGTAAGGTAGCTGGGATATTATTGTCAATTGAAAGGCAGCTAGGATTCTATTGTCATCTGAAAGGTAGCTAGGATACTATTGTCATCTGAAAGGTAGCTAGAATACTAATGTCAATTGAAAGGTAGCTAGCATAATATTGTCATTATTAATAAGGTAGCTGGGATACTATTTTCAATTGAAAGGTAGCTGGAATTCTATTGTCAAATGAAAGGTAGGTAGGATACTATTGTCATTAAGAAGGTAGCTGGGATACTATTGTCAATTGAAAGGTAGTTGGAATACTATTGCCATTTGTAAGGTAGCTGGAATACTATTGTACATTCAAGTGTAGCTAGGATACTATTCTAATTGAAAGGTAAATTGGCTACTATTGTCAATTGAAAGGTGGCTAAGATACTATTTCAATTAAAAGGTAGGTTGGATACTATTGTCCTTTGTAAGGTAGCTGGAATACTATTGTCAATTGTAAGTTAGCTAGGAGGATACTATTGTATTATGGAAGGTAGCTGGGATATTATTGTCAATTAAAGGGTAGCTAAGATACTATTCTAATTGAAAGGTAGCTGGGATACTATTCTCAATTGAAAGGTAGCTAAGATTCTATTCTAATTGAAAGATACTAGGGATACTGTTGTCATTTGTAAGGTAGCTGGAATACTAATGCAATTGAAAGGTAGCTCGAATACTATTATCATTTGTAAGGTAGCAAGGATACTAGAGTCAATTGTAAGGTAGCTGGAATACTATTGTCAATTGAATGGTTGCTGGAATACTATTGTCAATTTAAAGGCAATTACGATACTATTCTAATTGAATGGTAGCTTGGATACTGTTTTCAATTGAAATGTAGCTAGGATACAACTGTCATTTGTAAGGTACCTGGGATACTATTGTCAATTGAACGGTAGCTAGGATACTATAGTCATTTGAAAGGCGACTAGAATACTATGGTAATTTGAAAGGTGGCTGGAATACTGTTGTCATCTGAAAGGTAGCTGGAATACTGTTGTCAATTGAAAGGTAGCTAGGATAATATTGTCAATTGAAAGGTAGCTAGGATACTATAGCATTGAAAAGGTGGCTGGAATAATATTGTCGTCTGAAAGGTAGCTACGATACTATTGTCATAAATAAGGTAGCTGGAATACTATTGACAAGTGAAAGGTAGCTGGAATAATATTGCCAATTGAACGGTAGCTAGGATACTATAGCATTGAAAAGGTGGCTGGAATACTATTGTCGTCTGAAAGGTAGCTAGGATACTATTGTCATAAGTAAGGTAGCTGGAATACTATTGACAATTGAAAGGTAGCTGGAATACTATTGTCGATCGAAAGGTAGCTAGGATACTAATCTTATTGAAAGGTAGCTAGGATACTATTATCATTTGTAAGGTAGCTGGGATATTAGAGTCAATTGTAAGGTAGCTGGAATACTATAATTGTCAATTGAATGCTAGCTGGAATACTATTGCCAATTGAAAGGTGGCAGGTACTAGAGTCAATTGTGAGGTAGCTGGAATACTATTGTCAATTGAAAGGTAGCAAGGATACTATTGTCTTTAATTATAAGGTAGCTAGGATACTATTGTCAATTAAAAGGGAGCAGGAATACTTTTTCAATTGAAAGGTACCTAGAATAATATTGTCAATTGAAAGGCAGCCAGGATACTGTTCTAATTGAATGGTAGCTGGGATACTACTTTCAATTGTGAGGTAGCTGGGATATTATTCTCAATTGTAAGATAGCTGGGATATTATTGTCAATTGAAAGGTAGCTAGGATACTAGAGTCAATTGTGAGGTAGCTGGAATACTAGAGTCAATTGAATGGTAGCTGCAATACTACTGCCTATTAAAAGGTAGCTAGGATACTATTTTAATTGAAAGGTAGCTGGGATACTATTTACAATTGAAATGTAGCTAGAATACTATTGTCAATTGATAGGCAGCTAGGGTACTATTGTCATTTGTAAGATAGCTGGAATACTATTGTCAATTGAAAGGTAGATAGAATACTATTATTTATTGTAAAGTAGCTTTGATACTATTGTCATAAATAAGGTAGCTGGGATACTATTGTCAATTGAAAGGTAGCTGGAATACGATTGTCAATCGAAAGGTAGCTAGGATACTTTTGTAATTTCTATGGTAGCTGGGATACCCTTTTCAATTGATAGGCAGCTGGGATACTATTGTCATTAATAAGGTACCTGGGATATTATTGACAATTGAACGATAGCTAGGATACTATAGTCATTTGAAAGGTGGCTGGAATAATATTGTCATCTGAAAGGTAGCTAGGATAATATTGTCATTAATAAAGTAGCTGGGATACTATTGTCAATAGAAAGGTAGCTGGAATACTATTGTCAATCGAAAAGTAGCTAGGAGACTTTTGTTATTTGTAAGGTAGCTGGGATACTATTGTCAATTGAAAGGCAGCTAGGATACTATTGTCATCTGAAAGGTAGCTAGGATACTATTGTCATCTGAAAGGTAGCTAGAATACTAATGTCAATTGAAAGGTAGCTAGCATAATATTGTCATTATTAATATGGTAGCTGGGATACTATTTTCAATTGAAAGGTAGCTGGAATTCTATTGTCAAATGAAAGGTAGGTAGGATACTATTGTCATTAAGAAGGTAGCTGGGATACTATTGTCAATTGAAAGGTAGTTGGAATACTATTGCCATTTGTAAGGTAGCTGGAATACTATTGTACATTCAAGGGTAGCTAGGATACTATTCTAATTGAAAGGTAAATAGGCTACTATTGTCAATTGAAAGGTGGCTAAGATACTATTTCAATTAAAAGGTAGGTTGGATACTATTGTCATTTGTAAGGTAGCTGGAATACTATTGTCAATTGTAAGTTAGCTAGGAGGATACTATTGTATTATGGAAGGTAGCTGGGATATTATTGTCAATTAAAGGGTAGCTAAGATACTATTCTAATTGAAAGGTAGCTGGGATACTATTCTCAATTGAAAGGTAGCGTAGATACTATTCTAATTGAAAGATACTAGGGATACTGTTGTCATTTGTAAGGTAGCTGGAATACTAATGCAATTGAAAGGTAGCTCGAATACTATTATCATTTGTAAGGTAGCAAGGATACTAGAGTCAATTGTAAGGTAGCTGGAATACTATTGTCAATTGAATGGTTGCTGGAATACTATTGTCAATTTAAAGGCAATTACGATACTATTCTAATTGATTGGTAGCTTGGATACTGTTTTCAATTGAAATGTAGCTAGGATACAACTGTCATTTGTAAGGTACCTGGGATACTATTGTCAATTGAACGGTAGCTAGGATACTATAGTCATTTGAAAGGCGACTAGAATACTATGGTAATGTGAAAGGTGGCTGGAATACTGTTGTCATCTGAAAGGTAGCTGGAATACTGTTGTCAATTGAAAGGTAGCTAGGATAATATTGTCAATTGAAAGGTAGCTAGGATACTATAGCATTGAAAAGGTGGCTGGAATACTATTGTCGTCTGAAAGGTAGCTACGATACTATTGTCATAAGTAAGGTAGCTGGAATACTATTGACAATTGAAAGGTAGCTGGAATAATATTGCCAATTGAACGGTAGCTAGGATACTATAGCATTGAAAAGGTGGCTGGAATACTATTGTCGTCTGAAAGGTAGCTAGGATACTATTGTCATAAGTAAGGAAGCTGGAATACTATTGACAATTGAAAGGTAGCTGGAATACTATTGTCAATTGAAAGGTAGCTAGGATACTACTGTCAATTGAAAGGCAGCGAGGATACTTTTGTAATTTGTAAGGTAGCTGGGATACTCTTGTCAATTGAAAGGCAGCTAGGATACTATTGTCAGTAATAAGGTACCTGGGATACTATTGACAATTGAGCGGTAGCTAGGATACTATAGTCATTTGAAAGGCGGCTAGAATACTATGGTAATTTTAAAGGTGGATGGAATACTATTGTCATCTTAAAGTTAGCTGGAATACTATTGTCAATTGAAAGGTAGCTAGGATAATATTGTTATTTTTAAGGTAGCTGAGATACTATTGCCAATTGAACGGTAGCTAGGATACTATAGTCATTTGAAAGGTGGCTGGAATACTATTGTAGTCTGAAAGGTAGCTAGGATACTGTTGTCATGAATAAGGTAGCTTGGATACTATTGACAATTGAAAGATAGCTGGAATACTATTTTCACTTGAAAGGTAGCTAGGATACCTTTGTAATTTGTTTGGTAGCTCTGATACTCTTGTCAATTGAGCGGTAGCTAGGATACTATAGTCATTTTAAAGGCGGCTACAATACTATGGTAATTTTAAAGGTGGCTGGAATACTACTGTCTACTGAAAGTTAGCTGGTATACTATTGTCAATTGAAAAGTAGCTAGCATAATATTGTCATTAATAAGGTAGCTGGGATACTCTTGTCAATTGAAAGGTAACTGGAATACTATTGTCAATTGAAAGGTAGCTAGGATAATATTGTCATTAATAAGGTAGCTGGGATACTCTACTCTTGTCAATTGAAAGGTAGCTGGAATATTATTGTCAATTGAAAGTTAGATAGGATACTATTGTCATTAATGAGGTGGCTTGTATTCTATTGTCAATTGAAAGGTAGCTAGAATACTATTGCCATTTGTAAGGTAGCTGGAATACTATAGTAAATTGAAATGTAGCTGGGATACTATTGTCAATTCTAAGATAGCTGGGATACTATTGTCAATTGCAAGGTAGCTAGGATCCTATTCTAATTGAAACGTAGCTGGGATACTATTGTCAATTGTAAGGTAGCTGGGATACTATTTTCAAATAAAGGTAGCTGGAATACTATTATCAATCGAAAGGTAGCTAGTATACTTTTGTAATTTGTAAGGTACCTGGGATACTCTTGTCAATTGAACGGTAGCTAGGATACTATAGTCAAAGGTAGCTAAGGTACTATTCTTATTGAAAGGTAGCTTGGATACTATTGTCATTTGTAAGGTAGATGGAATACTATTGTCAATTGTAAGTTAGCTTGGAGGATACTATTGTCATATGGAAGGTAGCTGGGATATTATTGTCAATTGAAGGGTAGCTAAGATGCTATTCTAATTGAAAGGTAGCTGGGATACTATTGTCAATTGAAAGGTAGCTAAGATACTATTCTAACTGAAAGATACCTCGGATACTATTGTCATTTGTAAGGTAGCTGGAATATTATTGTCAATTGAAAGGTAGCTAGGATACTAATCCAATTGAAAGGTAGCTAGAATACTATAATCATTTGTAAGGTAGCTCGGATACTAGAGCCAATTGTAAGGTAGCTGGAATACTATTGTCAATTGAATGGTAGCAGGAATACTATTGTCAATTGAAAAGTAGCTATAATACTATTCTAATTGAAAGGTAGCTTGGATACTGTTTTCAATTGAAATGTAGCTGGGATACTACAGTAATTTGTAAGGTAACTAGGATACTAGAATCAATTGCAAGGTAGCTTGAATACTAGAGTTAAATGAATGGTAGCTGGAATTCTATTGTCAATTGAATGGCAGCTAGGATACTGTTGTCAATTGAAAGGTAACTAGGATGATATTCTAATTGAAAGGTAGCTAGGATACTATTTTCTATTGTAAGGTAGCTGGGATATTATTGTCAATTGTGAGGTAGCTGGGATCATATACTAATTGAAACGTAGCTGTATACTATTGTCAATTGTAAGTTAGCTGGAATATTATTGTCAATTGAAGGGTAGCTTGGATACAACTGTCAATTGTAAGCTAGCTGGGATACTATTTTCAATTGAAAGGTAGCTGGGATACTATTGTCAATTGAATGGTAGCTAGGATACTATAGTCCTTTGAAAGGTGGCTGGAATACTATTGTACATTGAAAGGTAGCTAGGATACTATTTTAATTGAAAGGTAGCTGGAATACTATTGTCAATTGTAAGGTAGCTGGGATACTATTTTCAATTGAAAAGTAGCTGGAATACTATTGTCAATCGAAAGGTAGCTAGGATAGTTTTGTAATTTGTATGGTAGCTGGGATACTGTTGTTAATTGAAAGGCAGCAAGGATACTAATGTCATTAATAATGTACCTTTGATACTATTGTAAATTGAACGGTAGCTGGAATACTATTGTCAATTGAAACGAGGTGGAATACTATTGCAATTTGTAAGGTAGCTTGAATACTATTGTACATTGAAAGGTAGCTAGGATACTATTCTAATTGAAAGGTAGCTGGAATACTATTGTCAATTGTAAGGTAGCTGGGATACTATTTTCAATTGAAAGGTAGCTAGAATACTATTGTCATTAATAAGGTACCCGGGATACTATTGTCAATTGAATGGTAGCTGGAATACTATTGTCAATTGAAGGTAGCTAGGATACTATTGTCATTAATAAGGTAGCTAGGATACTATTGTCAATTGAAACGTAGGTGGAATACTATTGCAATTTGTAAGGTAGCTGAAATAATATTGTACATTGAAAAGTAGCCAGGATACTATTCTAATTGAAAGGTAGCTGGGATACTGTTGTCAATTGTAAGGTAGCTGGGATACTATTTTCAATTTAATGGTGGATGGAATACTATTGTCAATCGAAAGGTAGCTAGGATACTGTTGTCAATTGAAAGGCAGCTAGGATACTATTGTCATTAATAATGTACCTGGGATACTATTGTCAATTGAACGGTAGCTGGAATACTATTGTCAATTGAAACGTAGGTGGAATACAATTGCAATTAGTAAGGTATCTGGAATACTATTGTACATTGAAAGGTAGCTAGGATACTCTTCTAATTGAAAGGTACCTGGGATACTATTTTCAATTGAAAGGTAGATAGAATACTCTTGTCATTAATAAGGTACCCGGGATACTATTTTCAATTCAATGGTAGCTGAAATACTATTGCCAATCGAAAGGTAGCTAGGATACTTTTGTAATTTGTATGGTAGGTGGGATACTGTTGTCAATTTAAAGGCATCTAGGATACTATTGTCGTTAATAAGGTACCAGGGATACTATTGTCAATTGAACGGTAGCTAGGATACTATAGTCATTTGAAAGGCGGTTGGAATGCTATTGTCGTCTGAAAGGTAGCAAGGATAATATTGTCATAAATAAGGTACCTGGGATAATATTGTCAATTGAAAGGTAGCTAGGATACTATTCTAATTGAAACGTAGGTGGAATACTATTGCAATTAGTAAGGTATCTGGAATACTATTGTACATTGAAAGGTAGCTAGGATACAATTCTAATTGAAAGGTAGCTGGGATACTATTGTCAATTGTAAGGTAGCTGGGATACTATTTTCAATTGAAAATTAGCCATAATACTATTGTCAATCGAAAGGTAGCTAGGATAGTTTTGCAATTTGTACGGTAGCTGGGTTACTGTTGTTAATTGAAAGGCAGCTAGAATACTATTGTCATTAATAAGGTACCTGGGATACGATTGTCAATTGAATGGTAGCTAGGATACTATAGTCCTTTGAAAGGTGGCTGGAATACTATTGTACATTGAAAGGTAGCTAGGATACTATTCTAATTGAAAGGTAGCTGGAATACTATTGTCAATTGTAAGGTAGCTGGGATGATATTCTAATTGAAAGGTAGCTAGGATACTATTTTCTATTGTAAGGTAGCTGGGATATTATTGTCAATTGTGAGGTAGCTGGGATCATATACTAATTGAAACGTAGCTGTATACTATTGTCAATTGTAAGTTAGCTGGAATATTATTGTCAATTGAAGGGTAGCTTGGATACAACTGTCAATTGTAAGCTAGCTGGGATACTATTTTCAATTGAAAGGAAGCTGGGATACTATTGTCAATTGAATGGTAGCTAGGATACTATAGTCCTTTGAAAGGTGGCTGGAATACTATTGTACATTGAAAGGTAGCTAGGATACTATTTTAATTGAAAGGTAGCTGGAACACTATTGTCAATTGTAAGGTAGCTGGGATACTATTTCCAATTGAAAGGTAGCTGAAATACTATTGTCAATCGAAAGGTAGCTAGGATACTTTTGTAATTTGTATGGTAACTGGGACACTGTTGTCAATTGAAAGGCAGCTAAGATACTATTGTCATTAATAAGGTACACGGGATACCATTGTCAATTGAACAGTAGCTCGAATTATATTGTCAATTGAAAGATAGCTAGGATACTATTGTCATTAATAAGGTAGCTAGGATACTATTGTCAATTGAAATGTAGGTGGAATACTATTGCAATTTGTAAGGTATCTGGAATACTATTGTACATTGAAAGGTAGCTAGGATACTATTCTAATTGTAAGGTAGCTGGGGTACTATTGTCAATTGTAAGGTAGCTGGGATACAATTTTCAATTGAAAGGTAGCTGTAATACCATTGTCAATCGAAAAGGTAGCTAGGAAACTTTTGTAATTTGTATGGTAGCTGGTATACTTTTGTCAATTGAAAGGCAGCTAGGATACTATTGTCATTAATAAGGTACCTAGGATACTATTGTCAATTGAACGGCAGCTAGGATACTATAGTCCTTTGAAAGGTGGCTGGAATACTATTGTCGTCTGAAAGGTAGCTAGGATAATATTCTAATTGAAAGGTAGCTAGGATACTATTCTAATTGAAAGATAGCTGGAATACTATTGTCAATTGTAAGGTAGCTAGGATACTATTCTAATTGAAAGATAGCTGGAATACTATTGTCAATTGTAAGGTAGCTGGGATACTATTGTCAGTTGAAAGGTGGCTGGAATACTATTGTCATCTGAAAGGTAGCTAGTATAATGTTGTCATAAATAAGGTACGTTGGATGATATTATCAATTGAAAGGTAGCAAGGATACTATTCTAATTGAAAGGTAGCTAGGATACTATTCTAATTGAAAGATAGCTGGAATACTATTGTCAATTGTAAGGTAGCTAGGATACTATTCTAATTGAAAGATAGCTGGAATACTATTGTCAATTGTAAGGTAGCTGGGATACTATTGTCAGTTGAAAGGTGGCTGGAATACTATTGTCATCTGAAAGGTAGCTAGTATAATGTTGTCATAAATAAGGTACGTTGGATGATATTATCAATTGAAAGGTAGCAAGGATACTATTCTAATTGAAAGGTAGCTAGGATACTATTCTAATTGAAAGATAGCTGGAATACTATTGTCAATTGTAAGGTAGCTAGGATACTATTCTAATTGAAAGATAGCTGGAATACTATTGTCAATTGTATGGTAGCTGGGATACTATTGTCAGTTGAAAGGTAGCTAGGATACTATTGTCATTAATAAGGTAGCTAGGATACTATTGTCAATTGAAACGTCGGTGGAATACTATTGCAATTTGCAAGGTAGCTGGAATACTATTGTACATTGAAAGGTAACTAGGATACTATTCTAATTGAAAGGTAGCTTGGATACAACTGTCAATTGTAAGGTAGCTGGGATACTATTTCCAATTGAAAGGTAGCTGGAATACTATTGTCAATCGAAAGGTAGCTAGGATACTTTTGTAATTTGTATGGTAACTGGGACACTGTTGTCAATTGAAGGGCAGCTAAGATACTATTGTCATTAATAAGGTACACGGGATACTATTGTCAATTGAACAGTAGCTCGAATTATATTGTCAATTGAAAGATAGCTAGGATACTATTGTCATTACTAAGGTAGCTAGGATACTATTGTCAATTGAAATGTAGGTGGAATACTATTGCAATTTGTAAGGTAGCTGGAATACTATTGTACATTGAAAGGTAGCTAGGATACTATTCTAATTGAAAGGTAGCTGGGGTACTATTGTCAATTGTAAGGTAGCTGGGATACAATTTTCAATTGAAAGGTAGCTGTAATACCATTGTCAATCGAAAAGGTAGCTAGGAAACTTTTGTAATTTGTATGATAGCTGGTATACTTTTGTCAATTGAAAGGCAGCTAGGATACTATTGTCATTAATAAGGTACCTAGGATACTATTGTCAATTGAACGGCAGCTAGGATACTATAGTCCTTTGAAAGGTGGCTGGAATACTATTGTCGTCTGAAAGGTAGCTAGGATAATATTCTAATTGAAAGGTAGCTAGGATACTATTCTAATTGAAAGATAGCTGGAATACTATTGTCAATTGTAAGGTAGCTAGGATACTATTCTAATTGAAAGATAGCTGGAATACTATTGTCAATTGTAAGGTAGCTGGGATACTATTGTCAGTTGAAAGGTGGCTAGGATACTATTGTCATTAATAAGGTTGCAGGGATACTATTTTCAATTGAAAGGTAGCTGGAATAATAATGTCACTCGAAAAGTAGCTAGGATACTTTTGTAATTTGTAAGGTAGCTGGGATACTATTGCCAATTGAACGGTAGCTGGAATACTATTGTCACTCGAAAGATAGCTAGGATACTTTTGTAATTTGTAAGGTAGCTGGTATACACTTATCAATTGAAAGGCAGCTAGGATACTATTCTAATTGAAAGGTAGCTGGAATACTATTGTCAATTGTAAGGTAGCTGGGATACTATTACAATTTGTAAGGTAGCTGGAATACTATTGTACATTGAAAGGTAGCTAGGATAATTTTGTAATTTGTATGGTAGCTGTTAATTTTCCAAACGATGGATGACAATTGTAGGTTTTCCTCACAATATATTAACGATGGATGGATGACAATTGTAGGTTTTCCTCACAATATATTAACTAAAAATTGACTGTTGTCAATTGAAATTCAGCTGGGATACTATTGTCATTAATAATGTACTTGGGATACTATTGTCAATTGAACGGTAGCTGGAATACTATTGTCAATTGTAAGGTAGCTGGGATACTATTTTCAATTGAAAGGTAGCTAGGATACTATTGTCATTAATAAGGTACCTGGGATACTATTGTCAATTGAACGGTAGCTAGGATACTATTTTCAATTGAAAGGTAGCTGTAATACTATTGTCAATCGAAAGGTAGATAGGATACTTTTGTAATTTGTATGGCTGCTGGGATACTGTTGTCAATTGAAAGGCAGCTAGGATACTATTGTCATTAATAAGGTACTAGGGATACTATTGTCAATTGAACGCTAGCTAGGATACTATAGTAATTTGAAAGGTGGCTGGAATGCTATTGTCGTCTGAAAGGTAGCTAGGATAATGTTGTCATAAATAAAGTACGTGGGATGATATTGTCAATTGAAAGGTAGCTAGGATACTATTCTAATTGAAAGGTAGCTTGGATACTATTGTCAATTGAAAGGTAGCTAGGATACTATTGTCATTAATAAGGTTGCTTGGATACTATTGTCAATTGAAACGTAGCTGGAATACTGTTGTCAATTGCAAGGCAGCTAGGATACTATTGTCATTAATAAGGTACCTGGGATACAATTGTCAAATGAACGGAAGCTAGAATACTATTGTCATTAATAAGGTAGCTGGGATACTGTTGTAAATTGAAAGGTAGCTGGGATACTATTGTCAATTGAAAGGTAGCTAGGATACTATTGTCATTAATAAGGTACCTGGGATACAATTGTCAATTGAACAGGTAGCTGGGATACTATAGTAATTTGAAAGGTGGCTGGAATACTATTGTCATCTGAAGGGTAGCTAGCATACAATTGTCATTAATCTTGTAGCTGGGATACTATTGTCATTAATAAGGTTGCTTTGATACTATTGTAAATTGAAACGTAGCTGGAATACTGTTGTCAATTGAACAGGTAGCTGGGATACTATAGTAATTTGAAAGGTGGCTGGAATACTATTGTCATCTGAAGGGTAGCTAGCATACAATTGTCATTAATCTTGTAGCTGGGATACTATTGTCATTAATAAGGTTGCTTTGATACTATTGTCAATTGAAACGTAGCTGGAATACTGTTGTCAATTGAAAGGCAGCTAGGATTCTATTGTTATTGATAAGGTACCAGGGATACTATTGTCAATTGAAAGGTAGCAAGGCTACTATTGTCATTAATAAGGTAGCTGGTATACTATAATTATACATTGAAAGGTAGTTAGGATGCTATTCTAATTGAAAGGTAGCTGGGATACTATTGTCAATTGTAAGTTACTTAGGAGGATACTATTGCCATGTGGAAGATTGCTGGTATATTATTGTCAATCAAAGGGTAGCTAAAATACTTTTCTAATTGAAAGGTACCTGGGATACTATTGCCATTTGTAAGTTAGCAGGGGATAATATTGTCAATTGAAAGGTAGCTGGAATACTATTGTCAATTGAAAGGTAGCTGGAATACTATTGTCAATCGAAAGACAGCTAGGATACTTTTGTAATTTGTAAGGTAGCTGGTATACACTTGTCAGTTGAAAGGCAGCTGGAATACTGTTGTCATTAATAAGGTACCTGGGATACTATTGTCAATTGAACCGTAGCTAGGATACTATAGTCATTTGAAAGGTGGGTGGAATACTATTGTCATCTGAAGAGTAGCTAGGATACTATTGTCATTAATAAGGTAGCTAGGATAATATTGTCATTAATAAGGTAGCTGGGATACTATTCTATTTGAAAGACACCTGGGATACTATTAACATTTGTAAGGTAGCTGGGATACTAGAGTCAATTGTAAGGTGTCTAGAATACTATTGTCAATTGAATGGTAGCTGGAATACTACTGTCAATTGAAAGGCAATTAGGATACTATTCTAATTGAAAGGTAGCTGGAATACTGCTGTCAATTGAAAGGTAGCTAAAATACTATTCTAATTGAAAGGTAGCTAGGATACTATTTTCATTTGAACGGTAGCTAGGATACTATAGTCATTTGAAGGGTGGCTGAAATACTATTGTCGTCTGAAAGGTAGCTGGAATAATATTGTCATAAATGAGGAAGCTGGGATATTATTGTCAATTGAAAGGTAGCTGGTACACTATTGTCAATTGAAAGGTAGCTTGAATAATATTGTCAATCGAAAGGTAGCTAGGATACTCTTCTAATTGAAAGGTGGCTGTAATACGACTGTCAATTAAAACGTAGCTAGGACACTATTCTAATTGAAAGGTAGCTGGGGTACTATTGTCAATTGAACGGTAGCTAGGATACTATAGTCATTCGAAGGGTGGCTGAAATACTATTGTCGTCTGAAAGGTAGCTAGCATAATATTGTCATAAATGAGGAAGCTGGGATATTATTGTCAATTGAAAGGTAGCTGGTATACTATTGTCAATTAAAAGGTAGCTTGAATAATATTGTCAATCGAAATGTAGCTAGGATACTCTTCTAATTGAAAGGTGGCTGTAATACGACTGTCAATTAAAAGGCAGCTAGCATACTATTGTCATTAATAAGGTACCTGGGATACTATTGTCAATTGAACGGTAGCTAGGATACTATAGTCATTTGAAAGGTGGCTGAAATACTCTTGTCGTCTAAAAGGTAGCTAGGATAATATTGTCATAAATAAGGTAGCTGGGATTATATTGTCAATTGAAAGGTAGCTGGAATACTATTGTCAATTGAAAGGTAGCTAGGATACCATTGTCATTAATAAAGTAGCAGGGATACTATTGTCAATTGAAAGGTAGCTGGAATATTATTGTCAATCGAAAGGTAGCTGGGATACTTTTGTAATTTGTAAGGTAGCTGGGATACTCTTGTCAATTGAAAGACAGCTAGGATACAATTGTCATTAATAAGGTACCTGGGATACTGTTGTCAATTGAACCGTAGCTAGGATACTATAGTCATTTGAAAGGTGGCTGGAATACTATTGTCATCTGAAAGGTAGGTAGGATACTATTGTCATTGTTATGGTAGCTAGGATAATATTGTCATTAATAAGGTAGCTGGGATACTATTCTAATTGAAAGGTATCTGGAATACTATTGTCAATTGAAAGGTAGCTAAGATACTATTCTAATTGAAAGACACCTGGGATACTATTATCATTTGTAAGGTATCTAGAATACTATTGTCAATTGAATGGTAGCTGGATTACTACTGTCAATTGAAAGGCAATTAGGATACTATTCTAATTGAAAGGTAGCTGGAATACTACTGTCAATTGAAAGGTAGCCAAAATACTATTCTAATTGAAAGGTAGCTTGGATACTATTTTCAATTGAAATGTAGCTATGATACTACTGTCATTTGTAAGGTAACTAGGATACTAGAGTCAATTGTAAGGTAGCTGGAATACTGGAATCAATTGAATGGTAGCTGGAATACTATTGTCAATTGAAAGATAGCGAGGATACTATTGTCATTAATAAGGTACCTGGGATACTATTGTCAAATGAACTGAAGCTAGAATACTATTGTCATTAATAAGGTAGCTGGGATACTGTTGTAAATTGAAAGGTAGCTGGGATACTATTGTCAATTGAAAGGTAGCTAGGATACTATTGTCATTAATAAGGTACCTGGGATACAATTGTCAATTGAACAGGTAGCTGGGATACTATAGTAATTTGAAAGGTGGCTGGAATACTATTGTCATCTGAAGGGTAGCTAGCATACAATTGTCATTAATCTTGTAGCTGGGATACTATTGTCATTAATAAGGTTGCTTTGATACTATTGTAAATTGAAACGTAGCTGGAATACTGTTGTCAATTGAACAGGTAGCTGGGATACTATAGTAATTTGAAAGGTGGCTGGAATACTATTGTCATCTGAAGGGTAGCTAGCATACAATTGTCATTAATCTTGTAGCTGGGATACTATTGTCATTAATAAGGTTGCTTTGATACTATTGTCAATTGAAACGTAGCTGGAATACTGTTGTCAATTGAAAGGCAGCTAGGATTCTATTGTTATTGATAAGGTACCAGGGATACTATTGTCAATTGAAAGGTAGCAAGGCTACTATTGTCATTAATAAGGTAGCTGGTATACTATAATTATACATTGAAAGGTAGTTAGGATGCTATTCTAATTGAAAGGTAGCTGGGATACTATTGTCAATTGTAAGTTACTTAGGAGGATACTATTGCCATGTGGAAGATTGCTGGTATATTATTGTCAATCAAAGGGTAGCTAAAATACTTTTCTAATTGAAAGGTAACTGGGATACTATTGCCATTTGTAAGTTAGCAGGGGATAATATTGTCAATTGAAAGGTAGCTGGAATACTATTGTCAATTGAAAGGTAGCTGGAATACTATTGTCAATCGAAAGACAGCTAGGATACTTTTGTAATTTGTAAGGTAGCTGGTATACACTTGTCAGTTGAAAGGCAGCTGGAATACTGTTGTCATTAATAAGGTACCTGGGATACTATTGTCAATTGAACCGTAGCTAGGATACTATAGTCATTTGAAAGGTGGGTGGAATACTATTGTCATCTGAAGAGTAGCTAGGATACTATTGTCATTAATAAGGTAGCTAGGATAATATTGTCATTAATAAGGTAGCTGGGATACTATTCTATTTGAAAGACACCTGGGATACTATTAACATTTGTAAGGTAGCTGGGATACTAGAGTCAATTGTAAGGTGTCTAGAATACTATTGTCAATTGAATGGTAGCTGGAATACTACTGGCAATTGAAAGGCAATTAGGATACTATTCTAATTGAAAGGTAGCTGGAATACTGCTGTCAATTGAAAGGTAGCTAAAATACTATTCTAATTGAAAGGTAGCTAGGATACTATTTTCATTTGAACGGTAGCTAGGATACTATAGTCATTTGAAGGGTGGCTGAAATACTATTGTCGTCTGAAAGGTAGCTGGAATAATATTGTCATAAATGAGGAAGCTGGGATATTATTGTCAATTGAAAGGTAGCTGGTACACTATTGTCAATTGAAAGGTAGCTTGAATAATATTGTCAATCGAAAGGTAGCTAGGATACTCTTCTAATTGAAAGGTGGCTGTAATACGACTGTCAATTAAAACGTAGCTAGGACACTATTCTAATTGAAAGGTAGCTGGGGTACTATTGTCAATTGAACGGTAGCTAGGATACTATAGTCATTCGAAGGGTGGCTGAAATACTATTGTCGTCTGAAAGGTAGCTAGCATAATATTGTCATAAATGAGGAAGCTGGGATATTATTGTCAATTGAAAGGTAGCTGGTATACTATTGTCAATTAAAAGGTAGCTTGAATAATATTGTCAATCGAAATGTAGCTAGGATACTCTTCTAATTGAAAGGTGGCTGTAATACGACTGTCAATTAAAAGGCAGCTAGCATACTATTGTCATTAATAAGGTACCTGGGATACTATTGTCAATTGAACGGTAGCTAGGATACTATAGTCATTTGAAAGGTGGCTGAAATACTCTTGTCGTCTAAAAGGTAGCTAGGATAATATTGTCATAAATAAGGTAGCTGGGATTATATTGTCAATTGAAAGGTAGCTGGAATACTATTGTCAATTGAAAGGTAGCTAGGATACCATTGTCATTAATAAAGTAGCAGGAATACTATTGTCAATTGAAAGGTAGCTGGAATATTATTGTCAATCGAAAGGTAGCTGGGATACTTTTGTAATTTGTAAGGTAGCTGGGATACTCTTGTCAATTGAAAGACAGCTAGGATACAATTGTCATTAATAAGGTACCTGGGATACTGTTGTCAATTGAACCGTAGCTAGGATACTATAGTCATTTGAAAGGTGGCTGGAATACTATTGTCATCTGAAAGGTAGGTAGGATACTATTGTCATTGTTATGGTAGCTAGGATAATATTGTCATTAATAAGGTAGCTGGGATACTATTCTAATTGAAAGGTATCTGGAATACTATTGTCAATTGAAAGGTAGCTAAGATACTATTCTAATTGAAAGACACCTGGGATACTATTATCATTTGTAAGGTATCTAGAATACTATTGTCAATTGAATGGTAGCTGGATTACTACTGTCAATTGAAAGGCAATTAGGATACTATTCTAATTGAAAGGTAGCTGGAATACTACTGTCAATTGAAAGGTAGCCAAAATACTATTCTAATTGAAAGGTAGCTTGGATACTATTTTCAATTGAAATGTAGCTATGATACTACTGTCATTTGTAAGGTAACTAGGATACTAGAGTCAATTGTAAGGTAGCTGGAATACTGGAATCAATTGAATGGTAGCTGGAATACTATTGTCAATTGAAAGATAGCGAGGATACTATTGTCATTAATAAGGTAGCTGGGATACTATTGTCAATTGAATGGAAGCTGGGATACTATTGTCATTTGTAAAGTAGCTGGAATAATATTGTCAATCGAAAGGTAGCTAGGATACTCTTCTAATTGAAAGGTGGCTGTAATACGACTGTCAATTAAAACGTAGCTAGGACACTATTCTAATTGAAAGGTAGCTGGGGTACTATTGTCAATTGAACGGTAGCTAGGATACTATAGTCATTCGAAGGGTGGCTGAAATACTATTGTCGTCTGAAAGGTAGCTAGCATAATATTGTCATAAATGAGGAAGCTGGGATATTATTGTCAATTGAAAGGTAGCTGGTATACTATTGTCAATTAAAAGGTAGCTTGAATAATATTGTCAATCGAAATGTAGCTAGGATACTCTTCTAATTGAAAGGTGGCTGTAATACGACTGTCAATTAAAAGGCAGCTAGCATACTATTGTCATTAATAAGGTACCTGGGATACTATTGTCAATTGAACGGTAGCTAGGATACTATAGTCATTTGAAAGGTGGCTGAAATACTCTTGTCGTCTAAAAGGTAGCTAGGATAATATTGTCATAAATAAGGTAGCTGGGATTATATTGTCAATTGAAAGGTAGCTGGAATACTATTGTCAATTGAAAGGTAGCTAGGATACCATTGTCATTAATAAAGTAGCAGGGATACTATTGTCAATTGAAAGGTAGCTGGAATATTATTGTCAATCGAAAGGTAGCTGGGATACTTTTGTAATTTGTAAGGTAGCTGGGATACTCTTGTCAATTGAAAGACAGCTAGGATACAATTGTCATTAATAAGGTACCTGGGATACTGTTGTCAATTGAACCGTAGCTAGGATACTATAGTCATTTGAAAGGTGGCTGGAATACTATTGTCATCTGAAAGGTAGGTAGGATACTATTGTCATTGTTATGGTAGCTAGGATAATATTGTCATTAATAAGGTAGCTGGGATACTATTCTAATTGAAAGGTATCTGGAATACTATTGTCAATTGAAAGGTAGCTAAGATACTATTCTAATTGAAAGACACCTGGGATACTATTATCATTTGTAAGGTATCTAGAATACTATTGTCAATTGAATGGTAGCTGGATTACTACTGTCAATTGAAAGGCAATTAGGATACTATTCTAATTGAAAGGTAGCTGGAATACTACTGTCAATTGAAAGGTAGCCAAAATACTATTCTAATTGAAAGGTAGCTTGGATACTATTTTCAATTGAAATGTAGCTATGATACTACTGTCATTTGTAAGGTAACTAGGATACTAGAGTCAATTGTAAGGTAGCTGGAATACTGGAATCAATTGAATGGTAGCTGGAATACTATTGTCAATTGAAAGATAGCGAGGATACTATTGTCATTAATAAGGTAGCTGGGATACTATTGTCAATTGAATGGAAGCTGGGATACTATTGTCATTTGTAAAGTAGCTGGAATAATATTGTCAATTGAAAGGTAGCTAGGATACTATTTTCAATTGAAAGGTAGCTGGAATACTATTGTCAATCGAAAGTAGCTAGGATACTTTTGTAATTTGTAGGGTAGCTGGGATACTCTTGTCAATTGAACGGTAGCTAGGATACTATAGTCATTTGAAAGGTGGCTGAAATACTGTTGTCTGAAAGGTAGCTAGCATAATATTGTCATAAATAAGGAAGCTGGGATACTATTGTCAATTGAAAGGTAGCTAGGATACTATTCTAATTGAATGGTAGCTGGGATACTATTGTCATTTGTAAGGTAGCTATTACACTATTTTCAATTGAAAGGTAGCTGGAATACTATTATCAATTGAAAGACAGCTAGGATACTATTGTCATTAATAAAGTACCTGGGATACTATTGTCAATTGAACGGTAGCTAAGATACTATAGTCATTTGAAAGGTGGCTGGAATACTATTGTCGTCTGAAAGGTAGCTAGGATAATATTGTCATAAATAAGATAGCTAGGATACTATTGTCAATTGAAAGGTAGCTGGAATACTATTGTCAATTGAAAGGTAGCTGGAATAATATTGTGAATCGAAAGGTAGCTAGGATACTATTCTAATTGAAAGGTGGCTGTAATACTACTGTCAATTAAAAGGTAGCTAGGATACTATTCTAATTGAAAGGTAGCTGGGATACTATTGTCAATTGAAGGGTAGATAAGATACTATTGTCAATTCTAAGGTAGCTGGAAAACTATTGTCATTTGAAAAGCAGGTAGGATACTATTGTCAATTGAAAGGTAGATAGGTTACTATTGTCAATTGGAAGGTAGATAGGATATTATTATCAATTGAAAGGATGCAAGGATACTATTATCAATTGCAAGGTAGCTGAAATACTATTGTCAATTGAAATGCAGGTAGGATACTATTGTCAATTGAAAGGTAGATAGGATACTATTGTCAAATATAAAGTAACTAGAATACTATTGTCAATTAAAAAGTAGATAGGATACTATTGGTAATTAAGGTAGCTAAGATACTATTGTCAATTATAAGGTAACTAGGATACTATTGACAATTGAAAGGTTGATAGGATACTATTGTCAATTGTAAAGTAGCTGGATACTATTGTCAATTGAAAGGTAGCTAGGATAATATTGTCAATTACAAAGGTAGGTAGGTTACTATTGTCAATTGTAAGGTAACTAGTATACTATTGTCATTTGAACGGTAGATATGATACTATTGTCAATTGAAAGGTAGGTAGGTTACTATTGTCAATTACAAAGGTAGGTAGATTACTATTGTCAATTGAAAGGTAGCTAGGATACTATTTTCGGTTGTAAGGTAACTAGTATACCATTGTCAATTGAAAGGTATATAGGATACTATTGTCGATTATAAGGTAGCTAAGATAATATTGTCAATTGTAAGGTAACTAGTATACTATTGTCAATTGAAAGGTAGGTAGCTTACTATTGTCAAATACAAAGGTAACTAGCATACTATTGTCAATTGAACGGTAGATAGGATGATATTGTCAATTTAAAGGTAGCTGGAATACTATCATCAATTGTAAGGTAGTTGGATTACTATTGTCAAGTGTAAGGTAGCTAGAATACTATTGTCCGTTTAAGGTTACTTAGATACTATTGTAAATTGAAAGGTAGCTAGGATACTATAGTCATTTGTAAGGTAGATGGAATACTATTGTCAATTAAAAGGTAGTTGGAATACTATTATCAATTGAAAGGTAACTAGGATACTATTGTCAATTGTAAGATAGTTGCAATACTATTATCAATTGAAAGGTAACTAGGATACTATTGTCATTTATAATGTAGTTGGAATACCATTGTCAATTGTAAGGTTGTTGAAGTACTATTATCAGTAGTAAGGTAGCTGGAATGCTATTATCAATATTAAGGTAGCTGGAATACTATTGTCAATTAAAAGGTAACTAGAATACTATTGTCAATTGAAAGGTAACTAGAATACTATTGTCAATTGAAAGGTAACTATGATACTATTGTCATTTGTAAGGTAGCTGGGATACTATTGTCAATTGAAAGGTAGCAGGGATAATATTGTCAATTGAAAGGTAGCTGGGATACTATTGTCAATTGAAAGGTAGCTGGGATACTATTGTCAATTGAAAGGTAGCTAGGACGCTATTGTCAGTTGAAAGGTATCTAGATGATATTGTCACTAATAAGGTAGCTGGAATACTATCGTCAATTTATGGTTACTGGGATACTATTGTCAATTGAAAGGTAGATATGATGCTATTGTCAATTGAAAGGTAGATAGGTTACTATTGTAATAACGATACGCGGAAATACATTAACAATATTATTTACCAAAAGGGGCTTAACATCTGTCAATATTTCCCAACACTGAGTTAACACGTCACTAGCAAAAAGATCTGATGCTTCTGTTTAGTTAATAAGTGTTTATAAATACTTCTAGTTTCGTTTTTAATTAGAAGACACCAAACAAGATAAAATAATGAGGCAAAGAGCATCTTGTATAAAAGACGTATTTAAATGTTTGTATAAACATTCGCCTTAACCCAGAACCCAGATGGTGGTAAGTATGTGACAGATACCGTGCACATTACACACGACATTATTGTCTCAAATGCATGACACATTATACAGCAGCTGTTACTAATTGAAGTGCCAATATTATCTAGCAAACTGATAGGGCTCTTCAATATGTCTCTGGCTGCTCCCACAGATCAATGCGTCGGGCAATAACCTATATTTTTATCTAGAAAAATAAAACGTGTGTACAAATGGTGTTTTCGACTTTTCGAGCTGAACAAGCTCGTGAATTAAATATGGGTTTCAAAAGGATCTTTTATCGAATTTAAGGACTCCCTCACCCACAGCAGCTGTGACTAAAAGCTCCGTAAAACACCTTATTCAGTGCATTATATTTTTTTTATTTTCAACGAGGGGACAATCAATACAAATATTATCTGAATATAATCAGACAATTATTATAATTATTTTAGTTGTTTGAGTTAGAAAGCAATCTTGAAGAACATATTGCAAGCCAGAATGCACAACAGCCGATCGTTGAGAGACCAGGTTCGCAGTACAGTAGGAGTTACAGTAGAACAATATACTCTTGGTGGTTTATGTTTGTGAATATATTTATTGAACATTGCAGCATAGACCACGTCACTCTATAAAAGAAGGAAATATGCATATACCCGAAAAACTGCCTCGTCACAAAAAATGAATTATTTTACCTTTCACAGTTTTGACGTTGAATATTTCTGCACAGTGAACAATTGACAGTAAAATTTGAAAACTAAGCTCCGCCCGTTCCATTGTAGGTTAATATCGGCCTTCAGGTATAGCATATAAACACGGTAAATATAAACACAGGCAAAAAAGAGGAAACAACCAAGAAACATCCTGTATTATATTATCAACACTCGTTTGGTGGTTATTGGAAGAGTTAAATTTGTCAACCTATCCTTTAAATCTATAAATTGTATGTTTTAGGGTTAGAATACAACACTGATTATAGTCAGGAACGACAGCGCAATCCACGACCAACTTGTGCAGATCATTACTCAGTTGTGTTTGGTCAATGACAAATGCGACTGACAATGTTGCACACATTGCTCTATACTGCCCTTTATTGCCATAAACAACTTGTATCACTCGGAATTCTGTGACTATGAAATATGAAAGCCAAGTTCTGGTAAATTACCAGCGTATACAAGTAGACCTGTCACTGACTTTGACAACTGATTTTTCGCAGGTAAGTTTTGGAGAAGTACGTATAGGGCATGGACTGCTCACGAATTCTAATGTTTGTTCGATGGTAATTATAACATAATTACCCTGCTGCTTGAGGCTAGGAATCTAATTTGTAGTTCCATGTTAAGGAGACGCATGCTACCCTGTTTCCTTGAACACGTCGTATAATTGATAATTCAATAATACTTCTGAGCTTGCTACATCACTCCCCTGAAACACATTGATGTAAATAGTGAGTCAATGTTGATTGTCCCATCATTTACAATTATGCATTGTAAGACCTGCTACTCTGCGACACACATTATACAATTGATTCTCATTGATAATGAAGAACCTGCATTTATTGTTTCTGAAACACATTCTATAATTGATGGTTCAATGACAATGGTTGCATTTATACATGATCTGATACTCTGGTACTGGGTTCCATCATGTTAATATGGCTGTCGGAACCGTTGAGTATAATATGAAGACTGCGGTTGAAAGGCCGCAGACTGAAGACGATGTACATTTCAAGAATAATTGGGTCGACATAATATACTTATAAATGTGCAATATTCAACTACGCTAAACAATAAACAAATACTGCAATACCCAGAAATGCCGATTCCAAACTCATAGATGTGACCAATGAAAATGCTCAAGATACAGATTTGGATATTTCTGAAATAATTAAAAACATTTCGTCATAATATAACTGATTTTGATAGCATTCATCCAAAGGTTTTCGTTTTGAAGAATATTATCATGTTTTTTTTTACAAACTGAAGAACCATACGTAAATCGTGATTTTACACTCATAAATATCATTAAGGTGAATGTTTCAGTGTGGATTGTACACACACATTTCTTTAACTAGACACTTTTGCAGCATGCCATGATATTTTCGTAACAAAGACCTTAACGGAATTCACAAGTTTACACTTATAAATGTTTCCAGCGTATGTCACAGACAGATACTAAACAAAACCATTTTGGCATAATACAGCGGTTTTTAATGGCAGTTTCCACTAAACAAAGACGTACACGTAAAGTTTACACTCCAAAAATATTAGTACGGTGTTTCCCGTATAGCTTAACTATACCAGCCACCACATGGCTAATACTCGCTAATAACATTACTGAAATTCACAGAAGTCGTACAAACGTAGGCTATGGTGACCTTGTCAATTCAAAGCAACAATGACGTTAGTGTATCTTTTGTACCTCAAAACGTGTTATCATCGTATTCCCGGTAACTACAACCCTCATAATAATCGAAAAACCTACTTGATACAAACAACGGGTCATGTCCTATTTGAAGACAGTATTTGAAATTTTGTAATTCTAAAATATGGAAATAATTTTAGATCATTAATATCTATGTACAAATCGCAGCTCTCGGAAATAATTGAAATGAAATCCTGGAACTAGTTAAGTATAGCATCGAGAGATTGAACGTACATCGAACGTTTGGTAAATTTCGCACCCATATTTCGATATTGCGAAATTTATTCAAGACGCCGATTAGTGTTTGATTATGTTTTGAGAATCGACGATTTATTAACAGAACTACTTGTGAATGGAGAACATTCTGAATGTTGACATTGGAATTTGGGGCAAATGCAGCTTTTCACTAAATGTTTGTTTTATTCAGTATAAGCATGCGAATATTAACACAAGACTCGGTCGATATACAGATTTGTCGACCCCCAGGAAACAATGTTCTCCTCGGATCGACAATTCTTGTTTTACTCTATAATGTTATTTATTTGGAGGATTACTAACGAGTATGGTGGGAGAGAAACGTGCTGCGGTTGGTTCAAACCGTTCATAATGCACGACTAAAGTTGAAAAGGCAGACAAAATCGTGTATTTGTTTACTTCCAAATAACTGCTGTCAAGCAACATAAACATTACGTACAAACCAATGCCCTGTTCTCGCCAAGGCAATCTGCTTATCGTCGTTTTTTCTCTACCGAAACTGCTTTGCTCCGTGTTTCTAATGACCTACTCCTTGCCCTTGACAAGGCCAAGAAGCTGTTTTAGACTATAGGGCAGCGTTCAGCACTATTATGATATTTAATCAACAAAGCATGATAATTATTAACATGTAGCCATTGATCACAAAGGAAGTCTTCATTATGAAAAGTATGCAATCTTCCTTAATTATACTTGTTTGGGGTTGAATAAATCAGTTCCTAGTAGTAGTAGTAGTAGCTAGAGACAGTGTCTTTGTCAAATTACTAAACATAACATGAAGAAGAAGAAGTGTTGATTCCTGCATGACACTTGTTTGAAACTCGCCATAATGTAGTAAAGTAACAACAGGTTACGCTGAAGAGGGGAAACTTATGAGAAAGTGAGATTTTCAGAATCATCCAAGGTCAAGCTACAACAATGCAGAGATCTGAGTACAAAGGAACTCACAACAAGAAACTGGCAACTTTTGAAAAGAACAAGGATAACTGAAAAATAAGTGTTTCTAGAAGTCATTTATTGTAAATTATGGCACATGTTAATTTTTGACAACCAACATAAATGAATTTATTTTACAACTGATGGCAATAAGGTTGAAAAACATTTTGCCTTGTAGTTTCCCGTTAGTAGAAATTGAGGTAGATATGAATCCATTGATTGTTTCGTGACAGCGACTGAAATATAAGCAAAGGATTGAGCATTTGGCACAATGTGTGATGAACTGATTCATGACAGAATAATATGTGGTATTTACCGCAAGCAAGTTAAAGTACTGCAGAAACAAGATCCAAACCTAGAGAAAACATTTACCTTATGTAGAGCTCATGAATAGTCAGAGAAAAACAGGCAAGATCTGGCTGAAGAAGTCAGTATACATAGTGCTAGATAAAAATACACTTACACACAACAAAAATAAATCAAGAAATCTAACTAGATGTATCTCTTAAACATGTTACATCTGTACTAATAAATAGTTGGCCAAAGTTGGAAAGTCACAACTTCATGTCAGTATTAAAGAATACTGATTGCACATTCTTTAAGACAAGAAATGTTGAAATTAGTAGACATGTGTCATATGGGGATTCAGAAGTGAAAGCAATTAGCAAGAGACATTCTGTTATGGCCTAATATAAACACACAAGTGGTATCAAACGCTAATATTTGTCTGGAATATCACAAATCAAACCAGAAAGAACCGACGATACCAACACCAATTCCAGGTGGACCATGACAAACTGTAGCAACTGACTTGTTTGTGCTAGACAACACTAACTATTTGGTTGTGGCAGACTACTATTCCAAGTTGTTTGAACTTATTTAACTTGGGAATAATCGCAGTAGCACATTTATAAACCACACTAAGTCAATCTTTTCAAGACATGGAATACCATATGAGTTCAGAAGTGGCAGTGGACCACAATACTTGTACCAACTAGCCGATTTATGAGACAATCAAACGGTTTGGCAGAGCGAACAGTACAGACAATTACAAATCCAATCCAGAAATCAAGAGATGATCGGAAAGACCTCAGTACACTGGAGTATAAAAATACACCAATTAACGGAATATGAATATGAACTGATATGCACTCAATAAATAATGAACTCTCAGTATGTGGAATAAGAGACCAGTATTGCACTGGGTATGCGAATAATGCAAAGAACTGAACTATAACATGCACTTCTCATAATTAACATAATAATTAACATGTAGTCATTTTTTAGATTGTTTGAAATATGAGTGAGTCAAATATTTAAAAAACGAAGTTGTCATGATAGGTAATCAACAAAGCATGTTAATTATTAACTTGTGGCCACTGTCCCTGTACACACAGGAAGTCTTCACTGTGCAAATTATGTAACCTTGTTTACTTTTTGAATAAATCAGTTCTTAGTAGTAGTAGCTAGAGACAGTGTCTTTGTCAATTACTAAACATAACATACACCATGGCATTCTGTAATACTTATATTGATCTACATCACGTGATCATGCAGATAGCACTCTACTTGAAACCATCCCAGCATAATGCTACTATTTTAAAACTGTAGAAATGCTTATCCGTCGGCTATCGTAAACAAACTCATGCATTAACGATGCCAAAACAGAAGTAGTTTATGCAAGATCGGATCTCCCTATCCTATCAATATTGGTGGAAATGACATCTGTACACTGTACATCCGTATGCAATTAAAACAGCACGTCAAAAATATTTGCAAATAACCTTAACTTTGGCATCCGCAAGATAGGAGAATTCGCAAAAATATGGACTTAAAATAAACAGAACCTAATCCACTTTTTCGTTACATCAAGTTTAGACTACAGGAACTTATTCTTGTACGGGATACCATAGACTGTCGATAGTCGGTCGTACTTAATATCAATATGTTATTATTAATCAATATTGTGTATAAACGTAATAGGCGCGAGTAAATTGAGCACGCCGGGACAGGAAGTATGGAGTGTCGTTAGGCACGACAGACTGTCCGGTGCTGCAATTCACTGGTAAGATTTCTTACCAGCTCTGGGTAGGGTCAGGGGTCGCTGGCTACAAGGATCGCGCACGGCTTACTCGAAGTTTGTTTTGACTGTACTATACGCGATCGCGACACCTTCCACGGCAGTTTTATATATCATGACACAAACAAATCTTGACGAATGCATTTATTTATAAAAGTGCTGGAACGTTTAGACTACCATGATATTTCTTGCAAAGAATACCAGCGAGACACTATCGCAAACTACACAGAGGGGAGAGATGTGTTCATCAGCGTGTCGTGTTGACATTCGTCTTGTCAAAAACAACTCGTTTCGAAACCAGGGATCCCCCACTTTCAGTTGCCATATCCTTAGATGAAAATGCCTTCGACCTTCCAATAACTCTCGCTTAGACTGTTGACATTTCTTTCTGGGTCGTATTCATTGTGTTCATAACGTGGATAACCAACGCATTCAGGCATACATTTGCATACATTATGTTAATATAAATTATTTCGTAACATCTGTTAAGCCACTATTTTGGTATTTGCCACTATTTTGGTACCGTGTCAATAATGAGCGGCCTAGGAGGTGGCAGTAAAGCCTATTGAATACTACTAACGAGCAAGCGGACAATAACTATATCGACAATAAAGACCGCCACTATTAACCAAAATATTTGCAGCTTGTTTGGACATTGGTGGATTGTAAAAGTATCAAGGTTTAGCCTGAAAATAAAATAAACTGAAGGTGTGTTCCAAATTAAATGTTTCTTAGAAAATGGATTTAATGACAAAAATTCTTTAACAGTAAAATTGCACACAAATTATACTTCACTATAGAAATAGTACCAAAATAGTAGCACATATGATTTAATTGGCGGAAACTGCTACACTTCACAATAGGGATGGTACCAAAATAGTAGCACATATAATTTAGTTGTCGGGAACTGCTATACTTTACTATAGGGATGGTACCAACATAGTGGCACATATAATTTAGTTGGCGAGAACTGTTATACTTCACTATAGGGATGGTACCAAAATAGTAGCACATATAATAAAGTTGGCGGGAACTGCTATACTTTACTATAGGGATGGTACCAAAATAGCAGCACATATAATTTAGTTGTCGGGAACTGTTATACTTCCCTATAGGAATGGTACCAAAATAGTAGCACATATAATTTAGTTGTCGGGAACTGCTATACTTCACTATAGGAATGGTACCAAAATAGTAGCACATATAATATAGTTGGCGGGAACTGCTATACTTCCCTATAGGGATGGTACCAAAATAGTGGCACATATAATTTAGTTGTCGGGAACTGCTATACTTCACTATAGGAATGGTACCAAAATAGTAGCACATATAATATAGTTGGCGGGAACTGCTATACTTCACTGTAGGGATGGTACCAAAATAGTAGCACATATAATTTAGTTGTCGGGAACTGTTATACTTCCCTACAGAAATGGTACCAAAATAGTAGCACATATAATTTAGTTGGCAGGAACTGCTACACTTCACTATAGG
Source organism: Saccoglossus kowalevskii (assembly GCF_978046115.1). Lineage (NCBI taxonomy): Eukaryota > Metazoa > Hemichordata > Enteropneusta > Harrimaniidae > Saccoglossus > Saccoglossus kowalevskii. Next base: position 11,094,127 of record NC_140643.1, on the reverse strand, counting down.
GATGGTACCAAAATAGTAGCACATATAATTTAGTTGTCGGGAACTGCTATACTTTACTATAGGGATGGTACCAAAATAGTAGCACATTTAATTTAGTTGTCGGGAACTGCTATACTTTACTATAGGGACGGTACCAAAATAGTAGCACATATAATTTAGTTGTCGGGAACTGCTATACTTCACTATAGGGATGGTACCAAAATAGTAGCACATATAATTTAGTTGTCGGGAACTGCTATACTTCACTATAGGGATGGTACCAAAATAGTGGCACATATAATTTAGTTGGCGGGAACTGCTATACTTTACTTATATAGGGATGGTACCAAAATAGTAGCAATATATAATTTAGTTGTCAGGAACTGCTATACTTCACTATAGGGATGGTACCAAAATAGTGGCACGTATAATTTAGTTGTCGGGAACTGCTATACTTCACTATAGGGATGGTATCAAAATAGTGGCACGTATAATTTAGTTGTCGGGAACTGCTATACTTCACTATAGGGATGGTATCAAAATAGTGGCACGTATAATTTAGTTGTCGGGAACTGCTATACTTCACTATAGGGATGGTACCAAAATAGTAGCACGTATAATTTAGTTGTCGGGAACTGCTATACTTCACTATAGGGATGGTACCAAAATAGTAGCACGTATAATTTAGTTGTCGGGAACTGCTATACTTCACTATAGGAATGGTACCAAAATAGTAGCACATATAATATAGTTGTCGGGAACTGCTATACTTCACTATAGGGATGGTACCAAAATAGTGGCACATATAATTTAGTTGGCGGGAACTGCTATACTTTACTTATATAGGGATGGTACCAAAATAGTAGCAATATATAATTTAGTTGTCAGGAACTGCTATACTTCACTATAGGGATGGTACCAAAATAGTGGCACGTATAATTTAGTTGTCGGGAACTGCTATACTTCACTATAGGGATGGTATCAAAATAGTGGCACGTATAATTTAGTTGTCGGGAACTGCTATACTTCACTATAGGGATGGTATCAAAATAGTGGCACGTATAATTTAGTTGTCGGGAACTGCTATACTTTACTATAGGGATGGTACCAAAATAGTAGCACGTATAATTTAGTTGTCGGGAACTGCTATACTTCACTATAGGGATGGTACCAAAATAGTAGCACGTATAATTTAGTTGTCGGGAACTGCTATACTTCACTATAGGAATGGTACCAAAATAGTAGCACCTATAATATAGTTGGTGGGAACTGCTATACTTCCCTATAGGGATGGTACCAAAATTGTGGCACATATAATTTAGTTGTCGGGAACTGCTATACTTCACTATAGGAATGGTACCAAAATAGTAGCACATATAATATAGTTGGCGGGAACTGCTATACTTTACTATAGGGATGGTACCAAAATAGTAGCACATATAATTTAGTTGTCGGGAACTGCTATACTTCACTATAGAAATGGTACCAAAATAGTAGCACATATAATATAGTTGGTGGGAACTGCTATACTTCCCTATAGGGATGGTACCAAAATTGTGGCACATATAATTTAGTTGTCGGGAACTGCTATACTTCACTATAGGAATGGTACCAAAATAGTATCACATATAATATAGTTGGCGGGAACTGCTATACTTCACTATAGGGATGGTACCAAAATAGTAGCACATATAATTTAGTTGTCGGGAAATGCTATACTTCACTATAGGGATGGTAGCAAAATAGTAGCACATATAATTTAGTTGTCGGGAACTGCTATACTTCCCTATAGGGATGGTACCAAAATAGTAGCACATATAATTTAGTTGTCGGGAACTGTTATACTTCCCTACAGAAATGGTACCAAAATAGTAGCACATATAATTTAGTTGGCAGGAACTGCTACACTTCACTATAGTGATGGTACCAAAATAGTAGCACGTATAATTTAGTTGGCGGGAACTGCTATACTTTACTTATATAGGGATGGTACCAAAATAGTAGCAATATATAATTTAGTTGTCAGGAACTGCTATACTTCACTATAGGGATGGTACCAAAATAGTGGCACGTATAATTTAGTTGTCGGGAACTGCTATACTTCACTATAGGGATGGTATCAAAATAGTGGCACGTATAATTTAGTTGTCGGGAACTGCTATACTTCACTATAGGGATGGTATCAAAATAGTGGCACGTATAATTTAGTTGTCGGGAACTGCTATACTTTACTATAGGGATGGTACCAAAATAGTAGCACGTATAATTTAGTTGTCGGGAACTGCTATACTTCACTATAGGGATGGTACCAAAATAGTAGCACGTATAATTTAGTTGTCGGGAACTGCTATACTTCACTATAGGAATGGTACCAAAATAGTAGCACCTATAATATAGTTGGTGGGAACTGCTATACTTCCCTATAGGGATGGTACCAAAATTGTGGCACATATAATTTAGTTGTCGGGAACTGCTATACTTCACTATAGGAATGGTACCAAAATAGTAGCACATATAATATAGTTGGCGGGAACTGCTATACTTTACTATAGGGATGGTACCAAAATAGTAGCACATATAATTTAGTTGTCGGGAACTGCTATACTTCACTATAGAAATGGTACCAAAATAGTAGCACATATAATATAGTTGGTGGGAACTGCTATACTTCCCTATAGGGATGGTACCAAAATTGTGGCACATATAATTTAGTTGTCGGGAACTGCTATACTTCACTATAGGAATGGTACCAAAATAGTATCACATATAATATAGTTGGCGGGAACTGCTATACTTCACTATAGGGATGGTACCAAAATAGTAGCACATATAATTTAGTTGTCGGGAAATGCTATACTTCACTATAGGGATGGTAGCAAAATAGTAGCACATATAATTTAGTTGTCGGGAACTGCTATACTTCCCTATAGGGATGGTACCAAAATAGTAGCACATATAATTTAGTTGTCGGGAACTGTTATACTTCCCTACAGAAATGGTACCAAAATAGTAGCACATATAATTTAGTTGGCAGGAACTGCTACACTTCACTATAGTGATGGTACCAAAATAGTAGCACGTATAATTTAGTTGTCGGGAACTGCTATACTGCACTATAGGAATGGTACCAAAATAGTATCACATATAATATAGTTGGCGGGAACTGCTATACTTCACTATAGGGACGGTACCAAAATAGTAGCACATATAATATAGTTGGCGGGAACTGCTATACTTCACTATAGGGATGGTACCAAAATAGTAGCACATATAATTTAGTTGTCGGGAACTGCTATACTTCCCTATAGGGATGGTGCCAAAATAGTGGCACATATAATTTAGTTGTCGGGAACTGCTATACTTCACTATAGGAATGGTACCAAAATAGTAGCACATATAATATAGTTGGCGGGAACTGCTATACTTCACTGTAGGGATGGTACCAAAATAGTGGCACGTATAATTTAGTTGTCGGGAACTGCTATACTTTACTATAGGGATGGTACCAAAATAGTAGCACATATAATTTAGTTGTCAGGAACTGTTATACTTCCCTACAGAAATGGTACCAAAATAGTAGCACATATAATTTAGTTGGAGGGAACTGCTATACTTTACTATAGGGATGGTACCAAAATAGTAGCAATATATAATTTAGTTGTCAGGAACTGTTATACTTCCCTACAGAAATGGTACCAAAATAGTAGCACGTATAATTTAGTTGTCGGGAACTGCTATACTTCACTATAGGAATGGTACCAAAATAGTAGCACCTATAATATAGTTGGTGGGAACTGCTATACTTCCCTATAGGGATGGTACCAAAATTGTGGCACATATAATTTAGTTGTCGGGAACTGCTATACTTCACTATAGGAATGGTACCAAAATAGTAGCACATATAATATAGTTGGCGGGAACTGCTATACTTTACTATAGGGATGGTACCAAAATAGTAGCACATATAATTTAGTTGTCGGGAACTGCTATACTTCACTATAGAAATGGTACCAAAATAGTAGCACATATAATATAGTTGGTGGGAACTGCTATACTTCCCTATAGGGATGGTACCAAAATTGTGGCACATATAATTTAGTTGTCGGGAACTGCTATACTTCACTATAGGAATGGTACCAAAATAGTATCACATATAATATAGTTGGCGGGAACTGCTATACTTCACTATAGGGATGGTACCAAAATAGTAGCACATATAATTTAGTTGTCGGGAAATGCTATACTTCACTATAGGGATGGTAGCAAAATAGTAGCACATATAATTTAGTTGTCGGGAACTGCTATACTTCCCTATAGGGATGGTACCAAAATAGTAGCACATATAATTTAGTTGTCGGGAACTGTTATACTTCCCTACAGAAATGGTACCAAAATAGTAGCACATATAATTTAGTTGGCAGGAACTGCTACACTTCACTATAGTGATGGTACCAAAATAGTAGCACGTATAATTTAGTTGTCGGGAACTGCTATACTGCACTATAGGAATGGTACCAAAATAGTATCACATATAATATAGTTGGCGGGAACTGCTATACTTCACTATAGGGACGGTACCAAAATAGTAGCACATATAATATAGTTGGCGGGAACTGCTATACTTCACTATAGGGATGGTACCAAAATAGTAGCACATATAATTTAGTTGTCGGGAACTGCTATACTTCCCTATAGGGATGGTGCCAAAATAGTGGCACATATAATTTAGTTGTCGGGAACTGCTATACTTCACTATAGGAATGGTACCAAAATAGTAGCACATATAATATAGTTGGCGGGAACTGCTATACTTCACTGTAGGGATGGTACCAAAATAGTGGCACGTATAATTTAGTTGTCGGGAACTGCTATACTTTACTATAGGGATGGTACCAAAATAGTAGCACATATAATTTAGTTGTCAGGAACTGTTATACTTCCCTACAGAAATGGTACCAAAATAGTAGCACATATAATTTAGTTGGAGGGAACTGCTATACTTTACTATAGGGATGGTACCAAAATAGTAGCAATATATAATTTAGTTGTCAGGAACTGCTATACTTCACTATAGGGATGGTACCAAAATAGTGGCACGTATAATTTAGTTGTCGGGAACTGCTATACTTCACTATAGGGATGGTACCAAAATAGTGGCATGTATTATTCTGTTGTTGGGATCTGTTATTATTCGATATAGGAATGGTACAAAAATAGTGGCATGTATTATTCTGTTGTCGGGATCTGTTATTATTCGATATAGGAATGGTACAAAAATAGTGGCATGTATTATTCTGTTGTCGTGAACTGTTATTATTCGATATAGGAATGGTACAAAAATAGTGGCATGTATTATTCTGTTGTCGGGATCTGTTATTATTCGATATAGGAATGGTACAAAAATAGTGGCATGTACTATTCTGTTGTCGGGATCTGTTATTATTTGATATAGGATTGGTACAAAAATAGTGGCATGTAATATTCTGTTGTCGGGATCTGTTATTATTCGATATAGGAATGGTACAAAAATAGTGGCATGTATTATTCTGTTGTGAACTGTTATTATTCGATATAGGAATGATACAAAAATAGTGGCATGTATTATTCTGTTGTCGGGATCTGTTATTATTCGATATAGGAATGGTACAAAAATAGTGGCATGTAATATTCTGTTGTCGGGATCTGTTATTATTCGATATAGGATTGGTACAAAAATAGTGGCATGTAATATTCTGTTGTCGGGATCTGTTATTATTCGATATAGGAATGGTACACAAATAGTGGCATGTAATATTCTGTTGTCGGGATCTGTTATTATTCGATATAGGATTGGTACAAAAATAGTGGCATGTAATATTCTGTTGTCGGGATCTGTTATTATTCGATATAGGAATGGTACAAAAATAGTGGCATGTATTATTCTGTTGTCGGTATCTGTTATTATTCGATATATGATTGGTACAAAAATAGTGGCATGTATTATTCTGTTGTCGGGATCTGCTATTATTTAATATACGATTGGTACGAAAATAGTGGCATGTATTATTCTCTTTCAATATACGAAAGGTTCCAACATAGGAGTGTGCATTCTTTTGTTGTCACATGACCCCTAACAATTTTTAATTCCCTTTGTTAATGTACTGATCTTTGCATTATCAGATTCCCGGGGAATTATTCGAAATTTTGCATAGTGAAGCCATACCTACCTTGCCAAAACCAATGTATTGTATGTATGTTCAATGGGTACAAAGTATACCCTGGTGGTGGCTGAACTGCGGGAGTTCAAGCCCATTAGTGACCCTCAAGTAAATCCCAAAATGGGGAAAGGGGCGCAGCTAAATAATTATCTATTCAAAATTACAGGCACATATATGAACATATAAACTGAAAAACGAGATTGGAATGTGAAACACGGCATTGCGTGTTGTGTTGGCCACACTGTTTCTAATCCCTGCCAGGTGGGCTTCAGCTCTATTTCCCACTCTTTATCTCCTCCACTAGCTGGCTAGTTTGTGGGATTTGTCCACCCATGTTTTGTAATATATGCTAATACAGTTGTGTTGTCGCAATGGATGGGAACTGTTTTATTCTATACTTCATCTAGAAAGCAATCTAATGCCCCCAACATATTAGGTATGTTTATGTGGAGCTGTGCTTTGCAAGGGAGCCATTCCCCATTCTATTTTCAAGGCGTCCATGACCAGTGTTATAGCCGCAGTTGATGGAGCAATCTGTTATCTCTGTCTTATGTTGGTTAAGTCCATCCACTTGATGGCAGTCAAGCTTTGTGGGGTCCATGATATTTCTCATGTGGCGATCCACACAACTGGAGTGTGTGGACCTGGACGAGCATACCTTTGAGAGCTGTTTGAGGCACAAGGCCTCCCATAGATGAAGCCATTTCCAAAAAGCTCAATAATTGTCTGAGCTGTGCGTGCATGCAAAAAGTGTGGCTGCCGGGTCTCTCAACCTGAAACACTCCCAAGAATACATTCCCGGAAATACTAAATGTGGGATATGATTGTTTGAAGGATGTGTGCTAAAATTACTGCTCTTGTATCAACCAGATATTGATAAAATGGATTCACATTGTTGGCCTGCTGTGCAGCCACAAAACTGGCACTGCCATTAATTTTGGGAAAAAAAACCTGTGAGGCTACAATGGGCAAACATTGAACTAATATCTTGAATCAAATGTTTGAGTGATATCAGGAAATCCCCTGATGTACACAGCAGTGTACCTCTGCTGGGGTCACCATCACATAAAATGCTCTGAGAGAATATACTGATTCAGTTGGCTTGGGTCTATATTGTTCTTTATTGTTCACCAAAAATATGGGGGGATAACAGGCACTGCACTGCTGCCATTTGCCAATAATTCTCTCACTTCCTGGAAAATCATGCCTACCATTACTCGTGGCAGAGCCATTGACACTGGTGATGGAGTCAACTGAAGCTTTTTGGCCAACTTGATCTTGTAGCTGTGCTTGACTTCTGAGAGGTCCTACAGGGTCATTGTGGTAGTTTGCTACGGTAACCGAACAATTTAACGTCACAGGAAATAAGGGTTGGGAAACAAAATGAATCCTTTAATTCATACCACTGAAAACACCTGACCCCAACCATATCCACCTCAACGATCATTTCCTTGGTTGATATGTTTGTTCCTGCATTCCCCTCGACCAGACTGTCATTATTGGGCATTCTGACCCTATGAATGAGATTATTGTTCGTGTGTATCTGTCTTCAGTTTATCATATTTAGAACACATATTATATTGGTGCATCTATGCCTAGCATCATTGGTTCTGGCAATATGTTTGACTGCTGCCTCTGTTGAGGCCCTCAAAATGGCAAACTACCTAGGCAGAACTGGGCTAAACTAATTCCTTATATTTGGTCCCATTGAATCAAAATAGTTTTGCAGGCCCCTGTTCAGTGAATATCCTTTTACCATAAATACAACATTCTGGGTGATGTTAGCCATGTAAAAAAAGAGACACGTTACGATCAGCAAATTCTTGTATTGTCCATTGAGTGCCAGCTTAAAGCCAGAGACTGCAGCAAGCACTTGGTAAATCAGAAAAATGCAACTTATGTGGAAATTAAAATTTATTTAACATGGTGCCCAAGGTTAGACATTCTTCCTTGCAAAAGAATGGTTCATCTGGGCCCACCAACAGTACTGGATCATATGATACAGGGTCCCCTTTACAATCTGGTTTGTCACCAGAAATACAGTACTGATGTTCCCACTTGTAATCAAATGGTGCTTTGGCGTGGTGTGGAATTTGCAACCCTACCTAATATCCCTGCCCTCTGCTCGACGAATGAATCAACAGCAGGTGGCAGTGGTATAACAGTGGATCTACACTGAGGTTATTGTACCATCTCAGTCACCTCATATACTTATCTATCCCAAGAATTTTTCTATTTGGGCTACATTTTTTGAGTAGACTTGACTCATCAGAAAATATAGAACTAAACTAAAGGGCACTGGACCCCACACATGATCAATTTTATTGTCATATTGGATGATCCCATGTTTAAACCAAATTTGAAAGAATCCCATACACACGACCAAGATCTGGTTTCAGGATAATGTATATATCGGTACATACATATTGATATATACCGGTATATCACAAGATGTTTGATGCATGTGTACAGTTAGAATGTTAGCAGTCCTGGCATGTTAACGATGCAGCTGGAGATGTACGCTTGTACACACACACACAAAGATCAATCCCAATCAGTTCCCATTTTTGAACAAAACAATGTGACATAACAACCCACTATGTATGATGCTCATATCAAGTTTGTTGTGATCTGCCTTTACACTGCTGGGAAATTAGTGTGACCATGCCAACCACAATTAGTGTACACCATGAACCTAGGTCAAACTGTAAGCCCCTAATTTGTGCTACACATGAACAGTTGTTTTTAAATTATTAGACATAAATCATAGAGATCAAAGCTTTATGCTTCAATCAAGTTTAAATTTTTAAAGCAAACATTTTGTAGAATATAAACACAACACAATGTGGTATTGCAAGAATCAGAAATAATATATTTTTGTCTCATAGGTGTACAAAATATATTATTTGCTCAATTAAAGAATCTAACACTGCAATTTCAAATATTATAGAATTTTCCATAGTACTGAGCAATTTAATATATAGCATGCTTGAAAATAAACAATGCACCATCTTACTTATCATCTCACTCATTTGGAAAATATTGAGAGTTCAAATATTATAATTGTTGACAATATCCATAATGCTGACATGATCACATGCTTTACTACAAAGTGACCAACACTGACAAGGGTCCAGAAGAGAAACGTTATTTCTAAATTAAGTATAAATTTATAATCACACTTTAATTCTTGTTGTTATACTGTATGGTATCTTTGTAATACAGTTTTATAATATTTTTGTTATTATCATCATGTTATAACAAAATACACCATACAGTCATGAAATAATCAGAAAACTGAAAAAGTGGTATACAAATACAATTACTAAAAAGTCATAAATCATTGTTACAGGTACTGAAGCCATTGATACCATATTCTTTCATTTCTCTGTATAGTATTTCCAAGTTTCCTACAATAATAAAAAAAAAAATTGTTAAAATATCTATCAAAATACAAAGCTTGTATGTTATGCTAATTTATCCCAGTATAGGGCCTAAGGGTTATCGGTAACAAGTCTTCCATTAGTAGTTAGTGTAGTGAGTCAGGTCAGGGAATTAATATTAATACCGGTAGTACCCAGTCCTAATTGTAGGTAACAAATGACTCATTGGTCATTAGTGCAGTGAGTTAGGTCAGGTTCTCTGGGATTAATAATACCCAGTCCTCATTAACAAATGCCAGAACAGAGCCCCAGGGATTAATAATACCCAGTATTAGTATAAGTAACAAAAGTCTGATTTGTACATGAAGTTAGTGCAGTGAGTCAGGTTAGGTTCCCTGGGTATAATAATGTCCAGTCCTAGATATAGGTAACAAAGGTCCCATTGCTAGTTAGTGCAGTGAGTTAGGTCAGGTTCCCTGGGTATAATAATGCCTAGTCCTAGATATAGGTAACAAAAGTCCCATTGCTAGTTAATGCAGTGAGTTAGGTCAGGTTCCCTGGGTATAATAATGCCTGATCCTAGATATAGGTAACAAAAGTCCCAATGCTAGTTAATGCAGTGAGTCAGATCAGATTCCCTCGGTATAATAATGCCCAGTCCTAGATATAGGTAACAAAAGTCCCAATGCTAGTTAGTACAGTGAGTTAGGTCAGGTCCTCTGGGATTAATAATACCCAGTATTAGTTATAAGTAACAAAAGTTTCATTGCTAGTTAGTGCAGTGACTTAGGTCAGGTTCTCTGGGAATAATAATACCCAGTCCTGGTTATAGATAACAAATGACCCGTTGGTAGTTAGTGCACTGAGTCAAGTCAGGTCCTCTGAAACTAATATACTCAGTTCTAGTTATGTGTCCCATTGGTCATCAGTGCAATGAATATGGCCATGGCCTCAGGATTAATTAATACATGTAAAACCCAGTTCTAGTTATAGATAACAAATGTCTCATTGCTTGTTAGTGCAGTGGATTCAGGTCAGGGCCTCAGGATTAAAAAAATCCAGTCCAAGTTCAGTGTTCTCCCCAGACCCCAAGTCAAACACTGTATCTAATTTGCATAATTTTACCATTGAATATTGTGATACAATAACTGTGTTAGTATAAAATTAGTTAACAATCTATCTACAATTAATTAAAGACGAGAGAGTCTGATATTTTATATCATTTTACTCCATTGTCTTTTATGTATTTATCAAGTCAAATAAAGTTTGAAATAGAACAGCAAAACAAGCAGCCTATCGGCTGAGATAGCTCCGCTGTTAGCAAGGCACATTTCAATTAAAGAACAGAGGATATCATATAAGAAAATGAACAATATGTATGGTATGTATAGCAATCGGACTTGCTGTTTCAACAAGAATTCAAAAATATCACTTTTTACTAAAAATGACAAAAATATTCATCAAAATTAGATAATTGAAGATATCATCATGAAATGAACAAATCTGAGGGAGGTTTACCTGAGGTACATATATGTATAGTATCAAAGCAATCAGACTTGCGGTTTTTAACAAGAAGTCGAAAATATCACCTTTTATCAAAAATTACAAAAATATTGACTAAAATCAGAAAATTAAAGATATCATCACAAAATGAACAAATCTGAGAGAGGTCCATATGTAGTACTTATATATATATATAATAGCAAAGCAATCAGACTTGCTGTTTTCAACAAGAAGTCGAAAATATCACTTTTTACCAAAAACTACAAAAATATTCATCAAAACTAGAGAATTAAAGATATCATCACAAAATGAACAAATCTGAGAGAGGTCCAGGTGTAGTACCTATATATGTAATATCAAAGCAATTGGACTTGCGGTTTTTAACAAGAAGTCAAAAATATCACTTTTTACCAAAAATATTCACCAAAATTAGAGAATTTAAGATATCATTATGAAATGAACAAATCTGAGAGAGATCCACATATAGTACCTATATATGTAATATCAAAGCAATCGGAATAGCGGTTTTTAACAAGAAGTCAAAAATATCACTTTTTACCAAAAATGACAAAAATATTCACCAAAATTAGAGAATTTGAGGTTTTGACAGTCTGCTATGCACCATTCCACTAATGCCTAGCTGTGTCGACTTTGTCGACAGCGGAGCTAAAAAGCAATAGAAATAGTTAATATGTTATAGCTAGTCAGTAAATATATTGTTATCCATGGAGATAACTGTTTATCATTATTTCGTGTCAACAAGTACAGTCAGTTTTAGTGCCCATGTCACTGTCTGTTCATGAGACATTAGGGCAAACATTTTTTTGTTGTGAGATTGCGAGTTATCAAAATAGGATGAAAATAATAAATCAATAATGACAAAATTTCAAACTAAAGTCAACGATTTTTCATTGATCTATACCTTATGTGTAATGCTATGATTACCCTAACTTTGTTCGCTAAACCGTAACATTCTTGCATTGAACAAATTTAGAATGTTTTGTTAATTAAAATCAGGGTTTTTTCTTGAACAAGCAGCCTATCGGCTGAGATAGCTCCGCTGTTAGAAATGCACATTTCAATTAAAGAACTGAAGACATCATCAGAAAATGAACAATATGTATAGTATCAAAGCAATCGGACTTACAGTTTTTAACAAGAAGTCGAAAATATCACTTTTTACCAAATATGACAAAAATATTCACCAAAATTATAGAATCCAAGATATCATCACGAAATGAACAAATCTGAGAAAGGTCTACATGTAGTATCTAAATATGTAATATCAAAGCAATTGAACTATTGGTTTTTAACAAGAAGTCGAAAATATCACTTTTTACCAAAAATTACAAAAATATTCACCAAAATTAGAGAATTGAAGATATCATCACAAAATGAACAAATCTGAGAGAGGTCTACATGTAGTACCTATATATGTAGTATCAAAGCAATTGGACTTGCGGTTTTTAACAAGAAGTCGAAAATATCACTTTTTACCAAAAATGATAAAAATATTCACCAAAATTAGAGAAAGATATCATTACAAAATGAACAATTCTGAGAGAGGTTCACATGTAGTACCTATATATGTAATATCAAAGCAATTGCACTTGCGGTTTTTAACAAGAAGTCGAAGACATCACTTTTTACCAAAAATGACAAAAATATTCACCAAAATTAGAGAATTAAAGATATAATTACAAAATGAACAAATCTGAGAGAGGTCCACATGTAGTACCTATGTATGTAATATCAAAGCAATTGCACTTGCGGTTTTTAACAAGAAGTCGAAAATATCACTTTTTACCAAAAATGACAAAAATATTCACCAAAATTAGAGAATTAAAGATATCATTACAAAATGAACAAATCTGAGAGAGGTCCACATGTAGTACCTATATATGTAATATCAAAGCAATTGCACTTGCGGTTTTTAACAAGAAGTCGAAAATATCACTTTTTACCAAAAATGACAAAAATATTCACCAAAATTAGAGAATTGAAGATATCAACATGAAATGAACAAACCTAAGAGAGGTCTACCCAAGGTACATATACACCAAGTATCAAATCATTCAGGCTTGTAGTTTCCAAGAAGAAGTCGAAAAAGTAAAACATTGACACGGACGACGGACAATCACTCATATGATAAGCTCCGCTCGACAAAGTCGACAGCGGAGCTAAAAAAACTGCAAGAGGGAGCACTGCAATTCAGCGGCACCATAAAGTAGGGGAGATGGGGTTTTCCCAATCAGGGTGTGGAGCATTCTCTGGCTTCCTTTGGGCCAAAATTTCTGTCAGACAGGTCAAAGTTGAAGACTGAAGCCACTTGTGATCCCTTGTCATTCAGAATTTTGTGGTTGCCAGAAAATCTGCCCCCTAGGGTAAGGGGCACATGGCCATGGCATGAGGGCGATGCACCCCTGTTTCTTGTTTAAAAAAATTCCTGAAAATGATTCATTGGCGATTATCTTAGAACCACTAATAAACAGACTGGCAATCCAGGCATTTCTTTTGATCTAACGTGTGTCTCGAGTTAATGTTTTAATCTTAGAAAGAACTGGGGATGATAAAAAAAAAATGTCCACAAAGTCATGCGATAACATACGACTTTGTTGGTGTTTCAACAGGAAGTGATGCAAAAGGTCAGACCAAAGTTTCCAATTTTATCTTACATTTTGCCCTGATGTATCATATTTTCAAGAGTTTTTAATACATGATCGGCAAAATACAGTAACATAATACCAGCTCTGTTGTAGACATGGCGACGTCAACTATCCTAGAAAAATCGACTAACTATCAGAAAAAATATTATGGTAAAAGTCGTTCATTTTTCTTTATTATACATTCAAGAACATTACTATAAAGATGGTTTATACATTCAAATAATCATTACTTTCCTAAAATATGGTCAATTTTGGCTATAAAATATATTATTTGGCAAATCAACTTAAAACTCAACTCGCCATTCGGCAAAATTTGGCAAAGCATGAGCCACCAGCGTAGCCAAGACACACAATCGTTGGGCAGATTGACACCTCCAAACAACAGTGTTGCCAGTCAGTTTTTTTTCTTTGGCGATGCCTGCAGTTGAATAATTTTTGCTTCGATTTATGTACAGTTTTATTTTCAATGGGACCTAATTTCACTTGTTTTTTTTTTGAATTAAAGTACAAACTGCAAATAATAGCAGTGTACCAAATCAGTATATTTTCCGGACATGTGCAGTATTTGTGATTTGTGAGACTTGTTTTGTCACATTGTTGCTGTTATGTGCAATGGGCAAATTATTAATATTCTAGTATTTGATTTGGATTTAGAGGGACCACACCCTTGAAAGAACATCTCACAGGGTCACATCACTGTACCATTACGCTTTAGAGGTGTGGAGAGAACACTGTTGTTATACATGTAGGTAAAAATGTCCAATTTGTTGTTAGTGCAGTGAGTCAGGTTAGGTTCTAGGGGAATAATAATACCTTATTATTAGTTTTATAGTTAGTGCAGTGAGTCGGGTTAGGTCGTCTTCGATTACCAGGTAATAATACCTAGTCCTATCGGTCACTGGTAGTATACCATAGTGGTTGTCGCATCAGACTCATGATTTGTAGACCCAAGTTCAAATCCTACTAAGGCTGAACACGGAAAGCCCAATTCCACTGGCCAAGATTTATTCACTAACGAATGCGACTTTGGGGGAACTTTGATTAAGGTCGGATAGTGCATTAAGTTGCCATTTGATAGGAAAATGGCCACACAGTCCTGTCATGTAGTCCCAAACTTGAATATGACTTCTGTGACAAAAATGCACTATGTGTCAGCACTTGCAATTTGCACATAAAAAAGGTCAGGAGAGTCAACAGTGAAATTTAATGTCCGGAACTGTTGCCTGGCACAAAAAAATTATTAAAAATAATAATAATACCTAGTCCTAATTATGAGTAACAAATGTCTTATTGGTTGTTAGTGCAGTGAGTCAGGTTAGGTTCTAAGGGAATAATTATACCTTATTATTTGTTTCATAGTATCCAGTTTTAGTTATACATGTACATGTATAGGGAAGAAATGTGTTATATACATGTATAGGGAAGAACTGTGTTAACTCCATATTTGATTTTGCAAAAAGTTGTGAGATAGAAAATTGAACTGTAGATGGCATTTGGGGGGCTCACATCTTTTCCATAGAGCCCTCCGTTAAAATAAGCTTTTTACCTCTCCTGTTTTCAAGCAACGTGCAAGTTATTTTTAAAAATTTGATGGTTATATTGTTCAGTTCAATTTTCAATTCCACAATTCTTTGCAAAATCCAATATTGAGTTAACACATTTCTTCTCTATAGGAAGCCATTATCCCATTGATCATTAGTGCAGTGAGTCAGGACAACGTTGTTAGATACAAATAGATTGAATGGTAAACTTTTGATTTTCAAAGGATTTTTTTAGTAATATTATTTATTCACTTATGGAACATGTATAAATGATTGTTTAAACATTCATCCATCACAGCAAGTATTTGGAAATGAAATTAAGAAAGCATTTCTGTGAATTCATGGCGTCCCAAAATTCAGTAGGAATTCCAAGTGGTTACTCACATTCTGGAGCTACATTTATATCCACAATGCAGCAATAATAAAGATGGTTTTTGTATTGTAAAACTTACTAAACAAATTAAAATGTAATACAAAAATTGAAATAACCATGAATGGTTGTTATTAGTGAGATTAATAACAAGTGTATAATGAGATTAATAACAATTTGTATGTCTTTTCTAAATGACTATAGTATTGCCTAGGCTGTTTTATAGCTGTGGAATCATAGCCCTATGTTGCCGACCGCATTATTTACGTGACTGACTCTGGCCGGCCCGGTTAAAATCCACATGCCAAATTTGGTCGTCGCGAAAATCACATTTTAAGACCTTCGAAAGTACTCACTATGTTTATTTACTTCCAAACAATGACCAGAACCTATTTGCGCTGTGAAATGATGACGGTGGTCATAAATAATTGACTTTATTTACTGTACACCGAGTCGCAGAAAAATAACAAGACGAAAGACGCCATTTTGTATTCCAGAGTTTATAGCAAATTACGCGAGACCTATAATTTTGTACCACGTGACCGAAATCAGTAGATAAATTGCGTTTATGCAACTAGTTTCTATTATTAAACAAAAATCATACAATTATAAATACTGTATGTGATTGCTTTCTTGGAACAATTAGAATAACGGGAAGAGTGAGTTTTATTCTTCCACCACTGTATCACATGACCGCCAAACAAGATTACATTTATTCTGTGCTAGGGAGTGTGGGATGTCAATGGCTGCCGTTTTCTCGTAATTTGCTTGGTTTCCACGGTAATTGTAAAATATCACAAATTATTGCTTATTTATAAACACAAATTGCAAACAAAAGTTTGTATGTTATTCATCCAGCAATAAATTCACAATAAAGGTACGTCACACCATAGTAATCGAAAGCAAAAGCGGTTTAATTTATGTATGCCAGATTTCTGTTATTAAACTGTGATAGATCCCGTAGCTCTATGTTCGACGTACAACTACAAAATTAAAAAAAAGACGTCCAAATGAAATTGTTAGGAAGAAATTCGATTGTAGGTCGCACCAAAGAGCTACGGAACCGCAGCTAGCTGTTTTATTGACTATTGACACACCTTTGTCATTTACGCAAGAGTATAATATATTATACAAATTGTTCTATCTCGTCATGTTATAGAGAAAAAATATGATAAAATAAGAAAGTGACTGACATGTTTTATACAAGAATATCATTCAGGTTATGGGTATAAATTACTAATATCAAGACCTCATTAATTACTTAAATCTTGCGTATTAAAACATTTTAATTTCAAGAAAATAAATAGCTGCTAAAATATAAAAATTTCCAGAATGGATGCTACAACTTGACAACACCAGCGAATTATGTCATCATATACGGAATATTTTACAGAAATGCATCTCAAATGGAAGAAACACAAAACGGAAAAATACATGTAGCATATCGCTCGGTGGCTCTGTTGTTGTCCGTCTGCTCAACGTCCGCATATAGATTATTTAAATTCAAGCTGGACATGTACATGAAGTTTAAACTATTACTTTCTGGATCAGATGAACTATATACATGTCTATAAATTACTGTTTTGAGAAATCGATGCACATTCGAAATTGGAATTGAACACAACATGATGATGATGATAGAATCAAATGGACGACTCGAGACGCCGCAGCAGTCTGAGCAGGCACACTAAACAAGTCATAGTGCGATAGCTAGCTAGTAAATATCAATATTAGTATTGAATCGTCACATACTTACCTAGCAGCTTCGCCGAACAGTTTCGATGCACTAACACCATTTCAATCGGCGACGGATATGCTATGCAATTGATTTTTAAAAGTACGACAGTTGAATTGAGCTCCGCGATATGGCTGTTAGGACAGCCGATTGTAATACCCCCTAAGTTAGCGTCACTGTGTCTGCGTCAAAAAGATGACAATTCGGTCTGAAAAGATGCGCAAGTAAAGAAAACTTAAATTAAACATAACAAATTACTCCAAATTATACACAAACTGTCCAAAATTATTCAGAATTATGAGATTTATTGACTTGTGAAGAAAAATAATAACAAAGAGCAAGAGGACGTTGGTTTTAATTTTCGCGGGTACCAAAATAGTGGCAAATACCAAAATAGTGGCTTAACAGACGTCAGCATCAACTATGCATTATTCATATCAATTAGAAACCTGCAGCCGGGGACAGTCTCTGAGGACTAAAGTCCCTCGCGTGAAATGTTTCGCATTTCCCATCAAACGTCTACGGCGTTTGAATGTCTAGGATATACAATTACATTAGGCCCGAGGACTGTCGACAGTCTAGGGTTACCATCAATATACTTAAGTCACTTATCCAGAATCCTGCCGCTAGACGTAATAACCATATTACTCCGCTCCTGTAACAACTTCATTTGATGCCAGTCCATAAACGTATTATATGCAAAACAACCTCATTG
The DNA here is from genome assembly GCF_978046115.1 of Saccoglossus kowalevskii. Taxonomy (NCBI): domain Eukaryota; kingdom Metazoa; phylum Hemichordata; class Enteropneusta; family Harrimaniidae; genus Saccoglossus; species Saccoglossus kowalevskii. The sequence continues at coordinate 11,076,038 of NC_140643.1, read as the reverse complement.
GTTTATATACATCTTCATCTAGTGTCCAACTTTGCTTTTTTAAACAACAACTTTTAAATCACGGTCTCTTCTCAGGAACTGGAACTAACTCCCAAAAGAACATCCAGTCTATTACTGATATACCTATATTCAAGTCACAACCAAAAAAACTTATCATCTTCTTCCTTGCTCTTGGTTGGCTTGGAACCTTTGCTATATTCGCTATACAATTATTATTATATTTATTTATTTGTATTTAGACGTCGTTTTAGTACATTAATTCTACTTTGGCTGTGTTTCGGAAGTTTATTTGATTCAGTTTGAAATATAATATTTTTGGAGAACAACTGGTCTACGAAAATAGTTTCAGTCTGATATAGTAAAACGAGTGAAACGTGTATCCAATAATGCTTGACATTTTTTGATTGGGTAATCAGTTTTTTTGTTGGTATCAATTATATATGAATATGCGTACCTTCTCTGTGATGCTCGCGTTTATTGTTATGATTTATCCACCAATAATCCTGAACCACAGTGATATCTGGCGCTTCTGAAATGCACTGTACATCAAATAAAAGATACAATATTTCGTGAACAAGTTAGTGCAGTCCCTTGTTTACAGTTGAATGTTACTGTTTTTGCGATTCTTCTCACCACCTACCACAATTTTCGGTCTAAAATGCGTGTGCCCTCGAAGAAACAGCGAGCAAACAGAGTTTGGATCGAAACTGGCCACATGCTCAACTGGAATTTAATATTACTTCACACACATTATAACGTATTTAGTTGTAGCATGTATGATAAGAAGCTCAGTCGTGGTCTCGAAACTTTGAATTTTGACAAATGACATCAATGATCGAGACAATAAGAGTATTTTCATCAGGGCCCCAGCATCAATATATTATGTTACACTACAACACAGAGAAGCAATATAAAGGTCAACACAACAACAAACGTACTTTTCATATCACCATATTCATGTTTTTTTTTAATATCCTTGAAATATATCTATCTAACATTATTATTAAGCTGCTAAACATCATTCGGTTTCCACGGAAACGGTGGCAGGCGGCGAATTACAACAAATCGGTAATCTTATTGCAGATAGTAATATGTAGGCCAGTTCACTATTAAATTAATATGACATAGTTTTTAATATATCGAGTAACTTTTTATGTTTTTTTTTATTAATTTACTATGATGATCATGATTTGTGAATACTTTCATCTATTATAATAACGTGATTACCGCCATTCTCACATACAGTCAGTTATACTGTCAATTCGTCATAAAACAGATTATATTGATGAGGGATTCAACACCAATAAAAACAGACGGAACTTTAACTGCGACCCATTACCTGATCTTGTGTTTACAACACCACACTGTCCATGTAGATTTAGTGATCGTCACAGTTTTATATGTTTATTAGAAACAATTTTCGTTTGTTCATAGATAGATTAGTAATTCGCACACGTGGATGATAAATGTATGAGAAATCAGCGAATTGAGCATTACGTGTATACATTTACGAGATGCTAACCGAGAGTATGGGTGTTACGCTGGCACTCTACGGCAACACATGCGATTAACCATACTTATAACTTTGCAATTCTCAGCTCTATGTAAAACACATATATTGATTCACTCTATATCAGGGATCTCGCCAGCCCAACGGGAGTGCCGGTCGGTCATTAATATTAATTAGATATATGAATATTAATTAGCCAATGAATATTAACAGGTCACAGTGCAAATATTTTTTTTATTGGAGTAAAAACATTATCTTCCACAATTTAGAAGAATTTGAATTTAAAAATGTGATATATTCGAAATGCAAATGCTGCAGACTAAAAACACAAAAACATATAAATTATTGTTGCAATATCAATGTCTATTGCAAAAGGTTATATAAAACGCATTTGACACGTTTCAGCCAGGAATATGTTCACGACTTTCATGATCTTATTTACTCCAAATACATTCTCCTCCAAAAAATCGACCACGTAATTATTTAACGTATTGTTGTAATTTATTATTCGTACCATCAACTTCTAAAACGTTTACATTCTCAGTAATGAACGAACAAAAAAAACTTTCAAACTATCATCAAAGATACGACGTGACATAACTTATGTCACGGTGTTATACATAGATTGTACCAATAATTCCTCTTACTCGGTCAAATGAAATAAAAGTAAAATTTGACTTAGTTTTATCGGGAGCGGTTATGTTTTATCACTCGCCTCGGTAAAAATCACAAACCCGTCATAATGTTTGTGACGCATTAGTTGACCGGCATGTGTCCTTTGATCCGATGGATAAATAATGCCATTAACCAATCAGAATGCTGCATGATAATGCATTGGCTCAGGTGTAGTAGACATACATTTGTTATGACAGGGACAACATTTATATCATTTTAAAATCTCTATATGGATATTTAAACACGAGTTAAAAGTAATGCAATATATTAAATATCAAGGATATGACAGGTAATTTCATTTTGTTATCTCAGTAGTCGTCACGATGACATAAACTGTATTATAAATATGGAAAAGATTACGATATGCAATTAAACAGGTATATAATACAGGTCGTGATGGACTAAATCAACAAGACTATGTAATCAATGATTCGAACTATTTTTCACAAATATGACCCAAGAAAGAAGGCTATGCGATCTCAATTCATGTGTTCTATCAAATGTGTTTATAAGATTAATCTAGCACCATGTGATATAGTGCAATGACACATATTGAGGGCACATGACGTTTGTGAGGGTACATTAGCCGAACGACCGAGAACCGCATAAGCCAAAAATCCATAAAGGTTTTATTATATACCTTATATGTCGAATGTAATTATTTCGAGTTTCTGTTGTTTTTCATTTATTTCAGTTATTAATCTTATTTTAACATTTATTTTAGTGCGGATTGATAAGTACGTACGATTGGTACGTACTTGATAATTTCAAAAACTCGGTATTCATAGAGCGGATTGTAATTTGTAGGCCAGTTTACTGTAAATAATAGCATATTTATATAATGTATCACGAGATATCTTAAGTGCTTTTTTAATTGTTTTAATGCGCAAACATGGAAATTACACGCAAAAGTTAAAACTGAACATTATTTAATAATTAGTATAGTGATCGTATTTGTGAATACTTGCCAATCTAACATGACGATCTCCGCGATTCTTACATACTGACAGTTATGCTTATAAAATACAACATAAAACAGATTATTATACATCTGTCATCGTAACGCCATAAGTTACAGCTTGCCGTAATTTCTTGATTTTAAAGGGTATTTTCATCTTACCATAATAGAAAATGCGAATTCCAAATATGGGATGATTACGCGCGTAAGCGACCTCTAATAATAACACAAACATGAATGCCACCAGAGTTTGACCAGACTCCACACAAAGAAGTTCGTTGATTCTGTTCTAAACATTTAGGATTTCGGCCTTGGAAGGAAAAGATGTATAATAATAAGGTTATTATGAGGATACCTCAAAGTATGCACTCAGAGAGTACAACGCGCATTGACCTCCGCCGCGCTTCGATCGATACTCCGCTGTACTTTGAGGTATCTTCGTAATAGTCTCATATTATAGTAATAATACAAATCGTTATATCGGGGATTCAATATCAATAAAACAGACAGAACCGTTGCTATACCACTTTTGGTCATGTGACCTATTCATGTGGTCAAGTGTTTATTCCTGCAACTTCACACTTTTTTTCATATTCATATTAGAAACAATCACAGTTTCAGCACATCAGAATACTAGCTGAAGGCCCTATTATTAGTAGCACATGATTGATAATGGTAATTTGTCTGTGGGACACTGAATATTATACCAGATGTTGGTAAATTCAGACCAAACACAGAACTTTGAATATATCGTGACCTGCAATTAAAAAGGTATAACTACAGGTCGTGATGGGACTACATCAAAAAGATCATGCGATAATGAAAATCATATTTTTTCTCCAAATGTGATCGACTCAAATTGTAAATACATTTGTGGCATACAAATATGTTCTAAAGACTGATTAATTAAATTGTCAAAATAATCGACGGCGTCATATAAGGCTATACAATGCCCATTCATGTGTTCTGTCAAATGTGTTTATAAGATTCCCAATCTATTACCATGTGATGGAGCAATGACACATATTGGGAGGAAATGACGTTTGTAAAACTCAAAGTACTAGTGGGGTGTCCGATTTTGAACATTATGAACTAGACACGAGGTCATAAACGTTGGAAGGGCCGAGCTTGCGAGGATGCATTAGTCATGTGACCGAGGACCACAAAAACCAAAGTGCATATAGAGTGTGTATCATATTATTTAAAGGTGAAATTGTTGACATTTATCTATACATTTACAGTGTGGCTTGTTATTTGTTTGATATCACGATACAACACGCCCAAGTGTTTTGGTCGCAACTATCGCAACTCTTTCGAACCGGAAGTTTGCCCCTGTGTTCAAAACCACAACACATTTCGAACACAATACTGTGTGCATTATTTGAATACATTAAATTATATTTGTACCTTTTTCAATGATTTGGGAGCTCTTAGTTACAATAATTCCAAAACTTCATAGAAATTGATTTAGTTGTAAATATTAGTTAGTGTTAAAAAATAATTAGGAACAGTGTGGTTATAGTATATTTGTTGTAATAAAATTAAAAGGTCAGTTACTTTATGAATGAGCAGTACCCGAAGTTGTCGTGTGAATTGTGCAATTTGGTGGTCTCCACAAACACGGATTGCTTTGAGTAGCAAATGACAAGTTGTTGTGTTAATTCCACAATCTCAATAAAACAAAACAAGGCTGATTTGAAGGGTGCGTTCATTTTCAAAACCTGAATTTAATCAAACATTCTCAGCATGACAGAAAAGTGTGCGAAGAGTGTAATACAGAGATTTTTACCGACATTACGCAAAGTGGTGACGATGGATCCACAGTAAACAGTGTGATATATTCTACTTTGGTGAACCATTTCAGAGGTGTCGGTTAACACAATATGTTGTTGTGATCATGCTGATCTATCGACTGTCATCTGTGTCTTTATTTATATGTAATATTTATATGATTCAACTGTACTATATGTTGGAATTAACATCGGATCATAAATCTTGGATTGTGTGGTATTTTTATTTTTATTATTAGTCATACAATATTGATTTATAATTGTCATTTGTCTGTGGGACAGATGTTGGTAAATTCAGACCAAACACAGAACTTTGAATATATCGCGACATGCAATTAAAAAGGTATTTAACTAGAGATCGTGATGGGACTACATCAAAAAGATCATGCAATAATGAAAGTCATATGTTTTTTTTAAATGTAACCGTCTCTATTTGCGAAAACATTTATGGCATACAAATATGTTCTAAAGACTGATTAATTGAATTGTCAAAATAATCGACGGCGTCATAGAAAGCTATGCGATATCAATTCATGTGTTATATCAAATGTGTTTTATAAGATTAATCTATCACCATGAGATATGTAGCATGGCAGAAGAGGAGTGCGAAGTGTGTAATACAGAAATGTGTACCGACATTACGCAAAGTGGTGACCGTAAATGCACACCAAACAGTGCGATATGTTCTACATCGGTGAATCATTTTTCGTTTAATGTAATCTATTGTTGGGATCGCACTAATCTATGTAGTGCCATCTGTGTGTTTATTTATGTGTAATATTTTATATGATTTAACTGTAATATATAACATATAATATAATGAACGTCAGATATGATTATTATTATCTTGGATTGTGTGGCATTTCTATTTTTAGTTTTGTGAAAAATGTAAAATAATATAAATTCAAGTAATACTCCAGACAAATAAATCAATTCATAGTTATACCAAGCCACAAAATGCATTATTTATATATATATAATGAAACTGATCGCCGGGAGCTTTAACATTGTTAACTAATACGCAATTTATTTGCAAATAGAGCGCTTGCGTGATTTAAACATTTTACTCCGTGACAAATTAAATGTTACCTCAAACACAATTATACGCTTTACACTTTATGTGAAGAGGAGAGAACGTCTCATATATATATATATAATGAGAAGTACACTCTTGGCCGCTAACGTATTATATGTATATAATAACAAATTGAATAGGGATATGCAGTACATACTCTCTGACCTGACGTGAAAGTCATACCGAGGCACAGTCAGTATTCAGCGGCAAATTTGTACCACACAATATATAAGTCGAGCTTAAAATTACACAGTTCTAAAAAAGTCATGGAAATGCAATATATAAGATTATCGGACCATTATATTTATAAGTACAGGCTTATATCATGTTATTGTACTCTCATTCCGACGTAGCATAATCTTGAATAGCTGTTGACTATGTATATAGGGAGAGAGGCAAAGGAATCCCCGATTCTCACTTTCTAATCTGAAAATAAATCTTCTGATTATTTTACATAGTATGTACTGATGAACTTGAAATCTTCCATTCCGCGTTATCTTCAGACGCGGCGGCACGAAATATTGCATGGGGTGAGATCTGCTCACCATCCCTTTCGCCGAAAACGCGAGTGGTATCGCCCGAGGCGCGATCTTACTAGGGATATAACCTTTGACACGCTATTTCCTGCATTTTGAGGGGCAACTTTTGCTGAAACAAAGGGTTTCAGCTTTATTGGGGTGCCCCCAACATTGTTTCCGGAAAAGCTACCCCCCCCCCCCCGCTGCCGCGTCACTGATCTAATAACAAAGTTTGAATGATAAGCAAATAGATCTAAAAAAGAAGAAATTTAGTATTATATTACATTATTCAGGGTAGTCTTGATATGCTGATAGCATAATATCCGATAGCATGATAGCTAATAGTATGATCTGTGCTGTAAATATAAAAGTAAGGACATTCTTTGCGAAATATAACCGTTCAACGGATGCCAGTATTACCGGACATGTGTGCAATCTTTCATATCAGAGAGTCGGATGTTAACACGTTGAATGAAAAGTGATCTGTGTGAACAGCTGACTGCAATTGAGCAGTTGACACTGGGTTATCTCTGGGAACAATTGGCAACAACATATCTGCATCAAGATGATGCTTCATTATGCATACATATAATAAACCACGTCGCGTTAACCATAATTATTTGAGTCAGTCTGCTTCAAGGAAATGTTACTCCGTATTGCCCACTCTCTTAGTTTTGAGCAAACAGTGACAATAAATAATCAATTTGATTCCATCGTCTTCATTCATACAATTTATACATACAGTTTTAAGCTCTGAGGACCTCTGGACCTTCACATTTATGATACAGCAACGCTGATTGGTGGCGCCAGTTCCTTGGCGTGCTCAATAAAATGACTCAATTTAACTGCAGTGAAATACAACTTTTCCTAACACGATCACGCACAGGTTCGTAGACCGGTTATGAATGGCCGGCTTTAGCGAAACCGTGCGGTTCGGACGCTGAATATTATGCCAATGGTGGCAAACATTCCAGCCAGGATTTTGAGAATTCAAAACATTGCCAGTATGTAGGATAAAAACATTTGCAGAGCCACACATACACGTTTATATTACGGGTTTACCGTTTTAAAGCAGAGGGGTCGTCACCTGCGCATGCGACGATAACAACGCACGCTAGATCGCATATGCTCATGAGTAGACGCTTGTTTGTAAACAACGCATGCGCAGATGACGACTCTTCCGCTTTAAATATACGGCGATAAAGGATAATATGACCGAAAACGCTATTGCCACGCATGCGCAGGTGACGACTCTTCCGCTTTAAATATACGGCGATACAGGGTCATATGACCGAAAACGCTATTGCGAACAACTCGAAGACAAATTTTTAATGAGTGATGCATAATGTTTAAACAGGTGTAGTATTTTCAGGAAATGTTCAGGAACTTTGAGGAGTTTAATAAATACATCTTGAATTTTCAAGGTGAATGTTCCGGCGAAGCATTCCACTATCACCTTGAAGTATTTCATTGGGACTATGTGTATGTGACAATGCCCTCACAGTTTAGAATCAGTTTACCAACAGCCAATCATATTGCTTCTTTCTACAACGCGCTTGGAAAGCTCTCAAAATCTTCAAGGCGGGCAAAGTCACGAGACGCGCACCACTCTACCATGTATTTCTATGGGCTCTGTGCGAGCCGGTGAAAATAGCTAAAATCGAGGAAACAGCACAAACATAAATTTGAAGAAATCCTAAACAACCAAATTTAAATATGTTGCATATGTAGGGATAGTCTTGTTACACTGTTCAGGGGGTGTCAACAACCGTCCCAAAATACCGTTTTCTGCCAGGCGGTGAAAATGCCTGACCTGAGAATGAATGTCGCTGCGCAGAGTGGAAGCTTTTTTGGCTTGGATGTCGAGCAATACAGCGACGACGTCCATACATCATGCAACTCACAGATATTCAGACCAAAGCTATTCAAACTATACTTAGTGCCGAGTCTGATGTGTTCGTTTTTTGTCGCACTGGAAATAGTAAATCCTTATGTTATTATGGTTTACCGGTCTTTAGACCATCGAGCGTGGTAATAGTGTTGTCGCCACTGCTGAGTATTATAGAAGACTAGGTGTTATATTTCAAAGCTCATGATGTCACTGCAACATATATTGGCAGAAATGACGCCAAAGACATCGGAAACGCAAAGCTCCAAGCGCTTACTGGCAGTCATTGTAACAAAGCTTTCTATTGGTCGGTAAATTTTCTATCGCGCAACCACGTGACATACACGGTTATGAATAGAATTACCGCACGGTGTTGTAGAGGGAGGAATGTCCGAACGGAGCAACACCGTGCAGGCGGACGATGAATAAATACGATGCCACGTGTCACGTATTTTTGGTATTATATTTATCAAATCATATATGTTTCACTAGTAGAAACTAATGGAAATCGTTATTTGTGAGCGCGTGCCTTAAGCGTCTTAGCACGTTGTACTTTTTATCATTTTCCGAACATCATTATTTGAAGTCAGTTCTGTAATATCCTTAAGACTATGACCAAAAATCGCATTTTAATATGTTAAAGGCAACTTTTTCCCCAAGGTTGATCCGGGTTGATTTTTTGTTGCAGATATAGGACATCCACAGACAACATGAATGGGATCTCACACAAGAACTGAAATTTTGTTTTTTCCATCAGTCACATCACTGACTGACTGGCATTTGCAGCAGAAAGGCGAATCTAGAGAGGAAAACATGAATTTATTGATTTTTTTGTAATTACTGTAGATTTAACACTCAAAGTTAACGAAACAGTGTCATGGAGATGACGTAAGCGTTCCATGTATATGAAGGGCATATTTGCAATTTGTGGGGTGTATACGTGAAAATATGCACGTAAAAACTTTTACACTGTTGAATATCTGTCTCCTATTTGAACTGCACGAGACAGTCCCGTTGTGTCCACTATTTGAACTGGCTAAAATCAATGACAAGTTACCCTCTAATTGAACTGGCCAAGTAAAGTAAATCCCCGGTGTTATGTACACACGTGTTACAGTGGATTAATGGACAGAATTTGGATGAATTGAGCGAAACAGGAGAAATAATACGAAAACAAAATTATCCATGCATGACAAACACGTGTTGCAATGTGTGCGTTCATTACAGAAATGTCATTGAAGGCAAAGATGCAAATAATGTTGAATCAAGCATGTTCGTGTTAGGTTTCAACGATTTCATGGTCAGTTGTTTCAAATCAGAGCACAATTTGTCGGAATCGAAATTTATAAAAGTAAACCATCGACAATAAGATCATTAAACAAGACCATCGCAACTCATTACCGATAAGCACCGCCAGATGTATCAACTCAGTACACCGTATGAAAACATTGGAAAGATGAATCAGATACACATGATGATGCATACGATGAAGAACATTATCTGAAGGCGCTTTTCATATTCATGAGTTCAGAGAATATCCTAATCAAACAGTAATTAAAATCACGTGTCAGCATGAGCTGCGTTATTGGTGACAGATGCACATATTATCCATAATCTATTAACACTACAAACCCCACGATGTCGTGTTGATGTTCAGTAATTTATTTTAGAAGAGATTTTGAAAAGTGCTAAATTGACCCCAACCAATGTCGCATGTCAATCAGTGGTTTACATATACCCGTACAATTATTGTAATATCCGGTTGAAAGTGGGAACAAAGTTTTAACCTAACGTTCCAAGTGTGATGCGGTAATTTTCACTGTCAATTTTCAACCTCCACATACTATCGGGTTTTCTATTTTGCTATTTCCTCCTATTGTGAAACGCCAGGTAGAACACACTAAGTACATAAATATGCAGTTTTCGATCAGTGGTCATAATTAACATTGAAACACAACATGGTCGATTTGTTAACGTGATAAGCCACAAATAGGTCACTGTGAAAATATTGTTTGTATTTGACGAGTCGTTGAATATGAGGTCATCTGGTGGTATAGTACAAAAGGGACCACACGTTCTATGTATGATAACTTTGCATGGGGTATGTCGCACATTTACAATGTGTAAATTTACAGGTCTGTGTATTAAATACGGCTTACGTTACTTTCAAGTCTATAAAGACTGTAAAGACATCGTATCTGAACCTGATGTTTATTATAGTTAAATACATTGCAGATTTTTTAACAAAAACGCCTTCCACTATTTGCTATGACATAGAATAATGTCATTCAAGTCAGTTAACTTTATTGACTTTTAACAATTTAACACCATACTACAGCGCCCTCAATATATTAACTGATACTAGTAGTTAAAGTACGCCTAAAAGGACACTGACGGTCGTCAACGGACTGTTTGGGGTTTAGGATTAAATAAACTAGAACGAGACCCAAAGCAGGCGCTTAACCACCGTGAGCGTCCGAGTTGCCGTCCTTTAAGGAAATACTGCTCATTTGGTAGGTTATGGGTTGAAACTAGACTGGCAAAGTCTGGGCGATTTATTTCTTTTTAAATTTAAAATTAAATAAAAAAAATAGCGAAATGGAGATGTTAACGCGAAATCCCCTGTAACCGCGAAAGCATCCAGACTGGACGTTTTTGCCGTGCCCTCTGGGGTGAAAGCAGGAACTAGTGTGTTTTCATACTAGTTTCTTATGTTAATGAGCAGAATGACAGGCAAGAACGTTACCCAATCAGAGTAATTTGACCTTTAAGCTATATCTAGTAAACCTTTGAACCTGAAGACTTGTGGTGGTTTCGCGTTCACCCCACCTTCAATTTCGCAAAACTTTTTTTTCTCCATTTTTTTTATAATTATTATTATTATTATTATCATTTAACTGAATAAAATCACCACAGCTGGGCCAGCCTAGGTTGAAACCTGTGTATTACCAAAAAGCATCAGTAAAGTAAAGTAAAGTAAAGTCAAGTCAAGTAAAGGGAGGGACGTCACCAGGGCACGCGCGGAAACTGAGTCCCAAGCGGCGACGACAACAACACACGCTAAAAACACAAAGGCTCTTGGGTGGACGCAGGTGACGACACCCCCGCTTTAAACCTATATACAGTGTATACTGACACATGCTCCATATGTTATGTCAGGTGTGTATGACTATTTACTGTATGACTATTTATTGGCACTGTGGTATGTTGGGTATCCCGGCATGCCCAGTTGATCACAGGCATCTGTTAAAATTTTCATTTGTTAACTTATGTGTCCGCAAAATTAGCAACTATGGCGATAGTGAAAATTTGGTTATGAGGTTCGCGCAATTCAATAAATCAAAACAGCAATAATTGTGATTTGTCTGTGGCACACTGGAGGACATAATATCGAATATATCATATGTAATTAAATCAGTATTCAAAAGCAAGTCGTGAATGAGACTTCTTTACAGTATTGCAATGATACAAAAGATTTTTTGCGAAAACAGACTCAATTGATCTTAAAATACAAATCGGGGTATCATAATTGTAAATACTCTTAATTAAAGATTAAGCAGTGATTATATGTAGATTATTCGACAATACAATCAAATAATAGAATCAAAATATCTGATGTGAAACAATTAATTGTTTTCACATACGACATAACGATATACAGAGTACAGAGCCATAGACAAAAATCGAGATAGGGGCAGAGATCTCCATTTCTTTATGTGCCCATCAACATGATCAAGACCTCATAATATATAATCTGTACAAGTATTCAAAATATATTAGACATTACCATGTTTCCGAAAAGTTCACTCATTTATTTTCAGCAGGTATTTTCATATTTGATTACCCATATCGTATTTTCTATTTCCAGCCCGATCGTTATCTTTAATTTACCGTTTCTCAGTTGCAAAGAACCCACCTTTCTCATATTGCAGTCTTCTGTCCAGGAACAGATTGTCACCGTCGTATATAGTGTGATACGACACATGTCTTTTATATTACTTTCAATCGTTTGTACAATTTGTTTATTATTTTGATTTTCTTATTGATATGTAGATTCGTGACATACACGTATTTATTGAGTACTCATCTTCAGTGTTACTCTCTGACAAGTATATAGTGTCATAGCATTTTGTAAATTTCGTTATTCCAGACGGAAGTCTGCAGTATAGTAAACAATAGTTTTTGCTTGATCCAATGTATCATGTGAATATTGAAACATATTTGTTTATTATAGATTGGAATCAATGACTTACTTGTAAATAAAATCAACCTGTCAATATTTACATTAAAATATTTATTATGGAAATAATTTAAGAAATAAAGAATCTGTCACAAATTGGAAATTAATGGTAGAAAGGTTGTAATTCTACTTATGTTGTTTCTATAGCAACAATTCCACAAACATTTTGATCACGTTATCTATGTTTCCTTGGTGTTTCTTTCTGTGAAATGAGATGAGTAAAACTAGTGTTGGAATATTCAGTAAGTTTGAATGTACAAATTCCAAAGCAGCTATGAATTTAGTTCTCAAGTAAAAATATATCTAAACAAAATTTGGTGGGAACATTATTGGTTCGAGTTAAATTGTAGGTACCGAACACAAGTAAAACCAAGTTATAAGTAATATATCAAGCAACACGTTACTCGAGTAATAATTGTTTGTTAGACAGACATCTATATCGTAATCCTGTAAATATCGCATCAATGGTTATGTAATGAACTTACTCAAATGTTCAGATGTGCCATGAAAATATCTACATCTTCACATTTACCGTAATACACACTTCGGAGTAATAATAATAGACATATTGAAATCGGGCTGCTGGCAAAAAAACTACCGCCCCCTAAGATTACACACGGCCAATTACATAGTAAATATTCATCTATTTGAACACTGAACCAACCAATCAATTAAAGTATTATTATAGTATATCAAAGGCGACGTCGGAAGGTCAAGACCATAGTTATCAATTGCTGACTATTGAGATTCGCACGGAATCCATTACTATTTAGATGACATCCGCTGACACCATGTACTAGTATGCCGACAACCTTTGCTAACACGGTTATTGTAAATAACCATCAAAATAATCTGTCATAGAGACCGGACATACTAATATTCATAAGACTGAATCAGCTGAATTTCAATTATACGTTTTAATAGATTTATGTGTGGAATGAACGGTCTGTCGATTTTGAAATGGGTTATTGTTGGTACGTCGTGTGTACACACTGATTGCATTTTCTAATACTTCTTAGTACACCAATACTAATTCCCTCCACACTTAAAATAGCGACTCATGAACATGACAATTACAGAAAACACAGTAAACACCGTTATATGCTACAGAGCAAGAAATTTAAAAAATTTATTTATAATTAGATGCGGAGATTAGTACTGAAGATTTTCACGCCTGTAAGAGCCATTTATTATTAAAAACATAGCAACTATATAAGTCTTCCTCAATCAAAAAGTCATTTTATAAACCTCTTATCAAAAATGTCATCTAGGCTGATTTATAACACAGCAAATATAATTAAAATCAAAGGTTGAGTCATGGAGTACAATTTCTCACATTAAAACAATTAGAGAACAAATGCTATCAACAAAAATGTATTTGAAACACTTGTTCTAGCTGCTAAATAGTTAAATTCACAAGGTATTGGACAAATAAATACTCAGTTGTTACAATCACAGGCAATGGCAATATGGGAAAGAATTATTTCAACTACTATGATTTTATTTTTTCTTCATTTCACTACAGTCTATATTTGCACTCCTAGACTGTAACAAAACAGTTCAAACCACAAATTGAATATAGACAGCTAATATATCACTCATATTTAAAAGTACAGCATGTCCTAATAATAGTCATTATTATAGATATCAGAGCCATAGTTGTAATCATGTTTCATGAAATTATGATGCGCGATCTACTATAATCGAACTTGAACGAGATGGTAAACTGATGCATATAGAGCTAGATTACTAACAACTGTAATAAAACAATAGGCAAGTTCCAACATACAAAAATATAAAAATGAAAGTGAATGGTTAACAAAGGATATATGTACTGCAAAAACCCATCAGGTAACATTTTTTGCTGACTATGTCGATGTTCGAGAGAATACAGCAAAATTTTAAAAAAAATAATGTATTCCGTTTAAGACCCATACAAACGTAATATCCAATACTAGCAGATTATTTGTTTTCTTAACATACCTAAGTAGTCCTATCCCATTATACGTACGAGAAGAAAACTGCCCATAAATATACATGTTGGCTAATTAAATTGATCGATTTATATATATAAAACACAAACTCAAAACACAAGTGGTATGAGTAGTGTTATAAACATAATGCATGTTAATGAAAATGTTCATCGCGTGTGTGCAAAAGATTGTTGGCAATGTATAACATTGTTCATTGTGGATTAATTGGGTGATGAAATTGAGATTCACTAAAAAGATTACAATTGAATATTAGGAACAGTATCAAAATGTGAATATACGTTTTTTACTAACAAAAAATGTGCAACAAATGACCGTTTTAGGATAAACACAACAATGTGTATACATGCTGGAAAGCATAACGTTTACAAAACAACTACTTAAAAAATACGAAATTTATAGTTGCGGTTCTGTGAAAACAATAGCGACTCAAGTGAAAGTGACCGATTATGAGTGACTTCGTATTCGACCGATACCTTTTTCAGCGTGATACAATTTCCGTTGCTCATTACATATGAATTGAACCAAATAATAATAATTAGTATATTGGATAAGCAAATACATCTAATTTAATAATATCGCTTGTCAACCTTAAATTGCAATGCTTTAAACCACCACAGTCGTCGAACTACTGTGTGTTTGATAAGACTCCCATCCGACATACACAGCGTAAGATACACGGTTTGCATGGAATTGGAACTTATTGTTGCAATTATAAAACAAAACAAACAATTACGATAAGTCTAACAGCGTATACCTAACGTAGGATTGAACATTCCTAGTTGTAACGTTTGCTGAAGTATCGCACATTTTGTAAAATTGTATTGATGACGATGATGTAACATAATACATTGGATAACATCAACGTAATAAGACATATTACAGAAATTTGCAAACTGGGCCAAACATATTTTATTACAAGGTGTTAGGGTTTGGTACCCAATCAGGAACTATCTTGTTAGTAATTAGACACTGAATCCAATTCACTACCCGTATAGAATAATGCGATCAAGCTGTGACTTGCAAATAATGGGGACTTTTCACTGGATATAGGTAGTAGTGTTTGTCACCTTCTCTTGCATCTTCACCTTCCTTCAGAAGACCCTGCAGTTCAGTAACAATGGACTCAAAACTGGATCGATTGAAAGGATCTTCATGCCAACACTTCATCATAATGTCATACCTGGATTGAATTGAATGACGTATTATTAGCTTGGTTATAGGGCTGCTTGGGCTCCGCCCACAGCTTGTATTATTCACTGTGTTCATGCTATATATATGTAAATAATAATAACAGTATGAATGACGAGAAACTTTATTTGACATTCATTTCTCTTTTTCTGGTAGTATTTGTCCATGACAATAACAACGTATTTTAAATGATTACAATTGGACACTATATGTCACTCACAATTCGTCCGGTGCGTAACTAGGCTGCTGCAAACGTCGTCCATTCTTCAGGTAGTTTGGGATATCCCAATTATCAATACTTGCATAAGGCAGTTCGCATCTTGTCAAGAGCTCCCATAGCAACACTCCATAGGACCACTGTGAAATAGAGCAAATAAACATATTGAGGGCGTATGACGGTTGGGAATTAGTGGACATCCATACATAGTATATAATCATTAGTGTTACGGATCTTACCACATCAGACTTAGTAGTGAATCGACTGTTATTAATACTTTCTAAAGGCATCCATCTGATCGGCAGTCTGGCTTTCTTATCTTCGCTGGCATAATATTCACGTTCGTATATGTCACGTGACAGACCAAAGTCGGATACCTTCACAGTCTCAGATTCGTCGACCCTGGATAAATATATAATATCAATGTGGTTTCAGTCTGGATTCTTGTTTTAATTATAAATGCCAATATATCATAACATACGTACAGTAAATAATGCACGTATAATAATACTGTAATTATGAATCGCACTTACATACAGTTTCTGGCAGCTAAATCTCGGTGGACGAATTTTAGAGAAGCTAGGTACTCCATTCCCCGCGCAACGTGCAGTCCGTATGTTATAAGTTGGCGCACGGAAACCTCCTGCCAAAACATAACACATATCATTTGATGCATTGTAGAGTGAAGCGAGAATTATTTACAACTAAATACCAGAGTATTTTCTCCAAGTGTTAAAAAATACAAATACTAGTAATACACAATGTACCTGGAGACAACTAATCCCGGTAGTTGTCATAATTAAACTCCTAATCTAATCCAACCTCTCCAGATCATAATGCTACTCACTCTTTCCGGACACTCTATATACGATTTCAAATCTCCATGTGCCATAAATGGGAGAACAATCAGGACACAGTCGTTGTCATCGATACACACACCAAGCAAACTTAAGACATTAACGTGATTAAAATCCTTCATCATTATCCCTTCTTCTAGGAACTTTTTGACATCTTCAATATCGTTGCTACCTGTCACCAAGAATGAAATGTAAATTAATGTAATGTAATGTTCATAATTGCAATTGCAAGTGTTCATAAACTAAACAGAAACCTTCAGAACAATGTGTAATAAATCTATCCGTCTACACTACACCGATTAATAAGGCCCAGTGTGTCAAGTTGAGCAAAACGAATGAAACTCTATAACGGTAATGAATTAGTTAGTATGTATGAATGACAAGCTAACGCAGTAATGTGGACGTTATGGTATGTAATTGTGTATTACCACATCTTATGATCCACCTACTTTTCAATGATTTGACGGCCACTTGCTCCACCTTTCCATCAATTGTGTTTCTGAGTTCTCCGAGGACAACTCGTCCAAACTGACCTTTGTAAAGTAAAACAATATAAAGTCAGTTTAACAAATCATCACTTCCACTACCACCACCTGTAGCAACATCGTATGTTAATGATGACGAGATGATGCCCAGGACAGTATGGACCTTTGTCTGAGGCTGAAGTTTTTTTCTATTCACGCACGTCCTGAATATATTCACTTTAATTAAGGTAAAGCACATTAGCTTACCTTTGCCAATGACGTCATTATTTCGAAGGCTCAATAGATGATTTTCAATAAGAGTATCCTGCACTCTGATGCGCAGATCTTCGTCCAGTTGATCCATAATACCTATACGCTTTTGGTAACCTTTTAATAAATATAACAGTTGGAATAGATATCTCTGTTACTACATATAACTAAGTATATCAATGTAACGTAAATGATAATACATTGAAATATTATTTTACCTGTGGAATCTGGGGGCATGTAGTAGATGGTTGGTTCATCCGAATCGTCCTTTCCTTGTATGAAGGCAACAGCTGGTTGGTAATCATTTGTCTCGTGTGGGCGCATCCTAGATTTTCCGGTAAGGGACGGATGAGGTGTCCTTGCACGTCTAATAATATATAATACAATTACAGCGACTGCTATGAGCAGTAGTAAAACTACAACTACAGTTATGGCAATAATCCACGGTTCGAGAGTAAACTCATCATCAACGTACTTCAAGTATCCTATTAAGTGGGTGTTGGCACTGTACTGCCCGACTTTCACCTGAATCAATCAAAACAGTAATAACATTAATACACATAATGAAATGTATACATATATTTGCAGCAACTAATAGCCACTGCATGCGCGAGACTTGAATAGAGTGTGTATGTTGGATACATGCCAAACATTAACTGAATATTTATACATAGTGTTACAATTATGTCTCTGGCTTTGTTTATAGGCAGCAAGTGCAGTTTGGGAGACATACAAGAAAGGAAATACATACCATTACATGTGGGAATCCATGAGAGGCAGCAAATTCGCTTCTACTTGGAGGCATCGTGGGCGGTGGTTTACAAGTCAGCTGGGTTCGGTACAGTGAGACAACACTGCAGAACGCCGTACCAATGTGTATATCAATGTCAGACTTCAATGCACCACAGTCTAGTCGCTCTCCCTGTGGTACAAACAGTAGCTTTATTGTCATAGTAGTTTATGGCAAATTATTGTGTTGCTTGGGAGCATGCAAAGCATTGATAAGCAGAAAGTTGTGAAGTTATCATTAATGAAAGATATCCATCGGAATGTTCTCTGTGGATAAGTGCGGAAAAAATGAGCTTCACGTACATGAATCACCAGATAGTCCTCTTCACTTGGGTTAAATTTGGCAATATTGTTATCACTCATAAACATGTAGTACTCTGGGTTCTGAGCGACAACAATTGTAGTGAATCTCTCGTCAAGATGATTTTGTATATTTTCCCACTGATAAGCTTCAACGCCATCTAAAATAAAGCCGATTCGAAATTCAATGTGTTCTCCATCTCGCGTCGTTTGTATGATTTTACAGTAATCGTCGATACTTTCACTATCTTCCACGGGGCTACGTCTATTCCGGGTGGAGTTAAACTCGGTATTAATTATAATCTCCGGTGACGGACAGGTCATTGTAGTTGAATTATGAACTTGACATATCTAAGTACAGAAACACAAATAAATAAATAAATAAATAAATAAATAAATAAATAAATAAATAAATAAATAAATAAATAAATAAATAAATAAATAAATAAATAAATAAATAAATAAATAAATAAATAAATAAATAAATAAATAAATAAGTAAATAAATAAATAAATAAATAAATAAATAAATAAATAAATAAATAAATAAATAAATAAATAAATAAATAAATAAATAAATAAATAAATATTTGGTGTCATTTATTATATCAACAACAGCTGAAGAAATGAGGCGCGTTCTAATCAATACATTGCTGGTATATCATGGAAGATTAATTCCAATACTAGCACATCTTTGTTTGATTTGGCATCTCACAAATTCGGAATTTGGAAAGCGGAAGTGATCACGGTTACAACAAAGACAAGTATCAGCAAGGCTAGCAAAATAATGGTATTTCGTTCACATACGTTAAAACAAATTTGGGACAGACAATACGAGAACGGGACAAATTTTGTTAATACTCACCGACTGGAACCTGTCGACAATTGTGTCGTTGATAATTAGTACTACTACAAACACTGGGCGTGCTATAGAATCTAAATTCGTACCAGTAACGTATTGGAGTTCTCCGCCACTGAAACAATAAATAAATAATATTAGTACAATATTCCCACAAAGTCTCGGAAAAACGAACATACTTGAAAATTTTGTATTTCATCGTTTAACCCATAATTTCTCCCCAAATTTGGACAGGA
Source organism: Saccoglossus kowalevskii (assembly GCF_978046115.1). Lineage (NCBI taxonomy): Eukaryota > Metazoa > Hemichordata > Enteropneusta > Harrimaniidae > Saccoglossus > Saccoglossus kowalevskii. Next base: position 11,056,211 of record NC_140643.1, on the reverse strand, counting down.
TGTATGCTACTTTTGTTATTCAAAGATTCAGAGATCAACTGAATTTCTTGCCTTTATATATTCAATCTAGCATTCAAGTTGCTAAACCGAACAAACATTTTAGACGCTATATCGACATTTTCGACTATGATATAAATTACAGAGGTGTTTTTGCGCATCAAATAAAGATATCCAATTGTGCTTGATAATAACAACATCGTACCGAGACACCGCATAAATCGTAAACAAAAGTTGTATTAAAGTTTAAATAATTAACCGCATTAATCAATGTCATGTCACAATATACATTTGGTAAGTGATACATTAGGAGCAGTCATTTCAAACAGGGTGTTCATTACATCACAGAGAAATGTAAAGCAACATTTTGACATACGTTGTAGCTTCTAGCAGGCCAGGGGAACAAAACCATAGACAGTCAACGTTAACTTTTGTAGCAAATTTGACCTGTAGACTATTATGTTTTCTTTGACTCAATGAATTGAAAATTTGATCAAACGTAATTTTGTTTTAACCCTTTTTATTTATTACAATACAAAAATCTTTTTTTCTGAACGCAAGCCCCTGTTCTGTCCCAAATTATTACACATTATATAAGGTTAAACGTAGCATTGCAAAATTGAAGTGAATACTCACCTTATGAACGTTCTTAGTGGGAATATGGTGTCAATTACAGGATCATCGGTGTAGGCGTATAACTGTGTCGATTGCGTTACGTAACCACCATTGTATGTGATCGACACAAAGTGCTGTATTGGCAAATGTGCTCCCGATATGCAAATTAGCTGAGTATCATTGGAATACTCTCTGTAAGTTAAACATACATTAGCAAAATGGCAACTTGTGGATCTGCGATATCGCTTTTAAGCAAATGAGAGATGAGACAATGGTGAGATGCATGTTCGCCTCGCTTCAACCGTTCAAACGTGTTGTGGTTCGATTTCCAGAGGCAACTCGGTAATATAAATTAGCTGAGGCGACGGCACAAAATTGTGCATTGGGGGGGGGGCGATGTCTGCTCACCATCCCTCGCGCCGAAGGAAAAATTAAAACCCTCTGAAACGCTATTTTCTGTATTTTGAGGTACAAGACAGGTATTCCCCTTCAACTGTGTCGCCTCGACATCAATACACAACGAGTTTCAGCTTGATTTAGGGGAGGGCGATGCCCATTCCCCCAGTTTTTTTTCTGAGGCCCCCCCCCCGCAACTGATTAGAGCACAGCACACTATTCTTTATGAGTTAATATCACATGTATGGTCCTTTATAGAACAAAACATGCAACCATATGTCTTCGCAAAATTTGATGGAAAATACCTTGGAAAGATTGGCTATATTACAAAATGACAACAAGACTGATCGGTATGTGTATATCATTGTGATTATCTGATTCTGCGAATAAATAAATGCTGAAGTTGAACAATAATATCTTGTATCTTCAATGTACATAGTACATTTATGTCTATGTTTTTGAGTACATCGTGAAAATTATACATGCTAGTCACATCAAAATTGAGTTATTGTAACAACAACAAAAACAGCAACGAGGACCATTCCTTCAAGGTTAAACAAGTGCTTATTATCGCTCCCTATTTTCATTATATGTTTTCGTTATTTTATTTGAATTTTCAAGCTACACAAAAACAGATCTCTGTTGGAGTCGATTATCTAATTACAATGCTGGTTTCAAATTTCCACTCAGGCAAACATCAGAGAAGGTTATTGTTACTTTCTTCCAAATACTCATTTTCACCAATATCTCAAAATACTTTACTGAGATTATATATGATTTATAAAATAAGATTGACATTAGATTAGACTACTGATGTCTGGCAACAAAAACGGAAACGACAGACAGACGACAACCATAAACTCACGGATATTATCAAAGGAAGAAAACAAACATATATGATATCAATACTATGTCTGATAATTATCGTATGACTATATAATAATGTCTACTACTGAACCTAGGGTTACTTACTCTAGTAGACGGCACTCTGTCCCCGCAATTCCAATGTGTATGTCATTGCCAGTTAGTAAATGTTCACCCGTTATTTCTATAACGGTACCTCCTGAGCGCGGCCCTTTCCTCGGATCGAAGGATCTCAACTTAGGTACCTTGACATAAATAACACATTTTTACACATTATAAACTAATATCATTAGGTTAATCGAACTCATTATCACCCCCATCGTTATCATCATAAATGTAATCATGAAATCTGAAATAGTTATTGTCAAACGTAACATCGTGTACGTAATGAAAGTAAAACCAATCGGAAAACATTTCTACTTACCACAAAGCTAAATCTCTCCGTAGAGTTAAGCCAGAACGATCCTGATAATAATTGGAAATTAAATATTTGGACGGCGACTGGAGACGACAGCTCATTACCCGGTGGGTCCAATGTACACATTAAAGAATAACTGTAATATCTTGAACAGAAAGATATAGTAAAATATATTAAACTCGCGTTTAAGTGTTTAATTTAAATTACAATTTCTTGCTAGTCTTAAACGAAAAAAAATTTAAATGGCAAAATTCTAATTGGGCACGCGTTGTTAAATATAATCTTCGAAATCCAAATAAATCGAGGAACAATTTTAATTTTTACCTAGTAGTTTTTACTTTTGTTTGAGATGGCGACGTTGTGCTGATGCTGGAACTTCGAGGTTCTGTTGTATGTGATGATGGTGTGGTTGTGCTGAACGGTTCTCCGCTAACGATCCTTTTTCGCCTCGGTGGGGGTAAATCACCATTATAACCGAACTCGTAATAAGAATAATCATCGTCACTAAATGTGTTATCTAAAATCTGCACATCACCACAAATTATATTATTGCTCACGTAGACCGCTGCTGGCTGATCAAAATAGAAGCGTAATGGAATTTCGGTGGTGACGTTTACCATCAACTGTGTTGCATTGTGTGTTGCAAGTCCGGATTTAGGGGAAAACTATTAATAAATAATAAATACATATAATATAAGATAAACGACAAAACGTGTGTTCAGTTGCTTCACTTGGGAAATTAAATGTAGCACAAGGGAAAATGAATGATAAATACGAACCTGCACTGTGAAGTTCCCCACGAGGTCAATATAGATAAATACGAACCTGCACTGTGAAGTTCCCCACGAGGTCAATATAGATAAATACGAACCTGCACTGTGAAGTTCCCCACGAGGTCAATATAGATAAATACGAACCTGCACTGTGAAGTTCCCCACGAGGTCAATATAGATAAATACGAACCTGCACTGTGAAGTTCCCCGCGAGGTCAATATAGATAAATACGAACCTGCATTGTGAAGTTTCCCGCGAGGTCAATATAGATAAATACGAACCTGCACTGTGAAGTTCCCCGCGAGGTCAATATAGATAAATACGAACCTGCACTGTGAAGTTCCCCACAAGGTCAATATAGATAAATACGAACCTGCACTGTGAAGTTCCCCACGAGGTCAATATAGATACAATGCTCGTAAATTACTCCTAATTCAATTCTATTCTGCAATTCAGACGTTGTTGGACGTAGCCATTTTCCACTCGAACACTGAGTTTGTAAAGTACACCTATAGAGGAAAGATAATATGCTTACTATCAGTTACGTCATACTGATCGCATTTGCATTTGTGGACTTGATCGTGGATGTTGTGTCGAGTGATATTGTCTGCGTATCTATAAGAATTGTAGCTATACCGTGCTCATGTGAATTGTTAACCAGATATTATACTAATTTACTGTAAAACTATTGATATATTTACGAGATATGACAGACATACACATAAACGCAATACAACTCTTTGCTGCCGAGTGAAGACGGACTGAAAGAAAAGAAGCCCATATAGTTCACCCAGTACCAACCAAATCTGCTTAGAATACTATAACCATTAGTTCATAAAGCTTGCCTAACATTTCTAAACTATCTATCAGCATCGATATGAGAAACTGTAAATTTCAGTACACAATTACCCCAATGAAAATGAGAACACATAGTCTTTTTGAATCTCTGGGCATAAGGGCAACCAGTGACTGCATGTAAGTAATCCAAGACAGATTAAGTGAACAAAATCATACCTATTGTGTAGCTCGCACCAACCGCAGACTGGATTATACAGGCACCCATTACAGTCTTGTACGTATACTGTGCAGTTAAACAGTGGAGATTTTGCGACAACAGTTATGTTTTGTGATTTCTAGAAATAGAACAGAAACGTAAGTATATGAGTACACTACCTTCATGATGCAACCACGCCATGTATGTAACACGCCGATATTATACATAAATGGCACTGGTTGTAAATAAAATAATGTATTTGCTTATTAATCCGAGGATGAGTTAAACATCTCACGTGGATAATACAACATATAAAATATGAACTGAAACAGCAGGGTTTCCAACATTGTCTATGCCCGGTTGTCCTCGCCAGCTACATTGATGCGCCCTCTGGTGGCAAAGTATTTAGAAAAAACAAACGAGATTCTGATGTGACAATCTTCGAGATAGCGTAAGTATGTTTACAGATCAGACTTTTCATTTTTACCCCAAATTACACAAAATGTTTTGAATGACAAACAAATATTAAATGAGCAAATCTGAGAGAGAACAAGTTACGTGATAATAAGAGTGAAAGCAATACAGGCTTGTGTGTACAATATGTGTTCAAGTAAAAATAAAAGAGAAATAAAACAAATTACTTCAACTTGACGATTTGTGAACGTGTAAATATGTTCACCCTCTGGGTGAACTCTGATCTGCTGTACCATTTCAGAACATATATGATATGGCGGATACTCTCTAAAGTAATATTCTTCTTGTATTATAGTTTTCTGAAAATAAATCAAATTAAATAAATAAATACATCAATAACAGATCACACAAACTACAGTGCAGTCGTATTTGTCGCAGCAGTGATCGTCTATGCATGAGTTCCAATTTTGCTTAACATCAAGTAAGTCCGCATGGTACGTAAAGAATGTGATGACATGCAATGAATGTGACATAAAATAAACTTCGTATATATCATAAATGTTTGGCAGTTGTGTCGAGCCAACAAATTTGACCGTGTGTACGCGTACGCCAAGTCCGGCTCCAATAAACCCTCGGGGTTGAACTCTGATAGGATTGGACCCTGACATGGCTCCGGCCGTGTAAACGCATTAGGGCCCAGCGATCGGGGCGAAGTCACGCCCTCAATAGTCTTCTTCAAGTAACCTCATTTCAAATTATGGCGGAGAAAAACATCGTTTGTAATGTCTGTCTTGACGGAGAGGTGCGCACCCTAATATATATTTGGGAGGGTAAAGAAATACTACGATGGAGTGATAGCTCAGCCAGAAATAGAAAAATAGTACGAAAGTGTGCGACAAAAACTTGAAAGGACAACTGGACAGATCCAATTAAAATTGAAGAAACTTGTTAAAGACACCAACGATAAATATCGTAGAAGCGGCCACGGTACGGTGACGTGTTCCTACTAGGTTTAGGTTGACACATGTCACAACAGTTAACAATAAAAAGATGGTAAATTTGCATTGCAATAACCTATGTGTATATGCTGCTACATTTAACATGTTTTAGCTGCCGTTTATTCTGTTTATTCGAGATACCTAAATCGTAACACAAGTCATTGTCTCAGACTCATGACTGTTACCTTTTTCTCTCAGCTCAACAGTATAATACTCTGACATGTATCGTATCTTGTAATGAAACAACAACACAAGCAAGACACCGAAATCGTTTTCAGCCGTGTTTTTTCTACATACTAAGTAATTGAGGGGCTGTTCCGTTCGGCTTTGTACGAACTGGATTGAAATCAGCCGGATCTCGGCACTCGCTCGGCCTGACCGCGTTAATCGGCGGGAGGAGCCATAGTTCGGCTCCGATAGAATGCTGTCGTGTAAACGTGGCAATTATTCAGAAAGGCAATTCTAGTTAAGCCTAATCCTACGTCAAATATACTTACTGGATTAAAATGGAAAACAAAAACAAAAACAGGCTAACATTCTAAAAAATGGCGCGCCAGGATTCTCTGGTGCAGTCTCTTGTTTTTCCATTTGGTGCGAATAAAATCGTGGAAAACTTTAACACTGAGCTAAAGAGTACACTTCGTATGGATTATAATTCTATTCGACATATCAGTGGTATCTAGCCAAGTTTTATTTCGTTTCTAAGCCTAACTAACGGACTTTACTTATTCCCGCTTCCACAAAGTGTATGAGCACAAAAGGTTCGTTCTTTATGGGATGTAAAATGAGTGGGTAATTAAAAAGTGGCTATTTAAGAATGTCGGTTTTACGGTTTAAAATTTACACACTTTATCTACCGACTTTCAAACCTGAAGGAGTTCACAATAGGAGAATGCCAGGTGATGTAAAGGTGTACTTTACACAAGGCACAATACTTGTTTGGTCAGAAAATGTAAATTGGAGTTTAATCCATGCCCGTAAACATGTAGCAAATGAAATGAAATCCTGCCTGTAAGTTAGCAGTGAGTTTAGAGTGTTTAGTTTTGCTGTAAGGTGAGGCCAGGGTATTGGCATATATGAGGCGAATGTAAGAAATGAAACGGTCACCAAATCCAAAGGCGTGCAGCATCTTAACAAATATCCGTGATGACACTGCGCAGACGCAATGCAAGCGTTTGAAGATGTTGTAAACGCTGCATAACACATGCCGCCAGCATTTTAGCTTGGTAACATCACCCATCTGTACAGGATAGAGGGAGCACATTTTCGTTTATAGCAGCAGTAAATACATCGCACAAATCGACTCCAATAATATGCCAAAACATTTTGTAGAATTCGTTTGGTATCCCGTCAAGAATATTGTTTTGGACAGTAGCACTCAGTTCGGCAAATGTGATTGGCTCATCACGGTCTATTTCGCGTAGTTTCGACAACCCTTCTAAAAGATTATTTTGAGCTTCAATGTCAATGTTATTAGGTATGTACAGATTATTGTAAAAATTGTGCATGATTTTGTGAATGCTATCTTTGCACCTGAGATGAAATATTTTTATTTTTTAATTATTGCCATTCTGTATCTCTAACTGGAAAAAGAAATAGTAACATGCATCATTTTCGTTCAGAAACTGATTTCGCGCACGCGTAGAAAGACCAGTGTTTTTTTTGTGTTTAACAAGCTGTCACGGTGCAAGAAGTTTCTTCTATTCAGTAAAACGTGCCTACTGTGACAAAATATTAACAGTCGCTGCTGTGGAAAACAAAATAGAGAGGGACTTCAGAAGGTGGGCGGGGATACAATAGTGAAATCAAGTGATGGAGTGATGAAAACTAGGGAAACAGTAACCTTGGGATGTTGCTTACAATTAACCACTGTCACTTTTGTATAAACGTGGGCGAGGAGGTGAGGGGGTGATGATGGTGCAATGGAAGGGGAAAGAGCAGGTTGTACCCTCTCTTCATAAATTGAACTATTTTCTGTAACATTTTCAATTTCATTTCCATCGAAATTTGGTTCAGTTCTATTTTTATTTATGTATTAGTCGTGTTCTTGGATGAACTATATCAGTTTAAGTGTTAACTGTTAGATCACTCGCATGATTTTTTTATAACAGTATCTGGTGGTATTGTGCCATTTTTATCTGTTTCCTCATCGTCTTCATTCGTCAATGTATCGGTAGGCTTTAAATTACCTTTCACCTGTTGCATATAGATAGAGTTATTTGGATCACCGTTGTCTTCACTGTGTATTATTTGAATATCTATTGATTATTAGTTTGGACATGTTTTCTGTGTGTTATTTATGTTTACATGAAAAGCATGTCAATTCGTCGAATGAAACGTAAATGTAAACGTAAAGGTAATATGCGATAAACGGGTGGATGGACTAGAGGTTCGATTGACACGTGCCAGTCTCCAATGTCAATGCCAGTGGCATATCAAAGTAACACATCAGGTAGAGAAACAATGGCAGATCGATTCATGTGAAAGGCTACTTCAATATTACTGATCCCCCATCAAATCAACAATTGTCTTCACAACTGTTTCAACTGGAATCCCATCAGTATTCTCGCACCGTATCGCATAGTTTCTAGTTAGATGACTCGTTGGCGTTGGAGGTGGTCTTTCTGTAAGCGGCAGCCATCTTGATCGCTAACCACCTTGTCAAAACAGAGGCAAGAAACTGAAGGTTTGAGAACAACAATCTCAGCCGACCATTATTGTATTATATTGTATTGTATTAACGGCTATATTTCGGAATTCAACAACCAGTATGTTCAATGAGTGTTAATTCCCACTAACTGGTTAATTCGGGCACACGCTGATGCAGGGAAAGCGTGCCAAATTGATTGGTAATAAAGACAAAGCATTTACGGTACATGCCCATTCCCGATTCTAAACAACTTACCATATTCCATTGGCCGATGTTGATACCATTATTATAAACAATTACATGGTGTCCACCAGTTTCCAAAATAGCCGCTTGTCTTGTCTCGTAAACATCTAGAATGGCCACACCCAAAATAGCATCGACAGCTGCAATTGGAGTTTGATATGGTATATTTATTCCACACAAAACATCACGGATATCTGTTTCAGTCTATAGAAGAAATAACACAATGTTTATTCAACAAGTGTGGCAAGGTATATCACTATTCAAAATTGCAAGTAACCTTACTAATATGTTGTAATATCCGAATTATTATACTAATGAAAATTCGCACCAGTATTCGGTGTTTCAAAATTTATTCGAGTGGGCTCTTGTTGGCGACAACGTGTAAAATCGACTTAATCGACATAATTAGAAAAAAACACAGGTAATTTCCGTATGTTCGATTATGTGTTGGTGGTCGGCAAAACTTCCGAGTTCACGAGAAAGCCACTGTAACAATTGTTTGCAATTCTGAAAAGTTGTCAATTTTAAACCTAAAGTACTGGAAGGTGACAAGGTTCTTCATTACAAATTATGTCCATAGCGCACAACATTTAGTCGACAGTAGGACTCAACAATGTCGTACTGTGTTTAATTCACGTTTGGGGTCTACTTATTAACACACACAAAAGAGATGTACCATGTATTGTATCGCTGCTTGCATAATTAAAGACACGCTTCCGACCAATAAGAAGTAATAGTATAAATTACAATTAATAAATAAATATAACTGTCACTCACGTTATTCGGTATTATACACGCACGTTGTTCATATTTAGGCGCCACAGAATCAACATTTCCTCCATTTAAACAGTTTCGGACAGTTGTTTCAAAGCCGACCTCTATGTCTTTCATACGAACAAGGCAAAGTTGCGATGCTCCTACAACAAAATACAGAATGTCTTCGCCTTCATCGTAGCCAAGGTTGTTTGAAAGTTCAGGGCTGATCGTTGTCATGTATGCCCATGACACTAGCTGTTCCTGTATTATCTCCTCATATCTAAGATTCACACATCGGAGGCGTGATTCCATGTAAGACGTATAGGAAGCATCAGACTGACAAACCCGAGCAATACGTGCATCGCCAATCCCAAATTCCATTTGAAATGTCCCCACGATATAACTGTAACCATTATAGTGAAACCCATAAACAATATCGTCCGTGTACTCGGTATGCTGGGAAGTAAATGATGGAAATACTTCTGCTCTCTGTTCTCCTATCGACAGTACACTTAGAAAATTATCTGGAGACAACTGCCTACTTGACATGCGTGGTGTTGGACAGTCAGGACTTGGGTATTGTTGCGCTGTGGTTGACACATACAACACACGTCTGCCTTCTGGTCCTGGACCAAAGAAAGCAGCCACGTCAACACCAGTCGGAGTACATGACACGGGATGCAGGTGATTTGAAATAACACATGACGCCTTGTTGTTGTTTGGCATAGCATCTTCAAGGGTTTGAAGGTTGAGTGATTGACAAGACAAGGTGACACTAGAGCATACAATTAAGGTGTTATCTTGATAGTCAATTACCATAAATCTGATATGGTCCTGTGAATCGACGCTTTGCAGCACGTTTAGATCACTGTCCAGTCTGGACAGAGTAAACAGCGAGTCCCCATGTAATGATCTATTGGTTGCCAAATATATGTCGCCATTGTATTGGTTTACTACCACATAACTCAGTTCCCCGTCCAGCTGTCTGTCAAGCGATTGCACAGGCATTTGTCCTGCAGCAATATTCCACATAGTGACACACTGTAATGCCACAATTGTCACCCTGAGCATCATATTCGATTTCGAAAACTTGTTTGTCTTTCTCTCCATGTGTTCTTTGTTGTACGTATAAGTGCTCCAATCTAGTAAAACAAATATTGACGATCATTGAATCAAATAAACAATTACCCAAATCATCTACTGATTTGAATGTTAACTAGGTCAGTCCACCGTCCATCAACACCGTTGAGGGACTATGGAGCTAATTTTTGTTAGCTCCATGGTCAAAACCCAATGTAAAGCATTTGTTTCGAGTGAAACTTAACTTCTGAACATTGAGGGCGCCCTTGAGCGCCAAAGGAATCAAAACATAGATTCAAAATGGCAGCTCGCACTGATGTAGCGAATGGTGTCGCTATATATAGTCGTGATATATAGTCAAAGCTGCTAACCTGTGATACTACTCAAATGCTAACCAGAGACGTCTAACCTGTAATTATATCCGGCCACAGTAGTGAGTTAAAATTTATTAGTAATTTTAATGTCATAACTCATTAGTCATTTTTCTGAGACAAATTTAGACATGTGAATTGAGTTAATACAAATAATACTGAGTAAGGGAATGAGTTTGTTGTGATGTATTTTTTACTGAAAATAGTTTTTTGTTTATTGTTATTTACAGAATTGAATGGTTGATCAATAAAAGATCTCTCATACATTAAAACCGGGTGTAATTTTATGCGTTCTTGTCCAGTCGGTCTCACCAGCATTGGATTAGCCCTATATCGAAAAATTATCAAGCCCAGGTGTAAAACAAATGGTCAGTGCTTTTATCACCAGTTCTATTTGTTGACGTGAGAAATCAAGTTCTAAAGGGTGGTGGTCGTCGCGCCAGGCATGTGCGACATTTATATTGATAAACACAATCAAATGCGCTCTTCCAATCATGAATGGAAATCACAAGTACGAGTTAATGCTTGGTAATGACTTAGTTTGTACTCGTTGGCCAAAGTCGCCATATTTGTTCATATGAGACCCTTATCTCGCGCATGAGATGTTATATAATCGTAGATTATATTGGGCAGTTGTTTGTTTTGTTTGAAGAAATGTTACTTTAAAAAAAATCAAATGACACATTTTTCAAATATACTCACCAACAGTTGAGAATCCAATTTTGTGTTTGCCATTAACAACCGGTGTTAATCTGGGAATACGATGTACTGTATGGAAATTCCAACCACCAATGCAAATTCACATAATTTTGTTTGCTTTGCATGTGTACTATGATTGCATATTTTAATACATACACACTAAAAATATTTATCATATAACCTGGACAAAAGAAAGAATTGATTTTCCATGCCATGAGACATTTTCCCTATCTGTGTAACTTCATATTTTAGTATAAGGGAGTAATAATGCATATACGTTAACTGGGATATAATATACGTATATCCAAGCTAGTTTCTAGTGCACCCTCTCATATTACTTGACAATAGTCTACAAATATTTTGTAAGCTATAGAATTGGTATACGTTAACTCGGATGTAACAGAAGTAAGGAAAAGTTACATCCCAGCAAGTAAAAGAAATAATGTTTCGTTGCATCTTGTATTTAATTGACCGTAAAAGGGCTGGAGCAGACAACACGTACTGTTCGTCAATTATACGAAGGATGATAGCCGCTAGACTTAAAAAGCGAACCTAAATGCGGCCTTAATTTATAGTTGTGTATATTCTAAACTGTATTCGAAATAATATTGCAGTGGTTTAATTTTGTTTTAATTATAACTGTAGCTTGAATAGGCATTTGAAGTGCTTGCCATGGAGGCCATTCATGGAGGGGAATAATTAACGAACGAACATATTTAACATCCAGGTACTTTTCAAAGCTATGACGTTTTAGTATCTGATCGCATTCGTATACGCCATTGTACATAGCCGTTCATGCTGCCAAGCATTGCATACTATTAGTATAAACTCAACTTTTATATGCACATTGTGCTTTTTAAAACTTGGGTTAGAGCCTTATGCGTTTGATTCACAGTATTCTGAGAGTGAAAGCCCAATTGCGTTAAAGTACCGTACTTCCCCGATCGTAAGCCCCTCCCGAGTATGAAGCCCATCCCTATGTTTATACTTGGTATTTATCGAGTTGAGGGCATTCACGATTATAAGCCCAGAGTGTTTTTACTGGGCGTCGACGATATTCTTTAAAATATGCGTGTAAAGGTGTGTTTCATTTCATAATAATCGTGATTTGTTACGATATTGACTATATTGCTATATAGTCCATTTGACCTATGACCCTAGTCCTTAGTAACCCCATGACCCGGATGTTGGGGCAGCCATCTTGAGAATGTAATAAATACATACAACACGAAACATGGTGTCAGAAGTGGGATAATTTGGTGTGATAAGCCACTAAATTTCACAGAAAAGAGACTGAACTAGAAGCGTGAAGACTCGATGAGAGTAGTGAAGTGCCTCACATGCAAGGATCGTTCAGTAAGTGAGCCTTAACGGGAAAAGAACACATTCGTTCGCAGACGGAATATCCGTATTATTACCGCCGTTGCCGGCACTACCGTAATCCACGTACAAGTGCATTCAATATTGAAAAAAAAAAAAAAAAAAAAATATGGCTTCTAATAACTTTCCAGTTCCAGCGGTCATGGAAATGAAAGGCGATCTTGTTCAAAACTGGTCATTCTTCCGTTCACAGTGGGAAGACTATGAAATAGCCACAGAATTAAATAAGAAAGATGATGTCATTAGGGTAGCCACGCTACGTTCAGTGTTAGGAAAGGATTGTTTACATGTATATAAACATCTCGACATGACAGATGCTCAGAGAAAAGAGGTCAAAGAAATATTAGATGCACTAGAAAAACACTTTGAACCCACTCGCAATGTGATTTATGAGAGATACGTGTTCAACACGTGTGACCAAGACGGCAGTGAAGCCATAGATCAGTATGTCACGCCAGCTAGCTAATACATGTAAATTTGATGCCATCAAGGATGAACTGATCAGGGATAGAATAGTGTTGGGAACCAAAGATAATAGTGCAAGAGCCAGAATGTTAAGAGAGCCAAAACTAGACCTAAATCGAGCCATAGAGATGTGTAGAAGCAGTGAAATAACACAAATGCAGCTGAAGAAAATTAGTGGCACCAACCCGGAAGAACAAGTTGTTCATTATGCACAGAAACAGAAGTACAAGGGTAAACAAGATACACAAAAGCGTGACAAATATCAGTCTGAACAACAAGGACCAAGAAGATGTCGTTACTGTGGTGGCAAACACATATTCAACAAAGAAAAATGCCCTGCATATGGCCAAACATGTAAACTGTGCAGTAAGAAGAACCATTTCGCAAAAGTCTGCAAGCAAAGACAACATGATCAGCGTAGAATACACATGGTAGATGAAGAGATAGAAGATGACTACACATCTGATGAATCTGTACTACACATAGAGCATTATATAGGAGCAGTGAAAACAACAGGAAAGCAGTGGTTTGTGTCACTCAATCTAAGTGACAATAATGAAGACAACTACACGCTGAAGTGTCAGCTTGATTGTGGGGCCACATGCAACATGATAAGCTTCAGTGACTACTGTAAAATTAAACAAGATGGAGATCCAAAATTACAGACAAGCAAGGCCATATTGAAGTTGTATGGTGGGCCAACGATATATCCACTTGGACAGTGTAACCTGAAATGCCATTACTTAGGTAACACATACAATTTGAAATTCCAAGTCACAGATACAATGCAGAAGCCACTATTGTCAGCTGAGACTTGTGAATTACTGAAGTTACTAACGGTGAACATAAATCAACACATCAAAATGGTAACTGTAGAACCAGAGCAGCCAACCACCACACGTGACAAGACGGACTACATAGCCAACATTCAGCAAGCTCCACTCACTCAACAACAAATACTGATACAATACAGTGATCTTTTTGAGGGTCTTGGATGTCTACCCGGATTATATCATCTGGAAATCGATAAAACCGTGAAACCAGTGCGACACCAGCCAAGAAAGGTACCAGTTCATATGAGAGCAGAACTGAAAACTAAATTAGAATCATTAGAGAAACAACAGGTAATCACAAAAGTTACCACACCGACTGACTGGATCAGCAGCATGGTCGCAGTCAAGAAACCAGGAAAACTACGCGTCTGCCTAGACCCCAAAGATCTAAACAAAGCCTTGAAACGTGCACGATATCCAATGCCAACTATCGACGAGATTCTACCACGACTAACGAATGCACGAACATTTTCAGTCTTAGATGCAAAAGATGGGTTCTGGCAAGTGAAGCTAGACCAAGAAAGCAGTTATCTGACTACATTTTGGACTCCCTTCGGGCGATATCGCTGGCTCCGCATGCCATTTGGTATAAACAGCGCTCCAGAAGAGTTTCAGAGAAGACAACATGAAGTTCTTGAATCACTACCCGGCGTTGAGGTAATCGTAGACGATATCCTGGTATACGGCTGTGGTGACACAGAAGAAGAAGCAGCCATTGATCACGATCGAAATCTCATTGGGTTGCTGAACCGTGCCAGAGAAGTAAACCTCAAACTCAATAAGAACAAATTGAAGCTACGTCTCAAATCAGTGCGATATATGGGCCATTTACTGACAACAGAGGGTTTGCGTCCTGATCCAGAAAAGATACGTGCAATCATAGAAATGCCTAAACCCAAGGATGTACAAGGTGTACAGCGATTTATTGGATTTGTAAATTACCTAGCGAAATTCTTGCCACATTTATCAGACACGTGTGAACCCCTTCGGCGACTAACAGATACCGATGCTATATGGGCATGGCAACCCCACCATGATAAAGCCATAGAAGAAGTACAGAAATTAGCAACAAACCATCCAGTATTAAGATATTATGATGTGAAGGAAGAAGCAACCATTCAATGTGACGCAAGTGAAGTCGGACTGGGTGCAGTACTCTTACAGAACGGACAACCAGTCGCATTCGCCTCTCGATCGTTATCTCCAACTGAGCAACGATATGCTCAAATTGAAAAAGAGTGTCTCGCAATCGTATTTGCCTGCGAAAGATTCGATCAGTATATACTTGGACGTAACATTACCAGCGTCGACTCTGATCATAAACCACTTGAAATCATATTCAAGAAACCGCTTCTCTCCGCTCCAAAACGACTACAACGAATGTTACTCCGCCTACAGAAATACAACCTGGGTGTACGCTACAAGAAAGGCAGAGAAATGTACATCGCTGATTTCCTCTCCCGAGCTTCCCTACCACAGAGAAAAGTAGAACGCGATACACCACAGTACGCAATCTTCAACATCAAACGAGAAACAAACTTCAATACAGAAATAGAGAACATTAACGCAGCAGAATACCTCAATGTATCTGACCAACGATTACATCAGATACAACAACATACACATCAAGATGAAGCCCTGCAAGTACTTAAGACGACAATACTTGCGGGATGGCCAGATATCAAAGAAGAAACTCCAATCATCACTCGTGAATACTGGAAATATCGAGATGAACTCAGTGTTCAAAATGGCGTCTTATTCAAAGGTCCACGAGTCATAATACCCAAAGTAATGCGTCCTGAAATGCTAGCACGCGTACATTCCAGTCACCTAGGAGCTGAAGCATGTCTTCGTAAAGCACGTGACGTTCTATTCTGGCCACACATGAGTGAAGAAATAAAGGACACTGTAAGTCAATGCAGTACCTGCAACGAATATCAACAGAATCAGCAGAAAGAACCACTCATGACCCACGAAATTCCGGATAGACCGTGGAGCAAAATTGCCATGGATCTATGCAAGTGCCGCGGTAAAGATTACCTGATAATGGTAGACTATTACTCAGACTACTGGGAGGTGGATCAGGTAATTGACACAACAGCAACAACGATCATAAACTGTTGTAAAATACAATTCAGTCGTCATGGGATTCCCGATTCTGTTATGTCAGACAACGGTCCACAATTTGATTGTGTCGAGTTCAAGAGATTTGCACATGACTGGGAATTCAATGTAATTACCTCATCACCATATCATAGTCAATCTAATGGTAAGATAGAAGCAGCAGTTAAAATAGCAAAGAGAATCATAAAGAAAGCACAAAGAAACAATGAAGACCCCTGGAAAGCAATCCTTGACTGGAGAAACACACCGACTGAAGGAACGCACAGCAGTCCGGTACAACGTCTCATGTCACGTCGCACTCGCACGCTAATACCTACTGCAAATAGACTACTACATCCCAAAGTAGTTGACGGAGTTACAGATGACATCAAGCAACGTCGTCGTAAATCTAAATTCTACTATGATCAACATGCCAAAACACTTCCCGAATTACAAATAGGTCAGCAAATTCGAATGAAAGCACTACCTACTGACAGAGAAGGAAAATGGCGTCACGGAATTGTTACACAACAAGTTGCACCCCGCTCTTACAACGTCGACATCAATGGAAACACATATCGAAGAAACAGGAAATTCCTAAGGCCAACGAAGGAAGTGATATCACCAGAAATAGAGCATGATACAGATACCGGCATAAAACCATGTGAATCTCCAACTATAAATATGCATCGCGACCTAACACCACAACCCAACAAAACACCATCACCAGCAGTGAAGTTACCGATGACAACAGATCCACCGATACAAACATCACCAATACGCTCAAGTACGCGAGCTGTTAGAATGCCACCACGCTATAAAGATTTTGTCTTGAACTAACTGTTGAAAGGATGGACTGTTAAGAACATTTAATTGAACGTTGAACGGTTGTGTTAAGTATGAATTATTGTTGAACATTATTTCGCATTTCATGGACTGTTGATGATAACATTTAATTGAACGTTGAACAGTTGTGTTAAGTATAAACTATTGAGCATTATTTCGAATTTCATGGACTTTTGATGAGAATATTGTTAGTGAACGTTGAACTGTTGAACATTATTTACACTAGTGTTATGGTGCTATAGATTTATGCTCGTTTCGAAGAGTTTATCAATTTTAGTTTTATTGTTCAAAAAAACTATGTAAAGAGAGATGTTACGATATTGACTATATTGCTATATAGTCCATTTGACCTATGACCCTAGTCCTTAGTAACCCCATGACCCGGATGTTGGGGCAGCCATCTTGAGAATGTAATAAATACATACAACACGAAACATGATTGGCATGTTAGTTTGGTTCATGCTTTTAGTTTTATGAGAAAACTCGCATTAATTTCAAGTTCAGAGTGCATGGCGAACGTACACAACGTGATTCGCATCGTTTCTATTCTGTCATTTACTCAGGATGAACATCGATGTTGCAATTCCATAATCCATATTTCTTTGAGTAGTAGCTTTCGAAAAGCCACAAATTTGATCGTCAAGGCGTGTACCTGGTTATTGGGCATGGTTTACTTTGAGACTATCATGAAAGGCCTAGGGTTTGAACGATGAGACATGTTGGCGACCGAGAAAGGTGTTTAAATTCTTCCTCCACACTCAGTTTACCCACGGTTACTATTAACCGTCGTTTATATTTCGGAAATTGCGAATCGCCAGTTTTGAGGGGAAAAAATCATCGTTATTTTCATTGCAATCAGTGCTACTGATCGCATTTTAACATTGCGGTAATTCACTTCCGCATTGCCCTAAAAAATCATCGTCAATAATCGGAAAATTTCATCATTACGACACATCATTTTGATTGGTTAATGAAAGATATGACCTGTTATGTCAAAGGAAGTTGTTCCAGGTCAAATCGTGCTGAAAAACCTCATGGTGGAAAATTGTTTTGCGTCGAGAGTTTGCGTACGATCGAAAAAATACCAAAACGAAGATAATGATAAATGCCTTCGTCCACTGTTTCCTCACAGACCCTACCTATTATTTCACAGTAAATTCAGACGGTATGTGAATCGTATTGTAATAAAATGTGTGTGCTTTTTATGAACATGTTTGTTTCTTCATTGTAAGTATCGTTCAAATCAATGACACATTTTTTTCAAAAATAAGTATTATTTTCCCGAGCCCGGCGTGGTGAACGAATATTTTTTTTGGATAATTTTTCGTTGTTTGCAAGATGGTTACAGTGTTTAACCCCAAAACAAAATCATTTTTTTCTGAGTTGGTCCTCGAGTACAAGCTCATCCCTTACTTTTCTTTTACGTGTTCATGCCTCCGGGCTTATGATCAGGGAAGTACGGTATACTGTAACGATTCAGATCAGTCCAGTGTGAGTGATGAGAGTATATCGTCGACGATGCCCCTTGTTCGGATGAAGGTTTTATTTCAAATTACACGGAAGTCTGTGAACGATTGTTTGGTGTTCCTGTGACACTTGTCCCATGATTTGCCATTGCAGCCCCGTGAATACATGGACGAAAATGTTTCCACCACCACCCTACGAACTCAAGATTGCATACTCCAGCATCCATACTTTGAATAATTTGCACGCCGCACAGTGCAGTACTGGAAACAGCATTTATTAGACAGTTAGACAAAAAACAAAACAAAATGCCTGTCTCGATCAATCGCACATTCATAATGTTTGTATGTTGATATGCTTGTAAATAACATTAACGTAAAAGTCGAAACAACCTAGACTAGAAGTCAATTCACCAGTCCAGCCAGCTATGGCTCCCTAAGTTGCTTATATTTAATCAGATACTATTTTGTCATCATGCTTTGTTACCTTTACCTGTTTATACCTCATGAGGGCGTTTTTTTATGGCAAGATGGCGCAAACGGAAGTTCTTCGCAGGTTTATGGTTTCTCATATTTAAATCATCATAACTCTGAAGATAATCATTTTTTTTATTTATTTTTTCAAATTAATAATCAATATACTTAACTTGATAAATACAAACACCAAAATAGGCTCTATTTAGTTCCCCTTTAATTAAATAAGGTGTTGACGGGGTGTCAAATCGCGACTTTACGTACTTCTCGGCCGGTCTGCCTTTGATATAGCTCTATAAAATTCACTACAATGAGTTGAATCCATGTGGGCATGGTAGCTGTGATGTTTTTCAATAAAAAAAACTTACTACGAACACATGTGTGTATATGTGCTATTTATCCGTTTTCAACTCATGACCCCCCCCTCACGAACCCTGATATGTCACGTTTTTTGTTTGGACTCTGACACCCGCGATTTAGCGAGGGGTCACCATATCACTAATGTGTTGCAATACAACAAAATAAAATTGAGCCTGAGAAATTTCAATATAAAATATTCCATCAGTGACAATTATGGGTGTATTTCACGGTTAGTGTTTGTTTTTATCATTTTAATGGTGAGCATATTTTACCGGTAATACAATATAAAGGTACACTTTACAAAAATACCCACGATGTATTAATTATAGAATCCATTATACAACCTGGACAAAAGAAATTCTTATTTTTTGTTGATATAATGATAACGTGTTACTTAATGCGGAAATCCTAGTAAATGAGATTTTAAAAAAGGGATTGTCACTTGCCCATTAATGCTGTATGTTGACGCTACCTTCAGGCCCTACCTGTTTTCCAGAGTCTCATGTTGAAAAGGAATTCCATTTTGGACTAGTGCCATTGTCAAGAACTTTTTCATACAGGAGAAGTTCCAGTACAGAGTTGTTCGATTGGTATATCAAAATCCTACATGATCTGTATATTCACCAAAATAACAATATTGCCATGTTTCTGGGCATACAACGAACTTGAAGCAAAAGAAATCGTTCGATCCAAACGACTTATGTCCAGTCCTTGTGTTCCTGAGCGAAAATACCAGTAAAGATTCCCGGGGAACAAATATTAATGCTGTAATTCACTCTGATGTGGGAATAGGTAACAAAGGTCAAAACTAATTTTTGAGGGAATCCGAAAACGTATCTTACTGCACGCGAGATTCACGACGAAGTTTTCAACGTTCTGGTTATCTCTGTGCGGCTGCAGTCTTCGAAACAAAATTGAGGGACTCTAAAACGCAATGTATGGTACGACAAAAACGAAATGTAATGCAATATCGCGACGAATGTTTCGGATGTTTTGTCATGAATTTGTTTACGCGTATCTGTTGACCAACTTAATTAGCTGATTATTAGCTGAATGGCTGTGTTATGTCTGTCATCGTTTAGGCCTATTTGAAGTTTTGGACGGAACTTGGCTCAGTGATTTGGAACTAATTACGAGATAACCGTCGCTATTCTGACTACTAATTCTGACAGTTAGCATTCGTAGTTATTAATGTAGTGAACGATTAATCAAAAGATATGACGTATTCAGTACTTAGTGTGATTGGCTTTATAATTGAAGGTTACGCCCTAGAGTCTTTTCACTGTTTTGTAATTGGTTAGAGTTTTGAAAATGAATAAAGAGAGTTTTGAGTTGGTCTTGGGAGTACTCCACGATAGACGGAGTCTAAGTCCAGTCCTGGAGAATCTTGGACAGATTCTTGAGTCAGCCTTGCGATAGTCTTGGGGATTTTTCCCCAGGGCGCTGTGTCTTATAGAGTGCTCGACTGATCGACTAAGACGAGAGTTGAAACGTATTTCGTTGTGAGCGTCTATTTGACTGTAAAGCTTAAGTGACTTCCTGATCCCGTACCTCAAGGGGACGAGATATAGAGACGAGACGAGATTCCCCCCTGACAAGTGTGGAAAACCCCAGAGAGAAGATTTTCCCCGTGATAGTTCGCCCATTCTTCCATGTTTATTTTGGCGATATGAATGATTCAGCCCAGCGCTTAGATAGGTTATTTATTAGAGGCGCCTGTGGAATCAAAATTTAGCGTGAATGGCTTTCCGAGCGGTCAAAAAAGAAAGAAAAGAAAAAGAAACGATTTTCGCCCAATCATCCATTTTTGGGTGATATATCATTGATTCAGCCCAGCGGTAATTTAGCTTATTTATAGAGGCGCCAGGGAACAAAAAATTTGGGACGTGAATTATTTGGACGACAATTATAACCAAGAGGTGAGCGACTACATACCACGGCGATAGCTACGGTGACTGCGATCCCAATCATATTTTAACTGGGCTTAGACATATTACGAAATTATTACTATTTTAATTTTAGTAAGCGAGGGTAAAACCCGTGTTTATGTTATGAGAAAGAACAGATCTTGAACGTACTTTAGTGCATATACATTTTTGGATTGCCTAGCATGGCGAACGCAATTTAATGCGAGTGAATTTCCCCTACTAAGGTTTAAACGAGACAACTTCCGGTATGTTAGTTGAAAATTTGTTCCAGTTTTCTAGGTGATAGCTATGTGTATTTGAACCAAAATGTTATCAGCAAGATTCAAAATACGACAGTGACAGCCACTGAAACGTTATTGAAGGCAAATGAACACGTCCAGCAAAAGACACTGTTTCGAGTCGTGGACTTGTGACATTGTGTACTTGTGAGGGAAATGGAAATCAGTCGATTTCGAGCGAGGGAGCAAATCGTTTTTATACTATGAAAAAGTGATGACGTACTTTTCAGACTTTAATACAACGTCCCTCAGCAAATAATTAAGCGAAGGCATTTTCTCCCGTTTTACGCAAACTGGGAAGATCGAATTACTAAACAAAGTACAGGACGACGAAGCTGAAATATCCAAGAACCAAAACATACCAAAAATTATACCACAAAAGTGAATACATGTATTCGTGGTGTATGTCGAGTCTAACCGGACCGGAAGTGGGAATTTGGGAACATATTTTAGTATAAGGTAGTAACAATCCTACTAGGCAAGTATGGGGGTTCATTAATTTCACCATGCTAGAATTGACATATCAACAACGGATAACTGATAAGCAAGGTTACAAAAGTCAAAACCCTATCATACTTCGAATACCAAGTACGACCAACGGCGATGAAAATGACCGTGAAATGAATTACTATCCTGCACGTAAGAAAGATGGTTGTTTACGTGGAAGAAGTATAAGTTTACGGACGAAGGTTCTCAGGGCACGTTGTGTCAGCGTGTGATTCAGACCCTCAGATTGAAACAGTTAATTTCCTTTCACTATGTACATCCTGAAAATAACACCACTGTATTAATATATAATATCACCCTTTAGTATTACTGTAATGTGATACTGCATGATTTGAACGCGTCACATTCCTCAGAACGACGTGCACCATACTTGTTAACCAGCGACTAAAAGTTATTTGAGCATGGCGGTGATATGGGCGGACTGCCGTACAATGTACAAGACAGTCTGCACATGCTTGTTTCCATCGCAATGTACTGAAGGCATGGAGACAGCGACAGTCAATGATGACACAGATTTCTGTGCCGACTACGCAGTTACAAAGTAATTCGCCAGACATTTCATGTACTCTGAAAAAAACATTTGTACTCGATGCAAGTGTACAACCACTAGATGTTTGCGCGATTTTTTATACATATAGTTAATATTTAAACTACACATGTTTCCAATAGACAAGAACGATACATCTGAATGTGTCAGTATGTGACGATCGGATCTGGTATCATCAACAAACATTGTCTTAACACAGACCACATTCGTTACCGCCACAATCAATACGTTGTAATAATAAATGCAATGCAAAATGTTTTTACTCGACGTGTTCCTTATAGGACATTCTAAGTTGTTGTTTTTTCGGTTATTGGTTGCGGTTTGGGACGTTGGATTGTAAAACTGGCATTTACATACGGGTTTGCAACCATGAAGCTAACTGTAGTTGTGTATTAGTAGTAGCACACTTGGTTAATTCATGGTTAGACCCATAGACCTTAGAAGGTCTATGGTTATAATTTGAATTTTATTTGCCGGTAGGATTATTTCGTCCGTCGTGGGGTGAGCGCGAAACCATTGCAAGTCTAGGCGAGCTACCGTACCGGGCAAACTTTTGTCTATGTGTCACTATGGTCACAGCTATCAGACTTTTTACAGTCGATCCCAGAACTAATTTGTCACGTATCTCGAAAATGATGCGCCAAAAATTACCGATTATCTCGCAATTTTTTTTTGAAAAGTTACGTATTGATGATTTTACTTTCAAGGTGACCATCTTGGCTAAACCACTGGTGTTCTAAGAGTTTCCACTGATTTGTGTGGGATTAATCGGCAAATTTTAGGGCATCCTTCATAGGTTGCGTGACGATTTCGTTTTTGAATCTATTAGCTGTATGAAGAAATGAAGGGGTTTTTTTTGCCTTCTAGTCCCTTTACCTTTTTACAAGCTGTCAAACATTCATCAATTATCATATACGTGTTATAAGGGTAGTCCATTAAAAACTTTGTGTGGGGAGACAAGTTGTGCAAATCGATGTTTACCTTCATTCAGTTTTGACCTAGATATTTGAAAGACATTGTTAATTTCATTTAGTTTACTATTTTATCCACAGTGAAGTTTTTTTTTAATAAAAGTTATTAATTATAGTTACATATTATTTCCATAAATTTTCTCTTCAATCTTCCTCCGCGAATACATAGTGGTCAATCGCCAGTTTCATTATATAAGGTCCAGATATAATATATATATGCTTCTTATAGTGATTATTTTTCTTGTAGTTCCAGCAAAGCTTTGGTAATATCGCGTTTTCCTAAACTTACAGGTCGATTATAGCTTACCAAAGTAGATGCATGTGACTATGAATATCACAACAGTGATTATATGGTGTATTAATGACAATAAATAGTGTACCAGTTGAGATTTTGCGGACTAAATGTCAAAAACCGACTAAAGAACGCGCTGCTAAGCTTGAATAATTAACTATTTTCAATCAATTTCATTTGAACTGCTGAAACAGGGTGCGTCATCTAATCTTCACAAACATTTACACTAATGTGTTTCTCGTTATCACATACCGGATTCAACGACTCGAGAGATGAAAAATCGTACTTGCAAAGTTAAAATTCGCCACAGAGTATAAGCCAGAATATCTCTAGCTGTTTAACGAATCCTTCGTTCCGAGTATGTGTACATGTATGTGGAATCGTTGTTGAATATTTCAAGTGTTGATTCCTTCTGATTTCCATTCACAACCAACTCCCAGTCTGAGTGAATAAACGATGCGCAGATGATAGCTTCTTGTGTTTCGGTAACAAAATGGTTATTTTGTGCATGTTGACTGAAACAGGTACAGTGCCGAAATGAGTGTATTTCAACACTCATCGAAATTTATCGACGCATCCACCATCGTACGTGCGATATTTTGAGTACAATTTCCTGTATTATGGCAGATAAAGATGAACAATGCTTTCACTGGTACATGTAGTCACATACAAATAAACACCCGCTTATGTAGCTAAGGTCATTGTCCTATAATAGCTAGCGAGACTAGACCACTATACACTAGGCGCTTCTGGGGGGGGGGGGTTGTTATTAACTTGTAAATAAACTACGGGTTTTTTTGGAAACATTCATTAGGCAAGTGATTAACAACGCTCATTATCATAGCCACGCCACCAATAAACAATCGCCTGGGCGACTGAATTGAGCCTTCAATCCATACCATAATTGTAATCGGATATATATTTGACTTTCGACAAAATATCTCAGACCCGCGATAAGGGCGAGGTAAATATCATGAATCGCGTACAACGGCCTGTGCCAAGAGATGTGTACGAACGCAACTGTTCCACATTCGACTACGCTCCAAAGGATCTTTTGAAAACACGAAATCGACATACCGAGAAACCTCGTTCCATACATTAACGAACCATTAAGGTGAAAGGTCACACATAGTCAGCAGACTGAGTTCCACAAGCCAAGGTGTGCCAGTATGAACGTATACGACATCGATTCGTATTCATCGAAATGTTCTCTTTTTTTAATCGACGTATGATTACGTCCATATGTACCCGTGTAATATCAGATCACTGAACACTGCAGTCAATAGGAAGAAGGTCGTGCCAGGACCATACACCATTGAACTGCAAGGAGTTCCATGCGTACACTAAACAACGATAACGTGTATGTGTATTTTAATTTGACCTATTTCCAGTCTAATCTGTATCATACATATCTTTAGGACAGAGTTGCATTATCCATATTGTTTATGATTCTGTACTAGTTCTAGTGTTAGTCCTTATAGCGAGTGTTTGTGGCACATTAAACCATATATCCTACAATGATTACACACAGTGCCATGTAACAATCGGAGTTATGACTCAGGGCTACATTACTCAACATCTGGCATTAAAATCACAACTTACCCTTTCAGCAGAGATATCCTGCGACAACACCGATTCTGTTAGCTAACGGCAGTACATGTATTAAGTCTCGAAGTTGCAGGGTTAAAAATTCTATCGTATCAGTGTTGAATATCATACGAATTATTCGCGGTCGGTACTTAACTTTAACAACTAACTGACCACACTCCTCGATAAACATGGCAGTGCGCATGTCTCTGTGAGTAGGGTCTTTTTACTTTCATGATCTCGTTTAAATTTACATAACAAAAAGTAATTGCAAATATAGGCCATTCAGCAATAGGGCACATCACGGTTACTAAACCGTGGGCACATGTATGGGAGACTACTAGTATTTGTCGATGACGTATTGCCACGGGGAGTGTTTTGTCCGGGCCATTAGGTTGCGAGGTTTATTCATGTAGTTTTTAGTTAGCGGTAACGTTGATGTATACAAAATCATCACAATCGATATAATCTCAAATAAGTACAGATGCCGATTAACGCCGTATGTCCTATTGCGATTTTGAGGATCTATAAAACTTCTGGGTTCAATAGCGAGCCACTGCAGACGTCAGTCATTTTTTTGCGTCGTTTGTGTAATTCTGAAAAAGTGTACTTCTTTATTACGCGCTATGTGCGTGGCGCAAAATAAAATTGTCGCCGATTTCAGTTGACAGAAGAATTTTACCCTACTGTGAGTTATTCATGTTTGGGGCTTACTTCTGAACACCGTGGTATAAAAAACAGGTTCTCGACCAATCAGACATGCTGGTATAATATAATATTGCATTGAACTAAAAATCCTGGTACAAAATTTGCATGTAGCACCACAGGGAGTTGGAAAAGCTCAAGTGATATTTTAATAAAAACTATTGGGAATAATGCGTATATCCTTTATATTCCTCCCCGACTCTTTATCCAAGGTTTATTTGGTGTTTAATTCATAGATTTAAATCTCCCGATCTCATGCAAATTGTAATCCTTGGTTACGCATCGTATTTTACCTCCGTAAGCACTTACTGTTATAAGATGGCTTGTAGACTTTCATACAAATATGCTATGTTCACACGGCAGCATTCTATTGGGGCCGAACTACTGCTCCTCCCACCGATTAACAGGAAATTATCTCCATGGTTCACATATGGTCGCGCCGAACAAGAGCCGAGATCTGCCAGAGTTCAATTCAGTTTGACCAGAGCATGCAACTATTGTAGTTCCATGATCATAGCCGAAAGGAACAGTTCCCTCGAATAATTAGTATGAAAACAACATGACTGAAAACGATGTTGGTGTCGTGCTTGTATTGTTTCTTTACATGGCACGATGCTGTTGAGCTGGGAGAAAAAAAGAAACCACAGAGGGACTGTGAAGAAACATTCACGTGTCTGAGCATGGAGGTAGAAAAGTCAATGTACTGGTGTTATGATTTTGGTACTAGTGTGATAGGTAATTTTGATGTATTAAAACCTTTCACTTAGGTAACCGCGATTCGATTGTTCTCCACGCTAGACTCACAAAAAAACACACACAAGCTCAGTTCATGTCACATTCGATTCTCTGCTTGTCTCCAGCTTTCTTCACTTTTTATTACTTGTCAACCATTAGCCAATTACAATACAGTATAAGAGACTTTAAAGCCTTGCCTTCAAACAAACAGCCAATCACATGAAAGTTTTACACATCGTCACTATATTAGGAAAACCACTATCATATTGTCAACGTCAGTTTATATTTATGGGTACTAATGGTCTTGCAATAACATTCCACAGTTGACATCAATATATATCATTCGTTCTGGACTATGACCAAGACACCGCATAAGTTTAAAATCGCAAACATCATTAGTTTTGGGTTACGACCAAAGTACCGCATAAGCCAATTACAATACAGTATAAGAGACTTTATAGACTAAAAATTGGCATTCCAGCTCAGCCGCCAATCAGCGACGGCCTAACGCTTAGATGACAATTTCGGTTTCAAATACCCCGGCTTAGTGTTCTAGGTTCTTCGCGTAATTAGGTGTTCGTATGTAAGGGATTTTTCCACACAAAAACGACGAATTGGGAAACCTAGATTAGATGGATCATGGAGGTAAATCTCTTTTTACCCACATGGATGGATCGTCGCACAAAGACACATTTACAGGGTCACTTTATTTGGCATTTGCCGCCATGTTGAAACCTACAGGTTGAATCCACGTATGTTTTGACTTCGAGTCAATAACGAAAAGCGCCATCTAATCTGTGTTCACGTATCGCAAATGCAGACGATTCTACGAACACAAATGGAGTTTGACGAATATATACGGAGGTTTTACAAATACAACTACATGTATACATTTCTACCAAAATGCGCCCTCTATGCCCACTTATCACATTTTTTACAAATATAGATGATCCATGAATACAAATGCAGATTTTACGAATATAAATGCATGGTTTACAAATACAAATGGAGGCTTTAATGATTATAAATAGAGATTTAACGAATATAAATGGGAGTTATATGAATATAAATATGTTACTTATAAATATGAATGTTATTCCTTGCACATAAATATTTTTAATGAATATTGCAACACTCAAGCGACGAATATTTTTAGGCGTCCTTTTGCAACAAATCAGACAGTGACAGTAACACCATAATCTAAAGACGCTATAAATCTGTCAATATAGAATCAAATCAGCTCCACTTTTCGACTACGGTGACTGACACAGAAATAGATACGATCTAAATGATTATCAGTTGGCATACAACTGCCCTCAGACAACTGAGAACTGCCGCAATAGTCGAAGTCACGGCATTGCGACGTATCATCTCCACCCGGGTATCTCCACTCCTGGCGGTTGTAATGTGTTGTGCTACGAGGCCGAGATTCGCATAGAATTATACACATACTTAAATTAAAAGTAATAAAAATATGCTCATCCACTTGAAAACCCCAATGATGTTTTCACAGAGCTGTCCTGAAAACATTCCGTGGTAACATGTTTAGCGCAAACCACTGCCGACTCGCCAGGGTCTACGCCATCTCAGTCAGCTCGTTTTGTTCTCACAAATGCCCATTGTCATACTAGTACTTGGGAAAATTATGAAGCGATACGCTATCCCTATGGGTGGCATTGCATCTATGTATGACGCACCCTTTTACCGTGACCATCGTTTTATCAATATAATGAGTGCAAATACAGTGAAATAAACCTAGCAGACACAACTTTTCGTCATAATTCAGAAGTTTCCCGAAGCCATGTTTTCAAATACAGGTTTACAAATGATTGACACATATATTTTCACAACGTAGTGTCGTATATAAGATCGAAAATAAAAATAAAATCATGGAATAATTTCTTGAATCAATTTATTATCAAATTCTATATAAGTACACGTACTTGTAACTTACACACATTATTCTCGAATCGGTCAATCTCACCGATAACACATCCGCACGTGAAGCACAATTACAATTAAACTCTTATCCGTGTGGGTTTCAGCTTTATTCAAGATGGTTTAGTATACAACCAATTATTAAAATTGGCGTTATACATGATCGTTAGTTGCATATTGACCACTATGTGTTCGTAACAGACACTACAGTTTTTAAGCAAACACAATTGGTTCAACTGTAGTACAAAACCCAATATAATGGAACGTATCGGAGAGAATACACGCAGTGGAGCTCCCTTTATCTTTGCTTTAATGCTTTGCCCTGTTTTTAGCTTTGAGTTTAAGAAAACAACGTCATCATGATGGGATGCACACCTGAAATGATGGGTTCTGACAACTTCTAAAATTAAGAACTTAGTTCGTTTTCTTGTTTATTTTTATTATGAACTATTACAATTAGGAAGTACACAACCCAATAAACATTGGCAGTGCGATTTAGTTCAGAGATAATTAGTATATTCATAATTTCAGTGGAAAAACAATCTTCTTTTCCGTTCTCACTGTTTTCAGTTCCACTTTAACAAATGCATTTTAAAAACAAATTAGCGTCACAAAATATCTACTAGTATATGATGCACTGTGTATTAACTCAATGAATTGTCTTTTAGAAATTCTAATTCACTGTGAATAGACTGTCTATTGCTATACAATGTTTGAGATAATAATGTAATGTAAAGAATATAGTGTAATTAATACATGGGACTTCACGCACAAAGAAAAACACGGCCCGTATATTGCCCTAAATTGGGTCTACCATGGAGGTAGAAAAGAGACTAACTACTCCATGGGTCTACATAATCTCTATGGCAGATAGTGGTCACAGTCCCTCTATAGACACGTGACTGTCACGTGACTATGCGACGCCAACAACCGCTGCACGCATTCGCTGGATGTTTATTGCTAATCCCCCTAAGACAATAGGCGTTTCCAGACCGGTGATAGAGGGACTGTGTAGTGGTCAACAAAGTTTTTTCTTCATTTGACTATTTCCCCCCAAAAGGCACACAAACCAATCATGGTAACTTCATAAACATAGTGTAGACTTCATCTTTCAGCATAGCACATAATCAAATTAGAAATAAAGTCATATTTCATAGCGTTTCTTAAGCAGTATTTCGTGGATAGCTGATGTGTCTGTCTATGGGGACCGTGAAGTTGTTATACTAACTTTCAGTTATTCTGAAACAGAAAGTGTTTGATGGCGCTCGACTTATTAAAAAGGTCAATTATGAATGTAGGTTCATGGGTACTTGGAGTATTTTTGTTGTTTTTTTTTCTTACCCAGGCGGTCTTGGCTAGATAGCTTTAAATATTTCGGAGCAATGTCAATGATGGAAGATACTAACAAAATATATACGCGTATGTGATTAAAAGTCCGGAAAGTTTGTTTACGTTGCTCTTTGATTGACAAGTCACTGCTGATGATATAAGCAAATGTACGGTGTGGCGGTGTGTGACTTCCTGTCCTGGCTCCTTGTTTACTTACCCCAAGCGCGATCAATTAGCCTCGCCAATTACAAAAACACACAAGCCGCACAGTAGACGCTACCAGCATGCCAAGCGGAATGAAAAAAAAAAAAAAAAAAAACTATTAAAAACTATTTAAAACATACAGTTGTAAATGATATGTATAAACTTTTTTTCAGCCTAATCTCACAAAACTTCTAGCCTGTCAGCTTCCAGTGGCATACTTTGAAATAATTGTATTTTCATTTATTTCGCGCAAAACAGGGTCACAATTTTGTGTTCTCTTGGTACATAGAAAATAAAGTTTGTTGTGGGCAGGGGCGGATCCAGCAAAATGTATTGGGGGGTCCAAGCTTCGTTTAAAATTTACGGAGCGTAAATCGCAGAGAAGCTATGCGTAATCCAGATGGCATGAATGATCGTTTAGGGGGTGCCCCCTGCCCCCCTCTGGATCTGCCACTGGTTGTGGGCATTGTGGGCGGAACTATTATATAAGGTAGCTCCACAGCATTCCGATGACTGTTTGTGTTATACCCAATATTTGATATATTGAAGGAAGACAGAGAAAGTGGGCTAAGTTAACAACGAGAAATAACTGAACCGAAGAAAAC
The DNA here is from genome assembly GCF_978046115.1 of Saccoglossus kowalevskii. Classification (NCBI taxonomy): domain Eukaryota; kingdom Metazoa; phylum Hemichordata; class Enteropneusta; family Harrimaniidae; genus Saccoglossus; species Saccoglossus kowalevskii. The sequence goes on along the minus strand of NC_140643.1, from coordinate 11,025,392 downwards.
CAGCCAGTAAGACCGGAAAACAACTTTGTGGCGCGCTATATGTATCAATACACTGACACTGTTCTCACGTGTGTCGAACTAAAACTGTTCTTTTGTTCGCGTACCGTGAAATGCACTGCTTATCTGAAAGCTTATTTGAAAAGTTACTGTTTATTTATTCCAAGATTAACGCATCTTATCACAATAAACTAAAATATGTTATGTTCTATTTGTGAGTTTCATGGATATATTTCTAACTCTAAGATAGGTGATCAACGATGATGCATTCTCTATATGTTTTAGCTCACATAATGTAATGACAACAACTCGGCTCACGGTATTTTGTCGACTTGACGGATGTGACGTCATTTTAAACTTGAAACGTTGCATCAGTATTGACAGGTAAGTACATGTTATTGAGCTAAGACATTTATTTATCTAATTTCAAGCGAAAATAAATCTAGCGCAAGATGTGCATACACAGTTATAAAGAAGCCAGTAAGATGGAGTCCATAAGGGTATCCGTACTTGTTTACACTATTTGTTTTCCCTTTCACACTTCTGAACGAATATTGAGCAGTTATCACATATCACAGTTATCGCTCTAAATAAATAAAAAGCGCCACAAAACATCTTGAATTTTCAAGGCGAATGTTCCGGCGAAGCACTCCACTATCGTAGAGGGAGGTATGTCCGAACGGAACAACACCGTGCAGGCGGACGATGCCACAAAAGGAATACGGAGGTTTTTTTCTGGCAGTGAATGAAAGTACTAGTATTGAAGGTCACGCTTGAAAAACAATTGTTTTCATTCGGGGTTTGAGTTTGAACCCTGCTTACCGGCATTATAACTTAATGCCTATCAAATACTGTAAAAATATACTTAGCTGGAATTAATCTTCGCTTAAAAGACTTTTGTATGTTTGATATGGAATTTATTTTCCCTGATTTTTGACGAGTTGAATGTAAAATATAGGAAAAAGGGTATATTCGTTAGATTTTATTTTTATTGAATCATTCCTTCAGCGAAAATTAGTTGCAAGCTAAAATAAGGTATTTTACAGTACCGGATAATGCCACATATTCTGCATTATATTACGTTCACTCATATTGCACATAATTTGTTGCAGCGCCCTCAGTGTTATATATATATATATATATTTTGAGGTCACCATAGAGTTCGTTCTAGGTTGAGAAGGTCCTGTTGTGGCGTCTGCACCAGACAAAAGGTAAAGGGGTCGTTGAACGGTTGATATCGATTGCTGTTTCTCTCTCCTGCGTTGCACGTACGTTATTTGTGTTTTGCACGTCTTGTCTGGGACAGTTAATGTGACATGGATTCGCCCAAATACGGCTCCGCTAGCGCCGCTGATCGACCTGACGATGAGCCCGATGAAAAAGAACCATTAATCAGAAACCAGTCACCGACCTTCCCGAACAAATGCCTCTGCACGAAAAAAGGTTGTTACATAACAGCATGCTTGGCGTGGACGCTCTTTGTCTGTGTACTGCTGTTAATTACCTTCGTAGTTCTGCTAACATTTTTCTTGGGAAGGCGCCACTGCGACGAAACTTACGGGTTGCCCCCTGAACCCGAACCAAAAACAACTCCTTCGTTCGATGGCAGACTTCCAGAGACAGTCAAACCTGTCGCCTATCATCTGAACATCACTCCATATCTAGACGAAGAAGATGGTGACAAACGTTTTACGTTCGACGGCGACGTTACCATTGATATAGATTGTATCCACCCATCGAATTCCATAACTTTGCATTTTTTGGATTTACGCATTGACACCGATTCCGTTCAAGTCACCAATAAAAGCAACGATGAAGCAGTTGCTGTAGCCGGGACAATGTTTATTTCCGAATATGATTTCCTTATAATAAATTTGGATCGTTTTATAATGACTGAACACCAGTATCAGATTTATATTAGATTTGCAGGCAGTCTAAACACAAGTAAAGACCCTGATGGTTCCTGGTTTGGTTTTTATTCCAGTTCCTATGAAACTAATGGGGAAACAAGGTAAATATTATGAAACATTAAACGCCACATTTAAAGTGCGGTAGTCGTCGCGCCACGCATGTGCAAGATATACGAGTCTCATATAATCAAAGATGGCTACTTTTACTGTTGCGCAGATCAACGAGTACGAACTGAGACGTTTCCAAGCTTTAATTAGGTAATTTTCAGGTGATTGGAAGATATCGAAGGAGTCACCGGCAGTAATCAGTGCAAGTCGCATCCAGGTCAAACCTCATACTTGTAAATTCTATTTGAAGAGCGCATTGTGGGAAAATCAATGTTTATCAATACAAATGTCACACATGACCACCATGCTTTAAATATACCGTAGATACAAGCAATAAATCATTTCCTTGTGTACCATGATATTTTGCACTGAACCATAACATATATACAAATGAGCAAAATTTATTTATATATACATGTACCTGACTGCATTTTATTGGTATATATTCATTGAAATCATGAAATTAATCGTATATTAATTTCACAAATCAAGCTGAAATGAGAAGTTTCTATTGGCTGTTTGAATAACATCAGGATGATTTCAAATTGTGTTGTGCACTGTGCTCCTTGACTGGCTGGTTTTATTTATAAAGATGAAGGAATGCCTTTGTTGCACCAATTGAAATGGGAAAATATATTAAGGAGACTATATTCAAAATTAATAATTGAGGTTAAATGTAGGGCTTGGGTGTTATTAGACAAATTGTACATCCAGAACTAGAAACAAGATTGTTTTCTTGAAGAGAGATTGTGGCTTCGTTTTGAGAGAAGGAGACAAGCGGTGTAGTATTATGTAAAACTGTCAGTGGAATAAAGTAATGGATTTAAATACTTAAAACATATTTCTGATGATAACACCTTGGTAGATATAGTATTGTAGTTGTTGCCAGACTTTAATAATGACAGCATTCACTAAATATGAAGCACAATCGATCTTGACTATTGACCGACTCTTGACTATTACAGCAGGCACAAATAGGATTCGTACGGGTAACTTACACCTTCCCTGGAAGTCCTTAGCAATTTTCCAATAACCCCATCAACATCCCTCAGGCGATTGAAATGACTGAAAATAAGATTCTGATTCGCCAGGATAATTGATAACTTCCCTTGTATAGTCACAAGAATGTTGTATAATGAAAACAGACAACAACTTTGCCATAGTACATACATAGACAAAAATTAAAATTGATTAGTTCAAAATCAAGTTGCGCCATGGTAACCAAGTGAGACTATCACAAAATGTAGCACATACCAGTACTAAGTATTACCACTATCAAATGACACAATAGTACAGTGGTCCCTCGCTAAGTCATGTGTATAAATACTTATCAGCAAAGTAAGCAAAATTAAAACCCAGTGGATAACTAATGCATTTTCTGTCGTCACAGTTTAAGCCCAGTTATCAGATATGCAATTGCTAATATTAATAAAGATAATAATAATAATTATTATAATATAAATCTTTATTGCATCTTTAGAAAATGTTAACTTCTATTTCTAACAAAGAAAGAATTGGGAAAATAAGTGTTAACATAAATAGACAAAAGATGAATAAATGAAGCTGTATTAATCGTTATTTTGTTTTTGGAATGCAGCAAAATTATAGTGGACTACAGTGTTTAATTTTTGAGTGTTTTTTATTATTAAATATATTAATTTGTCAGTATCATTTAGTAAGATTGATCGTATTCTTATTTGTCACCTATTGATGGCCATAATAAATAGGAAAATACAACGTCGACAGGTGATGCGTTAACATATGTTGTTGAAGTTGTGGTATTCTAGGCATATCATAAGAAAATGTACTGAAATCTTATCTCCCTTTTGAATGTATAGATACCTTGCATCAACAAAGCTGGAACCGAGCGGTGCACGGCGTATGTTTCCTTGTTTTGATGAACCATCAATGAAAGCTACCTTTGATATAGTGGTAAACCATCGTCTGGGAAGAACGGCACTGTCTAATATGCCTAATATAAGGAATGAAATGGGCACAGAGTGGAACACTGCGTACTTTGATACATCTGTAGTGATGTCAACGTATCTAGTGGCTGTAGTTGTGTCTGATTTTGTTAATATGAAAACTATAACAGCCAATGGAGTGCAGGTAATTAACATGTATTATAAAAATGTCTAATGAGATATTTAAACAACATTGTTTTCTTTTGTTTATGTTGTATGTTCCGCAGTCAGTGCATTGTGTGTGCGTATGTGCACAGTAATTGCATGGTTGCCAAGAACCAGTGGTTCACACCTAAAAATGACGATGTGAACGTTATTGAAGAAAGTAAATTGTGGGTGAAGGAAATCCCCTGTCTCGTGCCTGTTCCGTTGATGTCTGCGGGTACCGAAAAAACAGTGTGTTCTATGATGCTAGGGTTTGACAAATCTCCACTCAAATATTATTTAGATTAAATAATATATATGTTTAAATATATATATATATTGATTACTTTGTGATGCTCTCACCCTAGCAATATCCTCAGGCAGGTTGCTTAATTTTAAGAAATGACGCAACATTTCATTCACGTCAATTCCTCACTATGTCATGTATAAAATCAAAACTATTTGCAGGTGAGTAAACAACGTATCAAAACTTGAATGAAAGTGTAACATTTTTTGAACTGTTAATTAGCGGAAGACTTATTTTTGAAGTGACACGATAGGTTGGGATCTTTACTATGTTATTTTATTAAAAAAATGTAGCAATTAAAGCACGCCAAAGGCTACCCTTGTCAATGCATTCAAGTATTCTTTGTCTCAAATTCAATTGTCTTTTACAGTATAGTATATTAAATTAAACATGTTTTTTTTTTCAGTTTCGTGTTTGGTCTACAGCAGATTATTCACATGGTTTGACATTTTCACTTGAGTTTGGTAACCAATCATTGACAGACTTTGAACAACTTTGGGGGATTCCGTATTCGCTTCCAAAGATGGGTATGTAAATGAACTTGGTTTTGTAATGAACATATGTACAATGCATTATGGGAGAATGGTAAATGTTTGTTTGAAAATTTTGCGATGAGGCTTTTCCAGACCATGTGATTGAGCCAACATTTTGAAAATGATGAAATTCTTTCACCATGGGAACCAATTATGCACAAAAAAAGCGTAAATGTTTGTTTAGTCCAGTGTATTCATCCAGTGATTGCTATAATTGTTATCCAGAAGATAAATATCAATGTGGTGAATAGAATCAAAACCGAAACCCGAATGAATTCTACTACATTCTTCCCACAGTAACAAAATGTAAATACACAACAAAGTATAGGCACTTATAAACTTGAACGACAATAAACCAGAGAAAAGTTAAATTTTGGCTATAGAGCTGGCCTCACAGAAACACATAAGAGCTTACGAAATGCTTTCTCTATTCAATTGTGAATAATTCAATACCTGTAACATTGAAGAAATAAATTGCTATACATGTAATAAAATGTGATTTAATATAGTTACTTGTTTAAGCAATAAAAAAACCCATCCCCCAGACTGAAGACAGGTATACCACAAGATACTGCACAATTGTGCAATATCAAGTGGTATACCCAACTTCAGCAGGGGGTTATTGCTATTATATTATACCAGGATATTGACAATTCGATAAAACTAGTAAAAAGGGAGTTTACTTGCATCTACTATAAAATCATGATTATGGCCCTTGTACATGAATATTTATTAAAAAATACACATATGCAACACAGTTCAAATTAAATACAAACTTCTTTATTTCATGTGAAATACAAAAGGTAAAATTGTGATGCATAAACACAAAAATTAGCATAACAAAGATGACCTTTTACTGATTATGACATCAATGCCATTTGAGTACATGGTCATCTACACTTTAGATCAATAAAACAACTGATTTTCCATGTTTTTGACTGTAATTGGCCCATTGAAAGTACAATTGTAAAATAAACCAGATGTCGTGACTCATCATACTACTTGTAACTGAGGATATTTGACGTTCAGGGGTATTTGGCTAAACCAAAGTTTGATTTTGAGACATAGCAGGATGCTGTTATGTATCATGTACGGTGACTGGCATGACGATCTCAGACCCAACATCTGACCTGAATACATCTTTGGTATAATGTCGCAGTAATACAGTGGTTGGTTTACACTCGCGACAAATCTGCAGCTTTTGTGATTACCTTCATCATCTCCCCTAGTTTATTTTCCCCAGTGGACAATTACAATACCATATATCATTGTAGAATTCTGTATTATCCAGTCGTCTTTGAAACAGATTACAATCACCCTGGTGCAATTTTGTCAGGTAGAATTCAAACGCGGCTGAGGGCACCGGTTGTTATCTGTGGCATATGTTTTTGCCTGTGCCTTGTAATTTTTTCCAATATTTTTCCAAAATTCTACCACTATATTTCCCTAAAAATCAAATACTACCGGTAATATGTATTTCTGCATTAAACCTGCTATCAATTCATGTTCCAGGGCCACTTTGTTTAGCAATAGTGTGAATTATCAGCCAATATACTCTTAATTGCATGTTTGGACCAATCAAATTGATGGATTAACACCATCAATATACTGGTATATTAATAGTAGTTCACAATCTTCATATGAATTTAATTGTACTGGTTATATATGCATAAATATAAAGAAACATAATTGGAATGAACATATGAACAATCAAGCTTTATGACCTAGAGTGGTATAATATATATAGTCTGTGGTATAATACAGTAGTATAATATAGTCTGTGGTATAATACAGTAGTATAATATAGTCTGTGGTATAATACAGTAGTATAATATAGTCTGTGGTATAATACAGTAGTATAATATAGTCTGTGGTATAAAACAGTGGTATAATATAGTCTGTGGTATAATACAGTGGTATAATATAGTCTGTGGTATAATAAGTGGTATAATATAGTCTGGTATAATATAGTCTGTGGTATAATACAGTGGTATAATATAGTCTGTGGTATAATACAGTGATATAATATAGTCTGTGGTATAATACAGTGGTATAATATAGTCTGTGGTATAATACAGTGGTATAATATAGTCTGTGGTATAATAAGTGGTATAATATAGTCTGTGGTATAATACAGTGGTATAATATAGTCTGTGGTATAATACAGTGGTATAATATAGTCTGTGGTATAATACAGTGGTATAATATAGTCTGTGGTATAATATAGTCTGTGGTATAATAAGTGGTATAATATAGTCTGTGGTATAATACAGTGGTATAATACAGTGGTATAATATAGTCTGTGGTATAATACAGTGGTATAATATAGTCTGTGGTATAATACAGTGGTATAATATAGTCTGTGGTATAATACAGTGGTATAATATAGTCTGTGGTATAATACAGTGGTATAATATAGTCTGTGGTATAATACAGTGGTATAATATAGTCTGTGGTATAATACAGTGGTATAATATAGTCTGTGGTATAATACAGTGGTATAATATAGTCTGTGGTATAATACAGTGGTATAATATAGTCTGTGGTATAATGCAGTGATATAATATAGTCTGTGGTATAATACAGTGGTATAATATAGTCTGTGGTATAATACAGTGATATAATATAGTCTGTGGTATAATACAGTGATATAATATAGTCTGTGGTATAATACAGTGGTATAATATAGTCTGTGGTATAATACAGTGGTGTAATATATTCTGTTGTATAATCCATTTTTATAATATAGTCTGTGGTATAATAAGTGGTATAATATAGTCTGTGGTATAATACAGTGGTATAATATAGTCTGTGGTATAATATAGTGGTATAATATAGTCTGTGGTATAATACAGTGGTGTAATATATTCTGTTGTATAATCCATTTTTATAATATAGTCTGTGGTATAATACAGTGGTATAATATAGTCTGTGGTATAATACAGTGGTATAATATAGTCTGTGGTATAATACAGTGGTATAATATAGTCTGTGGTATAATACAGTGATATAATATAGTCTGTGGTATAATACAGTGGTATAATATAGTCTGTGGTATAATACAGTGGTATAATATAGTCTGTGGTATAATACAGTGGTATAATATAGTCTGTGGTATAATACAGTGGTATAATATAGTCTGTGGTATAATACAGTGGTATAATATAGTCTGTGGTATAATACAGTGGTATAATATAGTCTGTGGTATAATGCAGTGATATAATATAGTCTGTGGTATAATACAGTGGTATAATATAGTCTGTGGTATAATACAGTGATATAATATAGTCTGTGGTATAATACAGTGATATAATATAGTCTGTGGTATAATACAGTGGTATAATATAGTCTGTGGTATAATACAGTGGTGTAATATATTCTGTTGTATAATCCATTTTTATAATATAGTCTGTGGTATAATAAGTGGTATAATATAGTCTGTGGTATAATATAGTGGTATAATATAGTCTGTGGTATAATACAGTGGTGTAATATATTCTGTTGTATAATCCATTTTTATAATATAGTATGTGGTATAATAAGTGGTATAATATAGTCTGTGGTATAATACAGTGGTGTAATATATTCTGTTGTATAATCCATTTTTATAATATAGTCTGTGGTATAATATAGTGGTATAATATAGTCTGTGGTATAATACAGTGGTGTAATATATTCTGTTGTATAATCCATTTTTATAATATAGTCTGTGGTATAATACAGTGGTATAATATAGTCTGTGGTATAATACAGTGGTATAATATAGTCTGTGGTATAATACAGTGGTATAATATAGTCTGTGGTATAATACAGTGGTATAATATAGTCTATGGTATAATACAGTGGTGTAATATATTCTGTTGTATAATCCATTTTTATAATATAGTCTGTGGTATAATAAGTGGTATAATATAGTCTGTGGTATAATACAGTGGTATAATATAGTCTGTGGTATAATATAGTGGTATAATATAGTCTGTGGTATAATACAGTGGTGTAATATATTCTGTTGTATAATCCATTTTTATAATATAGTCTGTGGTATAATACAGTGGTATAATATAGTCTGTGGTATAATACAGTGGTATAATATAGTCTGTGGTATAATACAGTGGTATAATATAGTCTGTGGTATAAAACAGTGGTATAATATAGTCTGTGTTATAATACAGTGGTGTAATACAGTGGTGTAATATAGTCTGTGGTATAATACAGTGGTATAATATAGTCTGTGGTATAAAACAGTGGTGTAATATAGTCTGTGGTATAATACAGTGGTATAATATAGTCTGTGGTATAATATAGTATGTGGTAACAGTGCTATAGTAGTCTGTGTTATAATACAGTGGTATATATTACAGCTTCTAACCTCAGTAATTAAAGAAGTGCATGTTGTTTTTGATTCATAATAGACATGGTAGCTTTGCCGGTATTTGATGCTGGTGCCATGGAAAACTGGGGATTGATTACGTACAAAGACTATAGGATGTTGTACGATGACACGATTCATTCACCGTCACATTTACAAAGTGTTGCATTAGTAATTGCTCATGAATTGGTACACATGGTAAGCTAACACTCTCACATATAAATCCAGTAATCATATATTTACACAACATAGATGATAAACGGTTGCATCATTGTGCAATAGACTTTATTAATATCTTGTGGTCTTCTTACAATCTGTTACCAAACCACAGTCACAGTATGCCGTTATTTGGCCTGATATCTGTAATATCATATGTGCTTTAATTGAATGCAATGCGATATCTGAATTACCGGTACGTTATAAGTAGGAAATCACAAGCTGTACATTCATTTGACGGTATTCTAATACAATTTGATACCCTATGGAATCCAAATCATTCTGGTAATATTTCAGTGGTTTGGAAACTTTGTAACACTGGGCTGGTGGGACGATACTTGGCTTAATGAAGGCTTTGCCACTTACTATGAGATTGTGGGCATGGATAAGATATTTCCGGAATGGCAAATGGTGAGCTGAAAATTCAAATTATTATTTCAAATACCTTATTTCAGTGGTTTGGTAATTTTGTAACACTGGCTTGGTGGGATGATACTTGGCTGAACGAAGGTTTTGCAAGATTTTATGAAATTGTTGGTGTTAATAATATATTACCAGAATGGAAGATGGTGAGTCTGTTTTTTTTGTTTTTTTTTGTATTATTGGCTGTTGAATCACAGTTCATCAAAACAAATACTGTAAAATGACTAATTTTCACTGGGTTTAAATTTCACTAATTTACCATTTCATGCATATTCAGTGGGTATTAAATTCACGTTTTTTTTTATTTAGATAATGTGTTCTATACTCAATTTTACATATTCACTGGGTTTTAATTTTGCGCATTTTCCATTCAGCGAAATAAGCAAAATTAAAACCTATTGAATAATTAACCCCTTTACAGTATATTGAACTCTTTTATTTCCTTGGATCATTTTTCTGACATATCACCCTCTAGTGTTCATATTAAAATTTTACTTTGTTTTTTTTTGGTTGAAAGAATTCTCAATATAAAATGGAGTGTATTGTTACAATTACTTAAATAATAAAATCATTCTTCATTTAGTTTATGTTGTATGTGGTGAAAACATTTATAAGACATGCAATGATGTTTACATTATGCATATCTAGCAACTGACTAGACTGACTGACAAAAAAAAAAGTTTAATTAAAAAAAAAAATTAGAGATGAAAATGTAGTTGGCTAAAACACTGCAGCTGTAGTTTGTGTCATACACATAGGTCAATAATTGTGACAAGAAATCAAGTCGTCATGCAAGTATTCTAAAGAACAAATCCAATAAGTATATTGTTCTATTGATGGTAATGGTCAGAATACCGGTACTAGAGTTGTCAACACAGTGTGCTTTACAAAACACCATCATATTAATTGATAGTTGCTGTCGACATAGGAAGTAAAGTATGCAAATAACACCGAATAAACGGCAAGGTAAAGACTATGTCTAATAATAGTAAATACGTACTGCGTGCGTGACTCGAACCGGCGCTCGCGTACGGCACCTAATCGCCTAGCTTCACGCCACTACACGTCTTCCCCTCGGCCACCGGGCATCCCCAAAAAAGGATGCTTAATAACCGAGCTTATTACGTGCAGAGAACGTGAAACCCGTCCACGCGATACGCGCCACACAGCATGGCCAGAATGCGGCAAAGGCCTTCAGATCTGGCTGTAGTAGGATGGTGAAAGTAACGGTACAGCATTTTAACAGTGAATAAGTACTGAGAAATAATTTTTAAACTCATAGTTGCTGTCGACATAGGAAGTAAAGTATGCAAATAACACCGAATAAACGGCAAGGTAAAGACTATGTCTAATAATAGTAAATACGTACTGCGTGCGTGACTCGAACCGGCGCTCGCGTACGGCACCTAATCGCCTAGCTTCACGCCACTACACGTCTTCCCCTCGGCCACCGGGCATCCCCAAAAAAGGATGCTTAATAACCGAGCTTATTACGTGCAGAGAACGTGAAACCCGTCCACGCGATACGCGCCACACAGCATGGCCAGAATGCGGCAAAGGCCTTCAGATCTGGCTGTAGTAGGATGGTGAAAGTAACGGTACAGCATTTTAACAGTGAATAAGTACTGAGAAATAATTTTTAAACTCATAGTTGCTGTCGACATAGGAAGTAAAGTATGCAAATAACACCGAATAAACGGCAAGGTAAAGACTATGTCTAATAATAGTAAATACGTACTGCGTGCGTGACTCGAACCGGCGCTCGCGTACGGCACCTAATCGCCTAGCTTCACGCCACTACACGTCTTCCCCTCGGCCACCGGGCATCCCCAAAAAAGGATGCTTAATAACCGAGCTTATTACGTGCAGAGAACGTGAAACCCGTCCACGCGATACGCGCCACACAGCATGGCCAGAATGCGGCAAAGGCCTTCAGATCTGGCTGTAGTAGGATGGTGAAAGTAACGGTACAGCATTTTAACAGTGAATAAGTACTGAGAACTGAACTCATAGTAATAAGCTCGGTTATTAAGCATCCTTTTTTGGGGATGCCCGGTGGCCGAGGGGAAGACGTGTAGTGGCGTGAAGCTAGGCGATTAGGTGCCGTACGGGAGCGCCGGTTCGAGTCACGCACGCAGTACGTATTTACTATTATTAGACATAGTCTTTACCTTGCCGTTTATTCGGTGTTATTTGCATACTTTACTTCCTATGTCGACAGCAACTATGAGTTTAAAAATTATTTCTCAGTACTTATTCACTGTTAAAATGCTGTACCGTTACTTTCACCATCCTACTACAGCCAGATCTGAAGGCCTTTGCCGCATTCTGGCCATGCTGTGTGGCGCGTATCGCGTGGACGGGTTTCACGTTCTCTGCACGTAATAAGCTCGGTTATTAAGCATCCTTTTTTGGGGATGCCCGGTGGCCGAGGGGAAGACGTGTAGTGGCGTGAAGCTAGGCGATTAGGTGCCGTACGCGAGCGCCGGTTCGAGTCACGCACGCAGTACGTATTTACTATTATTAGACATAGTCTTTACCTTGCCGTTTATTCGGTGTTATTTGCATACTTTACTTCCTATGTCGACAGCAACTATGAGTTTTAAAAATTATTTCTCAGTACTTATTCACTGTTAAAATGCTGTACCGTTACTTTCACCATCCTACTACAGCCAGATCTGAAGGCCTTTGTCGCATTCTGGCCATGCTGTGTGGCGCGTATCGCGTGGACGGGTTTCACGTTCTCTGCACGTAATAAGCTCGGTTATTAAGCATCCTTTTTTGGGGATGCCCGGTGGCCGAGGGGAAGACGTGTAGTGGCGTGAAGCTAGGCGATTAGGTGCCGTACGCGAGCGCCGGTTCGAGTCACGCACGCAGTACGTATTTACTATTATTAGACATAGTCTTTACCTTGCCGTTTATTCGGTGTTATTTGCATACTTATCATATTAATTGAATTCATTATGAATAATAATAATATACATTTTTATTGTATTAACAGTTTGATCAGTTTTATCAACAAATAGTGACATTTGATGCATTCTCTGCGGACAGTAGCTACGAATCGCATCCCACCGTCAGACCTGTTGGTTGGTTCAATGAACAAAAAGAACAGTTCAGTAAGCAGTCCTACGAGCGGGTGAGTTTTGATACATTGTATTGTGTTGCTAGGAAACATCTTAGAATACTGCTGTCATCGTTGTGCTGTATGCGTTTGAATTTCATGCAAACAGACAATGCACCTTGTTCATGTATTATGGGATGCAACATACAATGTGGTGACCCATTGTTTACGTTTATTTTCGTCAATCCACATATATGTCAGATTGTTATCATTTAGAATGTGCAAATCATATCAGTCTCCAGCCTTGTTGTGGCTTACAAATTGTGGTTTATGTTTGTTTGGCAGGACATTTTAATATTTGATTGAAATTGTAGAAAGTAAATGTGGATGTTTTATTTTGAATTTCTATGGTGATGTTGTGAGAGGTGAGCTAGGGTGTTTACCTGTTCCCTTAGGCTGGTGGGAATTGTCAAATATGGGTATTCATGTGCAGCATCAATTGCACCTTTTTAGTCCCCGTTCGGACGCAGTCCGAAAACGGGGACTTATGTTTTGCCCTGTGTGCGTCCGTGCGTCCGTGCGTCCGTGCGTCCGTGCGTCCGTGATCACCTGTATCTCGAACATGCATGGACCGATTAAGTTCAAACTTCACTCATACATCACACCTTATATGGGACATATGCACATGCATTTTTTTCATGATCCGATTAACGATAGCCGAATAGCGGCCATTTTATGGCCGAAAATGCATCAAAATCGCACATTTTCACCATTCCGGACCCGGATCTCAGTTATGCATGGACGGATTTTGTTCAAATTTGGTACATACATTAAACATAATAGGACCTTGATGCACGTCATTTTTTTTTTTGGATCGGGTTCGAAATGGCCGACTGGCGGCCATTTTGTTTTAAAGAATTCAGTTCTGGATCCGTATCTGAGACATGCTTGGATTGATCGAGTTCAAACTTCACACACACAAGGTACATCATGTCACAAATATGTATGTGCATTTGTTTCATGATCTCATTAACGATAGCCAAATGGCGGCCGCTTTAAGGCCGAAAATGCATTGAAATCGCACATTTTCACCATTCCGGACCCGGATCTCAGTTATGCATGGACGGATTTCATTCAAATTTGGTACATACATTAAACATAATAGGACCTTGATGCACGTCATTTTTTTTTTCGGATCAAGTTCGAAATAGCCGACTGGTGGCCATTTTGTTTTAAAGAATTCAGTTCTGGATCCGTATCCGAGACATGTCTGGATTGATCAAGTTCAAACTTCACACACACAAGGTACATCATGTCACAAATATGTATGTGCATTTGTTTCATGATCTCATTAACGATAGCCGAATAGCGGCCATTTTAAGGCCGAAAATGCATCAAAATCGCACATTTTCACCATTCCGGACCCGGATCTCAGTTATGCATGGACGGATTTTGTTCAAATTTGGTACATACATTAAACATAATAGGACCTTGATGCACGTCATTTTTTTTTTGGATCGGGTTCGAAATGGCCGACTGGCGGCCATTTTGTTTTAAAGAATTCAGTTCTGGATCCGTATCTGAGACATGCTTGGATTGATCGAGTTCAAACTTCACACACACAAGGTACATCATGTCACAAATATGTATGTGCATTTGTTTCATGATCTCATTAACGATAGCCAAATGGCGGCCGCTTTAAGGCCGAAAATGCATTGAAATCGCACATTTTCACCATTCCGGACCCGGATCTCAGTTATGCATGGACGGATTTCATTCAAATTTGGTACATACATTAAACATAATAGGACCTTGATGCACGTCATTTTTTTTTCGGATCAAGTTCGAAATAGCCGACTGGCGGCCATTTTGTTTTAAAGAATTCAGTTCTGGATCCGTATCCGAGACATGTCTGGATTGATCAAGTTCAAACTTCACACACACAAGGTACATCATGTCACAAATATGTATGTGCATTTGTTTCATGATCTCATTAACGATAGCCAAATGGGGGCCGCTTTAAGGCCGAAAATGCATTGAAATCGCACATTTTCACCATTCCGGACCCGTATCTCAGTTATGCATGGATGGATTTTGTTCAAATTTGGTACATACATTAAACATAATAGGACCTTGATGCACGTCTTTTTTTTTTCGGATCAAGTTCGAAATGGCCGACTGGCGGCCATTTTGTTAAAGAATTCAGTTCTGGATCCGTATCCAAGACATGTCTGGATTGATCAAGTTCAAACTTCACACACACATGGTACATCATGTCACAAATAGATATGTGCATTTGTTTCATGATCTGCTTAACAATAGCGGAATGATGGCCATTTTAAGGCCGAAAATGCATCAAAATCACATATTTTCACAATTCCAGAACTGGATCTCAGTCATGCATGGATGGATTTTGTTCAGATTTAGCACAATGTGTTGTACATATGCAGGTGCATTTCGGTCATGATCTGCTTTGAATGTATATGTCACTCAAATATGAACGGAACGGGGACGTGTCATTGACAATGACTTGTATGCTATAACTTTCAGTACTGAGAGGAAAAGACTTATGCTGGTTGTCTAATGTTAAAAATGTTAAATGTTTTCATATAGATTTGGACAGTTTTTTGTGTAAATCAAATCAAAGTAGCACATTGGTACCATTTACATCATGTCAATTTCTGATACAAAATGGCTGACTGGTTTCAGCTTTGTTTGTTCTTGCATGACGGGACTTTCTCATGTCTATGACTTGTTCTAATAACATCATCGGTATATAACTTTATTGAATTAAGTATGTTGACATGCCTCTTAATGTTGTTTTAGTGGAGCCTAATGTGATTGGATAATTGACATTTTAGATAACATGAAGTACTAGTCTATATGCTTAAAGGTGTAACGTACAATCATAATTAAGACATGAGTGATTACTGCCAAAGTTTTGTATAGATCCAAGCTAAGGATTGATGCAGTATGTAACGTTATTTCATATTCCAGGGTGCAGCGATGATAATGATGATGCAATGGTTTCTGGGTAAAGATGTTTTTCATGATGGTATTGTTAATTATTTAAATGATAAGTTATACAGCAATGCAGTGACAGATGACCTATGGCGCCATTTAACAACGGTAATACCAATATACTTATATACTACTATCAGCCAAATATATACTGTAAACATGTCTTTTTTGCGAGCATGTCTTTTTAGCGAATTTAACGAGAGAACTAATTCGCTAATTTAAGATGTCGCTAATGACTTTATTATAAATTCAAAATGGCGGCCAAACAACGTCTTTTTCTCCACACACACACACACTTTGTTAACAACACAGAAAATGTAATAATAAACTGGAGTTCTTCCTTATTCAACTTGACAGTTTTTCTTTGTTTTATATATATGGAGGTAATAACTGCGCGTTTGTTTTGGCAGGTGACAGATAAGTATTGTGAAAACAGGAAATCAACAAAGACAAAAGAAATTCGCTAAATCAACATTTCGCTATTACGTCATTTTATCGCAATTCGCTAAAATAGTATGTCGCTTTTTCAACATGTTTTACAGTAGTGTTGATAGTGTGTGCTGTAATATAAGCCTATACTCATATATTTTGAGAAAAGTTGGTTATTATTGTCATGACCATGTTTATTATGTATAATCACAGTCCCTCAACACCCGGTTAGGAAGTGCTATTGTTCTTTGGTGTGAATCGCCCGAGTTCCATGTACAGTGCCTGTTTGGCTTTTGGGGAGAGAGTGGTGACATCATAGCATTATCTTCGAGCTCGTTTGAAGCACATCCGTTCAGTGTACGTCTACAAATATTGCATGTTTTTGAGCAAAGTCAATAAATTTTATTTAAAGTTACAAATCTCTGTGTGATCATATCCGTTTTGGCAAAAGTCACACAGAGTTTAAAATCAATATTCATTATAAATAACGAAAAAAAAAGAGATTTCAAACTGTAGCTACCATGTTCATTCATTATTACTGTATGCGTTACGGCAATAGTACCACGAAAGTTTCAACCCTGGTGAATCGCGTTACCACCCCCAAAACAATCACAGTCGTTATCAATTTGTGATTTGATACTTTAATTTTCAGACAATATTTTTTACTTTGTGCATAAGTGCTTGGAAGATGCTCATTTCAGTCATTCATTTCCCATTTGATTTTGCCGTGGTTTTGTGTATGATCAATGTTTGGTGTAACTAACAGAAAATGTTATTCCGTGAGAAATAGGAACTACCAAAACTTAAAAGATGGAATTTAAATTATAGCTTTTAGATAACCAAACCATTTATGTTGTTATATGACCCATTCTAATCATATTTAATAACAGTGTGTCATGTTACTCGATAGATATATGTGCTCGACAGAATTTTTGTTTTCAAGATGGCAATACCTACTATTGTCGCCATTATGCTTAGAGTATCCGATTATATCAACCTTTGTATATTTTGGCTTAAACTATCATATAGTTAGTACAATTTGGATGTTAGATATCCTAAAAAATGGCAAATATTATTTCCATTGTTGTTCTCTTTATTATTTCATTCGTTTTTTTCCAGTTAAAAATTCAGTCTTGTTTGTGTGTCAACTTGAAGCCATACATGACATCGGTGGTGGTAACGATGCACATATCCTGCATCTAAATACTGGGGTCCTTATTCCATCATGTCATTCCAATCAATATCTTTGTCAACGAAATCTTCGTGTTTTTTCCGCATTTCGTTAGAATAAAATGCCCAGAAGTCAGAAAGTTGAAACTTTCACAGCAGTGAAACATAAAAATAAAGTTGTGCACGCCTGCGCAGAAATGAATTACGAGGTATTCTGGGTGAAAATTATGTCATACTATATGCTAATTTTATGTTAATGTAGACAGTGTGGGGATTACCGGAAATCTAATTTACGAACACTAATACTCATTGTGACAATAGAACTCTGAGCGTTTCCTAACCGGGTGTGGAGGGACTGTGGTATAGTCAAGGAGGTATGCATGGTAACATGAAACAGGATTCTTTTGTGTGTTACAATTGGATTTTTACTGCTCTTAATTTTTTTATAACAATTTTATAGAACAGTGTTAAAGAAAAAGGCATTTGTTTTCACTGTTGTATTGTTTCTCTTGTCACACATTTGGCATAATTTAAACTGCCTTCACTTCAATTAACGGTAGATATGCACAGGAGAATTTCAATAATCTGCCTCAAGAGGGTGTTGCTCATTTTCTACTAATTCCTAGCATGGAATGGGTTTCATATGTCAGCTCATTAAAATGATGTATGAATTTATTGGATACATGAACTGAGTTGAAAATTTATTGATGCAAGAGAATTACAATAAACATTATTGCTATTTGTAGACCATGCATACACCCATTATGAACTATTATTTTCATAAATTAAGTGTGAGTGATTTCTAGTGCTCTGCATGTTGGCTGTCACATTTTTTAATATGTTTGTGCTTCTCAAATTATAATAATTATTATAATTTATAATAATGCAGCAATAACCTTAATCTTTCACAACAGTATCCACTGAATTCATGCAGTTACAATGATACAACTGTGGTAATGTGCTTTATTTGCAGGCTGATCGTGGTCATGGAAACAATGATGTGAAGGAGATTATGGATCCATGGCTCTTACAAGTGGGTTACCCTATTGTTACTGTAAAACGATCTGATAATACTGTAGAAGCTCAACAGAAAAGATTTTTACTAGATCCACACGATGAACCGGGACAATACCATGACCTTGGGTACGTCAAATAATGCAAATCATATTCATTTTATTATGACGTTATCATGAGAATATTCACAAAAGCAATGTGGTGAACATAATGACCAAGAGATGATGCTGTCCTGTACTACTTAAGTCTATGTTTTGTGGTTTCTCATAATATGAGATTATTACGAGGATACCCCAAAGTATGCACAAAGACAGTACAGTGGGAGTATAGACCGACGCACAGCGGATGTCGATGTGATGGTGTACTGTCTGAGTGCATATTTTGAGGTATCCTCGTAATAACCTTAAGGTAGAGATGCAGTTTATTTGGCTTGCTTTTTAATTGAGTAATTAGACAATGAAGATGGTATTATATATCCAACATGTTATATATTTTCTGAAAGCTTATTATACAAACTTTGTAAAACTTGTCTTTATTTTAAATATCCAGAATGCGTTTTTGATTTTGGGTCAAAAATATGCTTTTTTGGACAAAAGTGGTTTAAAAAAAAATTAGCTTAAAAACTTCAAGTCCGTTTGTGGGTAAAATTACATCACTGGATACCTTGGTATACTACTAATTCAAATGCGTCCACTCATCTCTCTAACGGCTTTCAAAGTCGCACAGCATGACCTCAAAGTTCACTCTTTTCTATTTTTGCATAATTCATATATCCATGTTAATTGCGGACTTGTTATTTTTGTTCCACTCGCCGTAATAAACTGTCCGGACGCATTTTGAAGGGGGAACACCTTGTCAATAATGTGTGAAATTTTCGAGGCAATTGGCCAAAGCGTCTATCAGCTATTTTAAATTAAAACCCGAGAATTCACCAAAAATAGAAGACGAGAAAAAGGCTAATTTTCATATTTGCGCGTTAAACCGGGAATTACTGCTTTGTCATACTTTGTCATACTTTCTAGACTATTGAAATTGAAAGTTAATGTATAGACATAGACATTTTATGTAAAATCGTTGGACCAGAACAACTGCTCTTGAATATATAAATCAGAAACACGTCATTCATACCAGTGTTTTGGTGGGGTCGGTAAAAACACGTGTCAATGCCCAGTAAACATTACGTCATCTCATGAATTATTAAACAGGGGGCGGTCCTAGGAAGGTGACCTTTTATCACGATCAAAACATCATGGCTTCTCTTCGATGTATTTTCAATAAAAAATCTACGAGTATTTCAGAGCCTGTGGTTTACCATGAAGAGTACAAAGTGGGATATTAAATTATTTATCCTCGATGATTTTTATGTAGTATTGAGAACCAACTCCAGGAAGCGAACGCACAATAATGAATAATCGCGTAATCCTAGAATCGAAACGCGAGGCACAGAAGTTTTGTTCAGCGTTTCCAATCCCATTTTTCCCACTGCAACATATTTGTTAAAAGAAATATTTGAATTCTGTTTGTTTTTTAAGAAGGCAATTTTTTTTATTTTTTCCATTTTGGTAACGCCTTATTCAGGGATTTTCTAAGACAGTCGCATACAATCAGCGCACGGATGTACGTACAAAACATGCTTTTGTACTACCGGCGACGGTCGCCTGCAAGAAGAGGGCTCCAGCTCCTAACGTAAAAGTTTTAAAATTTCGACCAGTTTTAAATAATTTGTGTTGGAAATTTGACATGTTTTAAGAGTGCAAAATTAAGGTGCATTTTCGAGCGGTCGAATTTTTCTGAATAGAAATCAGCAAATGAAAAAAATAGGAGTGCTAAACAGTGTGTTCGTTAGTTTAAACATGGAACTATAAACCCCAGGAAGAACAACGAAACTAGGAGGATTAAAAAAACCTTTGTCTTAGTTTATCTTACAGTGCTTTCGCTTTTGTTTCCACAACATTAGTCATACTCCATGTTAGTTGCCGCCGATACGCCCGTTTCAACTGCTTTGCTGGAAACGGAAAACTTGAAAAAAAATTTTCATATCTGCGCAGTAAAATATTTCGTTCACTACGCATGCGCAAACAAGTCGGTCTGCAGGGTGACCTTCAGTGTACCGGAAATCATGCAACGGGTCAGAGTTTTAGCGAGTTTTCATAATTTTTAATGTCGTTTTTAGATTACTACTTGTTTTTTTCAACCCTCGAAAAAATAAGGTTGCGAAAGTTTGCGAAACATGGGGTTTGGTGAGCTGTTTGTTGTTGAGATATCCCGACTAATTCCGTGTTTCCCTTCGATCGCCAGAAGTGGCAATGTGTTTTTTTTTTCCCGTTAAATGTCGATCATTTATCAGTGTTTTTGTCTTGGCGCCATTGTTTTTTTATGCTATAACCGGAACAACTCGGTCACGTGATCTCCCGGAGTCGTCCGATTGACTCCGAAAATGACCGATAGTCGGAGATAAACGTTCATTTGCGTAAATCGGCTTATTTTTTAATGCGACAAAATAAACAGTCAAAATAAACATTCGACATCGCGGCAACTATCATAGTTCAAAGGAAACGAAGTGGTTGTTCTTCCTGGGGTTTATAGTTCCATGGTTTAAAAAAAAATGGAATGTCCGTCAAATTGACGTAAACTTCCCCATTTTTCACGGAAAAAGCAAAGGTCGTGGCCGAGTTGCAGGCTAAAAAACTCAAAAATCAAAACAAAATCATCAATCAGTAAGTATTATGACAAGGAAAACAAAACATCAGACGCGGAGAAGCGGTCAGCGCGTCAAAAGAGTTGTTAATGTATCAAGTTACCTCTCTCTGTGATTTATTTTTCATTGAAATTATTTGCTTGTTTTCAATTAATTTTAGCGTACCTCTGCAATTTAATTTAGCATTGTCAGTTGTTTGCTTCATTGAATTAAACGGAGTTCGTCCGGTTGCAAACAAAGCTGTCTCGCACCACCTAGCAAAACTTGCGAATGATCGGAAAGTTTGTATCTTCCCGACCCAGTGCAATATATCCGGTTAGAATCAAAGCTCACGTGTCCCTTATTTTAGGGACCAGATTCTGCCGTAAATTCGGGATGGGATTTAGAAAAAAATAAAATAGGACTTTTAAGGTGTATTTTGGCGTCATTTTCGGACATTTCAATCATTCCTGATGCCTAAAATAGAGTCTAAGTTTTACCGTAGTCATGATTGATGCCTATTCAAGAGTATGATGTTTATTGTGACTAGCGTGAATGGGTAAGCTTCGTTTCGACAATGAGCTGTTATCACTGTAAACAATGTTAAATTATTCTTCA
The DNA here is from genome assembly GCF_978046115.1 of Saccoglossus kowalevskii. NCBI lineage: Eukaryota > Metazoa > Hemichordata > Enteropneusta > Harrimaniidae > Saccoglossus > Saccoglossus kowalevskii. The sequence goes on along the minus strand of NC_140643.1, from coordinate 11,003,428 downwards.
CATGCTCAGTTTATTTTTTGAGAACAATTATTTAAAAATAAAATCTCTCAGTCAATCAGAAACTCGGATTCACGCCTTCAGGGAAAGTCACGTTTGGACGCTCACATCGATTTTGTTTTTCGTTCGGCGGGCTGATGCCTTCAGTGTAGCTTTTGCCTCTTCCGACATAGAAATCATCTGAATCTTCTTTCTACCTCTCTTTCTTTTCACACCACGCATAATGTAATGATAAAAATTAGGAAAAAACGCTGAGGAAATATAATGTTTGGTTTGCTAGCGAGCGATAACTGATTTGAGAATAATTGCACATGCGCGTGAATTGAATGAACTATGACCCGTACAATCTCGATTTGCATATTGTCAATCAAAGGTCCTGTTATTTGATTACTCATGCAAATTAGGCAATTTGACATAAACATTGCCACGTGTGAGTGTTTTTTATTTTTAATCAGAAAATAACCAGCAATTTTAACGGTGTTCTAATAAGAATTCATTGGTCAAATTTTCACAGAATGTTCTTTAGATAAAAATCTATATAAAAAACGAAAAAAAATATTTTTGATTGAAATTCACAAATAAACTGCATCTCTACCTTAATATACATCTTTTCCTTCCAAAGATAAATCATGGAAATCCAAAATGTTTAAAGCAGAATCAACAAACTTTTTTGTATGGAGTCCAGTCAAACCCTGGTGGCAGCCATGTCTGTTTTTATTGTTTGAGGACACTTACGTGCATAATCATTCCATATTTGGAATTCGCATTTCCTAATATGGTAGGATGAAAATACCCTGTAAAATAATGCAAAATTACGGCACACTGTAACTTATGGCGTTATGGTGACAGATGTATAATAATAATTTTTATCACTTCCTGTTCTAACAATATCTGAAAGGTATAATGTATTTTCTACTCTGTGTGCTACTCTGTCTGTCCATATCTATCTATAATTCACACATGCTTGGGCCCATCAAGCTCCATCTCACACGTACATCAGACATTATATCAGAAACATGCACATACTGTACATTAAATTTTTTTCTTGATCCAATTAATGATGGCTGAATCATCAAAATCGAATTATATGTGTGTGAACAGATTTGGTTGAAACATGTACATTGAACACAATGGGACCTTGATGCACATCATGTTATGTTTCAGTTCATGTTTTAATTGGCCAACTGGCGGCCATTTTATTTCAAAGAATGTAGTTCCAGATCCATATATCTGACGTGCCTGGAGGAATCAAGTTCAAACTTCACACATGCAATATATCTGAAATAAACGCATGTTTCATGATTACTATGGTAATGTGTTCCATTTGCAGCCTTTTTAAGGCCCAAAATGTTTTAAAATCATACATTTTCACCATTCCGGAACAAGATCTCAATCATGCATGGACAGATTGTGTTCAAACATAGTACATATGTTAAATAGAATGAGCCCTTAATGCACTCCACTTTATTTTTCAGATAGGGTTCAGAATGGCTGTTTTGTGTTAAAGAATGATCCATATATTCAAAATATCAAGTCCAAACTTCATACATACAATGTACATCAGACATTGTATCAGGCACATGCACTTACATTTTTGTCACCATCAAACCCAAAATGGCTGACTGGTGGCCATCTTGCAGTTCCACAGAGCCATATCTCGTACATCCCTAGACCTATCACACATATATCATATATCAAAAAAAAAACAAAAAAAAACATTTTACTCTGCAACTGTGTGCATTCAGGGATTGCATTCTATTTCTGTCTTGCATTATAGCACTTCTACATCCAATGTTAACAAAGGAACAGTCAATTTTAAACATTCCTATTAGTGTAGATATCTTTTGGGAAATGTGACATCAAGCATAGAGTAATAGTGACTATGGTAGAAGTTATAATTGATGAGTTCCCGAAAGCTGTACAGTATTGTACATTTCTTTGCAGACCCTGGTCAATCCCTGTGTCCTACATTCACTCAAATAAGTTGAATGAACCTGAACTTGTATGGATTAAAGGGGAATCAGGTGAGTTAAATAAAACGATACCCTCGTTTGTAAGCCAAAATAATGCACAATGCATAAAACTAATGCATGTATCATAGCATTTTACAATTTGAGTTACACCAAGTGCCATTGTCACTTCTAGCATACTGTAATGCTATTTCTCTCGTATTGATATGGTTTTCCATTTTATAAATAATTATGATGTCCATCATTTTAGTTTTACTTTCCCCAGCTGAAACATAAAACAAATTTCTAAAAAGATTCTGGTTTAGTATCAATATTTGTAATTCATGATCTGGGGCCTAATTTGAAAAATCACAACCCAGTATTCGACAATGCATTGTGCTGTGTTTAATAATAGCTTGCATAAATTATCCTTGAGTTTCGTCCAATCACAGTAATGTATTCATAGTGATTAGACATTGGTATAGTAGAATAGGTAATAATAGATGCAACAAATAAAATTGAGAACACCGTTAGTCTTCTCGAGAAATGAATGTTATTTGCAAAACACATATTTTTCATTTTCCTTGTGTATATTTCATTACATAACTGATTTAGTATTGATTCTTTACTTCACAGCAAGATTTGACCTGACTGGAGCTCGTGAATCTGATTGGTTCTTGGTCAACATCAATCAAATGGGTTACTACCGAGTAAATTACGATAATGATAATTGGAGTAAATTAATTAATCAGTTAAAAACGAAACACAGTGTCATATCGATTCGTAATCGAGCTGCCTTAGTGGATGATGTTTTCAATATTGCACAGTCTTTAGATGTTGGTGCTAATGTGTCATTAGACATGATGGAGTATCTGATAAAGGAGGTAGATTATGCGCCGTGGAAGGCAGTTGAGAACGCACTACTCTATTCTGATCGGATGCTGAAGAGAACAGCTGTTTATGGTGACTTTAGGGTATGCGTTTATGTATATATACCAGTATTCTCCATATGAGTGACAAGATAGGAATGATAGGGAGTGTCACTGCTTGAATGAATATGGGAATGTTTTTATTTCAATGGTACATGAATATTCATTAAAAATTGAGTAGTTCCTTTGAAATTTGAATTTATCAAAGCAACCAACAAAATCTAAATACAGATCCAGCAGAATTAAACTTAATGTGAAACTTCTGTTGGCCATGAATACACAGACACTGACAGCCTATAGGTGTGACATTAACAATGAGGGAAAAATAAAAGCCATTCTGAAACACCATTCATACTAGATAGATAGGTGAAACGAGCTTTCTATGAACACTAGACAATTTTGTGCGAATGGCTAATTTAATTCCCATTATTGAAAGGATATGATGAAATGTCAATATTTTTGGTCAAGTGTCCCGTTATATAGACTTTGCTAATATCAGTTACATGTATAACAGATACATAATCAAAAAATATAACAAAACATGAATACATTTGTAAATTGTATATAAGCTTAGTGTGACTATCAATCACTATTCTATGTTGCAATGAAAAAGTTTGTATACATTGAATAAAATAAACATTTACACCGATGCATATTCAAATTTATCATCTTTATTAAAGGATGATGGCACCTTGCATGTACAACATTTGTGTTGATAAACATTGATTTTCCCATAATCCAATGCGCTCTTCTAATGGAAATTACGTATGAGTTTTGATCTGTGCACAACTTGCACTAATTACCAACAGTGACTCCTACCTAATTAAAGCTTGGTAAGGCCACACTGATTTAATTTTATGGATGACATCCTCTGGAGACCCCAAAACTAATGCGAGAGGGCGAAAAAAAAAAAATCTTGCCAAAAAAAAAAAATGCTGCTAAAACCACAGGACTACGGAGCTGGTATTACGAATTGAACCACAGAACACAGTGTATCAAAAAAACAAAAAAAAACAAGTCTTTATTTGTAGGAGACACTGTATTACTGTAACAGGTATAACCATTTCAGACAAGCTCTAGTACATAGTACATGTAGTCATGATGAAGTATCTTCAGTCAGAAACACTGCATTCAAGGTACAGCATGAACACCATTTTCAGTACAAGTCAAGGCGGAATGTACATATCACTACTTTATGACAATAACTATTAACAAAACATTGCAATGATACAGAAATGTCCTTGTTTGCTCCTCTCTACACACCTGGGGTTAGCTTTAACTGTGTTGTCAGGTGAAATGAAGCCTACATGTTAACCCTGCAAGTATGTCTAGTGTCTCATGTCTAGGGATCTCAACCTCAAGCATCAAAAAAAAAAAAAGATCTCTTGCACTCATCTACACCCCACACATCGATCTCTTCAACAATAGGTCTTTTCTTCTTTCTCAGCTATCACATCCCTCGGCCACGATACACCTCCACTCCTATCCAATTTCTCTCATCGTTGCATCGCGGGACAGCCACCTCTGGACAATATGTCCTTATAGCTGTGTAAACGTTACATCTCCCTGGGTGACGTCAATTGCGTACCAGTCTACAACAATCCCTCTGTTTTCCCTCTGAACTTTTATGCTCACGTATTTTGGTGGCTTGGTCGCCATGTTGGAATTCCCGGCAACACTATACGCATGTACAGAAGATCATTTACGACATAACTGATACGTTTTGAGGTAGTCCAAAACGAGTTTTACGAAAAGCCGGCGTTTTGCAACAATATGAGTTGGCAAGTTCCAGACTGAAAACCAATCTGTGGAGACTCGTCGTAGGAGATTTTTTTTTTTTTTTTTTTTTTTTTTTTTTTTGAGAACAGGCGAAAACTAATGCGCGCGTGGATGTCATCCATAAAATTAAGTCGGTGTGGCCTAAACTCTAAGTTTGTACTTGTTGATCTGCACAACACTCAAAGTCATCATCATTTTTTATACGAGACCCACATCATGTGTGCATGGCGCTACGACTACCGCCCTTTAAGCAAATTAATTCAAACTTATAGTAAACAACATTATTCAACTGTTGGATATGACACAATTAGTCGCAGGACTTGTGCACTGTTAAAATATTTGTTAAGACAAAAATGTACTTTTTTGGGGGCTGTACAGGCAACAACTTTGGTATTGTAAACTATACTACCAACATGCCTGGAATGATTTCACAATTAAGCAATTATTTCTATATGTTTCTATTGTATAAATTGAATCTTTTTTATTGTTTGTAGAAATATGTGAAAACACAGATAAATCCAATGTATAACAGACTAGGATGGAACCTGACAACCCAAGACCATATAGAATTGGATATGACACAATTAGTCGCAGGACTTGTGCACTGTTAAAATATTTGTTAAGACAAAAATGTACTTTTTTGGGGGCTGTACAGGCAACAACTTTGGTATTGTAAACTATACTACCAACATGCCTGGAATGATTTCACAATTAAGCAATTATTTCTATATGTTTCTATTGTATAAATTGAATCTTTTTTATTGTTTGTAGAAATATGTGAAAACACAGATAAATCCAATGTATAACAGACTAGGATGGAACCTGACAACCCAAGACCATATAGAATTGTAAGTAACCCTTTGGTTTCTTTTTTCCAAGGTTGTAACTTTCACCACCTTGCTTAGTAAATCCCAGGTGTGAGTCATTGTATGTGACAAGCTCTCATTGGACTAGGGAATTCTACCGTATTGACTGACAGATTATAATTGCTCCCACACTTGCACTTGCTTTATTTCTAAAAATCCAACAAGGAGATCATTGCCAACTTTGATTAAGAATTACAAAACAATCAAAGGTATAATTATGATCTCCAAATCGATTAAGTATCTTTAGCTGTGAAATGCATGTGTTGAAAAGTTGGGCTGTCTCCAAATAAGGATATTTATTTCTAGTGAAATTTTTACAGCGTGATTATCTGTTTTTTCAGAACAATACATCTTGAAAGGTTCCAGTCAATTTCACTGAATTTTGCTCATTGAGTTTGTTACATTTGTATGCCATTTACTAAATTGTCCATTAATCAGTTGTTTTTCACTCATGTAAAACATCTTGGGAGTTGCATGAAAGACACTGTAAGCTGTCCAACACAATATTTGAATAAATTATAAACAATACCCTAGACAACTGGTTGTATAGATTCGCTGTGTCATGGATTGTGTTATCTCACTACCTTTGGTTCATGGATAATACTCAACCATAAGTGTTTTTCCATTAATGTCAACATCAAATACTATTGTTGATTTACACATATACATTTACCATAATCATTATATGCCAGTGTGTATATCTTCCTTCACAGCCACAATGTTGCATTGTCCATCAGACTTGCCTGTTACTATGGCAACAGAGAATGTATTGTTGAAGCCCAAAAGAAGTTCTCTAATTGGAAGCTTAATCCTGATATGAATAGGTAAACATCTGAAGGGAGAGTTTACTCCTGATCTGGTGTAGATGTAGTGTTAACAAATGTTGTAACCATGACACCTATAGGAATGAATGGGGAAATGTTATTTCTTATTACATAAAACTACTGGTGACAAACTAACAGTTCCCTCACATATTACCGGTATAGTAATGTATGAACATTTTGTCATCATTCACAAAAAGTATATTATGTATTTTTTCATAATTTTTAATGAAGACCTGTAGCTAATGAAAAATCAAATTTGTTTAGGTCAACATTATCAAATGAATTATAAAAAAAATATTAAAACTGTCCAAAACTTGAAATCAAATTTGATGAAAATGTCAAAGTGGCTATTAAGATAATTACTTACCTTATGATATATTTACCTTATGATACTTTGTTCTGATTAACATAATGAGCACTTTCATACACAGTTTAACTTTCTTTGTAACTAGTATGGTATTTCATTTCAGGATCACAGAAGATGTTCGGGCCACAGTTCTCTGCATTGGTTTGATGTACGGTGATGAAGAAGACTGGCAATCTGTCTTCTCATTTTTGCAAAAAACAAACGATGACCGATTATCAGCTGACCTTAAGCAGGGTTTAGCTTGCAGTCGGTTGCCATGGGTTTTGCAGAATTATATGGAAGAGTATCTTGATAGGAAAGAAATCGTTAATGTCGTGAGTAAAATAAGAGATACATCGACTGTAGGATTCCTCTTAGCATGGGATTTCATGGTTCAACACTTTGATAAACTGAAAGAAATGTAAGTATATGAAGTTAATAATAATAGTAATATATGAAGTTAACCTTTAAAATTATAGGTTGAGTTGGTTCACAAGATCTGTTCTAAGTAAAAATGTTGTTATTATTATATAAAACGTGTTACCCCCCCCCCCCTCCAATTCCTCTCTGAGTAATAGTTGTTATTATGTGTTTTTATTGTGCAGAGATTATTACCATGAGTTCACTAGAACTCTGTAGTGTTGAGTGGTAGCAGTGTGCAACGTTGAAGTGCATTGGCTACTTTCGGCATTATGTTCAACAATTCTTGAAAAAAAATCACTGAATATTCGTTTCATAGGAAACAATGATAAATGCTCTAAAACAGACAAAATTTTCGCTCTATTTTGTACATTGATTTTTTTTTTCCAAACCAAGTACTAACCCCATATTTTTTTACAATTTTTGTCATCCTCGTGACACAAAATATCATTTATGTTAAAATAAAGAAAATGACAATATTTTTATTTTTGTATATTATTCATATTGCTATTAATTTATAAAATAAATTGTATTTGCAAGGATGCAATAAAGATATTATTATTAGTTAATATTTGAGAGAAAATTACTTTTCTCTAGACAGTGCTCATTGTTATAGCAATTGTTGGAAATTGATTTATATTTAATTTTTTGTACATTATTTGCAGCCATGGTGATAAGATTTATGACCTAGTATGGGGATTTTCAGATACTATGAACACACTGGCAGATAAAGACAAGGTTTGTACTTATATACAGATCATATACAAAGTCAGACCTAAGTTTTTATGGAAAAGACACTGCTTGGTACTATCACTTGATGTACATGATATATGGGTAAAACTACAAGAATATTCAATATTAAAACAAATGTCTGAAAAGTGGTTTACCCTGGACCCACACACTGAGAATCCTGCCTCCCATAATTATATATACTCTCCATGAAATATAACTGGGTATGAGGTAAAATGTCCAGGTCTCTTAACGTTTGTTCACACTTTTAACAAAATTATAGCTCCATGATGTACCCAATTGTGTCTTGGGGGTCAAATTGATGTCATGTGAATCATCTCATTACTGCATGAATTATGATTCTTGATTGGCCAAGAGATTTGAACAATGAAAAAAATTATTATTTTAATAAATTATATTAGTACCGTCACCAATGATTAACAAATTATTGTATTTTTCTTTCAGTATGATGATTTTGGTAGGAAGTACAACACAATGCCGAATGATAATGCTATTGGTTTTTACAAGGGTCTAAGGAAGATCAACACAAATATTGAATGGATGGATAAAAATTATGACGATATTGTCAATTTTCTCAACAATAAATTAATTTAATTTGGGTTGGTAGATATTATCAGCGTACATGGTTAGGGCTTGCTAATATTTACACTTTTTATGGCTTTGTGATATAGTATACTGTAAAATACTTTATTTCCAGTTGGAATTTATTGTCGCTATATACCTTTTTTTCTATATTTCACATTCAACTCATCAAAAATCAGTGAAAATAATTTCCATACATAACACGTAAAAAGCCCTTTCATCAAAAATTTATTCCAGCTTTAATAAAGTATTTTACAGTTATGAATTTAATTCTCACTGCTGGAAATATTCATGATTTTTGTGAAGACAAAATTGATTTTCTCTGATTTGCAAAACTCGCAAAAATGTGTATTGAAATTTAAGTGGTTTACAGTATGCATACATAAAATAATGAGAATATTTTGTTATGGCTTAAAACTGTTTAATAATTTTGCATCTTTTAAACAAAATTGTGATGTTGCTATACTATGCCAAAAACTGCCAATTTAATAACAAAATAAATATTTTAGATTATCGGTATGCTGATGATGCAATAATAGAAGTGCTTGTAATATAATTAAGAAGTGCGTACCAAAAATTAACATATATTTTGCATATCTCTGAATGTTTACATTATTGAACCTGACTTTATAGATACATTGTATTAAGACACTGATTTTTACATTATTGTGATGTACTTGACTGCGTGTATGATGTATTTAACTGTATGCATGAGCAAAGTTATGGTGTTGGGGTACATTTATTGATGAACATTACAATCATAATGAAAGCAGCACTACTTGTGTTGAATAGTTTGCATTTTAGATTGCAGTTCAATTAGCAAGTATTGTTCTTTACAAATTTCATATTTTGAAAAATGGCAGCCATTTTGAATATCACCATAGCTTTGAAGACTGCCGAAATTGTGACACTTTTTGATGAAAATTAGTGACCTCTGATATTTTTTTTTTTGTATTTCAAAATAGATTGTTTTATATGCACTCAAATTTGAATACTCGCACAATCAAGGATAGTAATTGTTATCATTTTTAGACATTTTTACTTCCTGGACTGTTTATTTATAATACATCAAGAAAGAACAATTTAGGATTTCAAAATGATACCGTCAACATACCGGTACTTTTCATCAAAATTATATTGCCTACAATATTGTGATAGTGGCACATATCTCAATTGATAGTACATAGTAATGTTAAACAATGATAAACAAAAACAGACTTGGCTAGTTTTATTTGTACGTATATTTTTTAATATCAGTTAACGAATCGGAGATACCTGATTTAGTATAAATGTATCTTTTGCTTACAGTACTATTTTATTACCGCATTTGTCTATATTGAAGAATTATTTTGCAATAGTAGGAATAGTGTATTTAGTGTGAATGGTGATTTAATAAATTATTAATCAAAATTATTTTGTAATCGTCATAGTTAATCTTCAATCTTAAATAAAAGACACATTTTTCTGTGGGTATTTCACATCTGCTAACAACACAGTGAGATTGGTGAAAGATCTTTCAATGCATCCAAGTTTGCTGATAGTCGATAGAAGGGAATTTTTTTCTGAGGTCTATTGGTACACCCAAAAGCCACAATATCATTTGTTCAAGCTTACATTACACCCTAAACGATATGCGGTAAAAGTATAACTTTGGCTTCGGAAGTGGTCTATCGAGTGGGGCATGTGTTCCAAATTCCATGTTTCTATCCCAAATAAAGGGTGCTATTAAATTGGCACTATTGGTATGTCGCATACGACTTATTTACCACTTCCGTGTCACTGAGAATGTTCTAGAACTGTACTGTGTCTGGGTGGAATATTCTATATTTTTTTAGAAAATGGTTGAATAGGTAATAGAACACTGTAGGTGGCAATAGAAGGTAATGGAACATTCTAGAAATTTGTAGTAAGTTCCAGACTCATTATGTATGCTGATGTAATGGTCTATTTATAGACAGTGGGGGTATATATAGGGGAGTTGTTCAGCACCGAGTTCAGATCGGAGATCTCGTTGAATTGTATTGGAGTTTAAGTATCTAGTCATTGGAGTAGTGGAGTTTTACCGCGTTATTGTACTTGATGTTTGCAGAGTATAATAATACCAGTACTAGTTGAAACCTCATCTGTACGTGTCTTCATTTTCAGGTTAGTTCTTCTGCCGATTTCTCGCAACCAACAATGTGATTTTTATGTTGGATTTCGAGAAACATAACATGGATCGTTATGGCATTCATACGCACAACATTTCGCCATGTTTCAACTTTTAAGTAGTCAGTTAACAAGGTTTTTCATAGTAGCATTTCTATGGGTTTGACGTACGAGCATGAATGGGTTCAATTGTCAGTGTTCACTGATGACATCATTTGACTGGCCCTATAGAGGCCAAATGACGCCAGGAAAAGCGGTCGTTTGTCGTCTGCGTCACAGCCCGTCTTATACCCGATATTTAGGGCATTTCGCAGTACATACAAGTTGTTTTTATCGACAGAATTCATTCATAGATCTCAAATTTCATGTACAGAGTGTCAAAAGCCACCCCTCTGCTCCCCTTTAAGAAACTAGTTTTTCGGGTTCCCACAAATCTGGGAGAAAATGCCACACTTTTACACCTATACGAACCGATTGGGCAACATTGGAAGATCCTCTGCATACGAACACTAAGAACATCTAGCACTTTCCTGGGTATTTGAAACTGAATTCGTCATCGAACCCAGAAGCCAATCAGCGACGGCCTTACAGTTAATAAATATCGTCATCTTAATCGCATTTATTGTATTATCACTTGTACGTCAGCTGACGATGGTTACATATCACTATGTTGAGGATCGTTGAGGTTGAGTAAAATATCAGCCCTATGTTTGTGAGATTGTACAAGATTATTCAAATGAGATCTTGGACGTGAATTAAAGTAGTCATGTGGTATTTATATAAAATCATTGGATTAGATTTGGGGGTCATGTGGCCCTAAGGAAGTCTTGCTTTCTTATTACATAGCTATGTTGTTTATTGTATAGAACCATGGCGTGGACTTATGACATAACATTTAGTGTATTTTTACTAGTTCTAAAGTTCTCGATCATTCTGTGGCGCATATTAAAATCCATGGTTCTCGGCTGAATGGACGAGATGACGTCATAACACATGATGACCCCCTTCATGTAGAGTTGTCGGCTTTCAAAGAAACGTTTGACGTCACTGTCGGGCCAAGTGGAGGTAAGAGCCAAGAATTACTTTTTTACGTGCTACATTCACCCCGAAACTATGTATCTTTATAAACGACGGTTTATTTTTTTCTATTTCGGATATGTTGTATACACTGCTGTTTAAAATTCCCCGTGTGGCCAATATTCCGCAGTGAGCCAATTTTAACATTCTTCTTCGCCACTCCCATTTGGATTTGGGTCTTGTGCGACAGACTTGTGGCGTATATTTTGTTGCCGGTAACTCGCCATTTAAGATGCAATGATGTATCGACTTGGCGAGGGTTCATGACCACAGTATACAACATGTACTTGGCTTCGTGTTAATACATGCATACAACCAATTGTGCATGTGTACATCATCTAAACACTTAAATACTCGAGTAGATTTATTTCTGGTCCGTGTCTGTTCAAAAGTTTGCATTTCAAGACTCCATTCAATCGATAACCAAAACAACTAGAAGTGTTAGGCACATTTTATATGTGGCTTTAGTCACACTAACTACACGATTTGACTATAATTAATATATATTTGATGTGACTAGATTGCCAAAAAGCTTATTCGCAAATGGTCACAGAGATCCCGCAAGGCGAATGAAAATCGCGAGACGTGTTTTGTCAAACAGCGTACATAGTTTCAAAGAGGTGGGTGAGGGGGGGGTTGTCATCTGATGGGAAACTAGATGTTCGCATATTCCCACAAACGTACATTTCAGTATACTATAAAATCAGCAATAATACATGTGTATTAACTAACTTACTAGTTAATGATATTACAATTCAAAATGACTTGTAATGCAAGAGCTTAAAATAAAAGATTTTATAGTTTTTACAATTTACGTTTCATGCATTATAGTATAGGATGTTTTGTCCGCTCTTTGCGAAGCGTATTCTAAAGCGTCCCTGTTTTAGTACAGGTATTATTGCGCTGGCAATTTCACAGAGAAATCTTTCGCTGGTACATATTGTTTTACACACAGCTTGCATCAATCTGGATTTGATTCAGTTTGAAATGTCATTCTTTTATCTGTACAGTGACACTGAACAAATGTATCTGAAAGTAAAAACGGAAAGTCGCCGATTCAGTTAACAATATCATTGTCGGGGCCGGTGAGAAAAATCGACAAGGATTTGTAACTAAAAGACAGCGAGATGCTGCGCACGATATTTTGCTTACTAATTATCCTCCGAAGTATTATTCGACAATATTTATATTTCATGATTTCATGAAACATTGTGTGGACGTAGAATACATAGAAACATCATATACTGTATTCAGAAGTTGCTCTTGATAGTACTAGTCGAGTGTGCCGAATTACGGTCTCGCCTCTGTCTGTCTGTCTGTACTCAACGACGATACTTTCTTTACCAACTTAAAGATGATCACCTATTTTGGCACCTACCGAAAGCTCGTATAAACGCGGCTGAAGTACACGACTTTTGCATTACGTTATGCCTTTGGCATACTAGTAGTGTTAGTACGGGCTAAAATTTTAAAATAATTTCGTATGTTTGCATATCGGATAGACCCGACTGCGTTCACGCACAGGAGTAGCAATGGTTAGCACGGGCTAAAGATCGTTCAATTATGTTAAGAATATACACAAATCAGTCATTTCAACTTCGATTGCAGAACAGTAACGCTGAAGATGTACATACTTGTTATATGGTTATAAAACAATACCAAAGCAAGCTCTAGTGCAGATTGCAGAATAACAGAAAAAAGCAGAAAGTCTCATCGCCAGTATACATTGTGTTCTTGAGAACAATATCCGTATATACACAGGGAGCCCAGGAACTATGATCAACTGTACGCACTCCCTATGAGCGGGGGGGGGGGGGGGGGTATCGGCTAGTATCTAGTGTAAGAAATAGACAAGGGATGAAGGCTCCAGTCAGCTCACATTTTTTAAACTCGAAAAAATAGACGAAAAAAATGAAAAATAAAATCTAAAAAAAATACCAGGTTGAAGAATATTAGTTGCTCCTTTGAATTTCGCCAAAGCCTTACCTACATTTTACCCATATCTGCAGAAAAAATCAAGAAAACTACACAAATTGGCTCCATTTAGGAATTCCTAACGGTTAGTCCGACCGCACGACACCGTTGGAGGCGTGGCCTGTTCAGCATTTGTCAACAACCAATCACAAGACTGGTTACGAACCAGTTGAGCAAGACTAACCGAGTCGTGACCTCGATGTGGTTCGTAACCATCTTGTGATTGGTTGTTGACAAATGCTGAACAGGCCACGCCTCCAACGGTGTCGTGCGGTCGGACTAACCGTTAGGAATTCCTAAATGGAGTAAATTTGTGTAGTTTTCTTGATTTATTCTGCAGATATCGGTAAAATGTAGGTAGGGCTTTGGCGAAATTTGAAGAAGCAACTAATATTCTTCAACCTGGTATTTTTTTTATATTTTAGTTTTCATTCTTTTCGTCTGTTTTTTCGAGTTTAAAAAATGTGAGCTGGCTGGAGCCTTCATCCCTTGTCTATTTCTTACACTAGATACCAGCCGATACCCCCCCCCCCTGCCCCCGCTCATAGAGTACTGCGTATTACAGTTGATTATAGTTCCTGGGCTCCCTGTGGTATATATGCTCGCGTTGATTTTCATGTCGGTAATTGCATGCCGAAATGAATAATTATGAATATAATAGTACATCTTCTAAATGAATATTGAATACAATGGCGTTTTGTGCATTTAGCCCGGGCTGAGGAACTGGGACGGGTCTTCAAAAGGGTCCGATTGAATCTGTATTTAGCGTTACTTAGCCCGTGCACATTACCCTTAGCACATGCGCGTTTTCTTAGCATGGGCTAAGGTATTTGACCTTTTAGCCCGTGCTAATGAACTGAACGCTACTATAAACACTAATTGAACACTAATCGGATCATGTCGGAACACAGATGGACATACCCCGTCCCAAATACTACGGCTACATAGGGGAACAGTTGACGCAGTGACGATAGAAACGTTTACCAACGTGCCTTGAGATGACAAATCTCGCTTTTCAGTAGTTGTAATTTTCAAAATTATAACCAATGAGCACAGGATTTTCGAATGCCCTAAAGCCAGTTCGATTCCCAAATTACCGACAAATGGTAATTTACGCGTATGGTATTAGCAACGGGCGAGGGTAGGAGAGAAATATAAAGTCAAAATAACCAAAACGTGCAACACAGAAAGACTTCAGCGGCATATTTATAAAAAAAAAAAAAAATTGCCAAAATGAACTGAAAAAGATGTGGTACATGTGTTTCGCCGATTAAATGACCGTTGCAGTTTTTAAACGATTTAGTTAGATGATGGCACTTTTATAAGATGACTTTTTTAGGCTGGGCGGGATACTGAGACTCTGACATCAGGTAACGCAATATGCGCAAAAACACAAACGATAAATCCCAAGCGCTATCAATTCAACACTAACATACGATGGCCGATACGGTTCATCACTATTCAAAATTCTGATTTCAAAACTCATCATTCAAAATTCAGAATTCATTATTCAGAATTCAAACATTTTGTAATTATCCGTAAAAGGGCGCTTCACTAGCACACATGTGACTGATAGCGTTGCATTCTCGCAGTGAAAGCCCGGAGTGAAAGCTTGACAGATCTACTAAAGGAGGAGTGCCACGCTAAAATATAACGTGAATTTAACAAAATTGGTAAGTAACTATAAGGTTTTCTTGTTCTACACTTGTGTATTCTTTTGATTTTCGGTATAAATCATGTTGAGACAGTCGTCTGCTTGTGTACCATAAGCAACATTTTGTGAGAGTCAATCAGATTGCAGTAAAATGCTATCTGACAAAGTCGGATATTCTAAATAAGTGTGTGTTAGGTTTTTGAGTGTGGGACGGGCCGGGGGGACGGAGGTGTAAGGTTTCGGCAGTGAGGTGAATTGCTGAAACCATAAGCTGTGAGTGGTAAAGTTGCCAACTCTAACGGATTAGGCGTGAAACTGGTAAATCAAAATACCTCAAACTTAAACCCTTAAATTCAACAAAAGTTTTTATTATGATATATAGCGCTACACACTACTTTATCTTGGTCCTAATCAGTAACATTGAAACAGTCCTCAAATTGAAACATTTTCTTCGCCTGCCTACACAATGATTTTTAGGCATTTGACTTTCATGGTATGTTTTGGGTTTCACAGATATTTGTTTTTAGAAAACTTGGTAACTATGGGGTGATCATAACTACAGTACACATATAGCATAACAGGTGGCTTCAATATCGCGTCATTGTTGCATACTTGTAGCTTTATTGTGGCATCAAATTCATTGCTCTACAAAGTACGCAATACTAGCGACAGGTTATGCTATATGTGTACTGTACAGGTCACTTTCACTGTGACTTATGGGACATTTGATCAATATTTCCAAAATTGTATAGTGGTAAATTATTCATATTTTTGGAGCATGCCCAGAATCCTATTGTGACTGTAGGACATTTACGGACCAGGTTATTTGAGTCCACTGATTATGTGAATGCTATCTCAGTTCAAGGAATGTGGCTTTGGTTTTTAGCCAATTCACAAGCTAGTAGGTTTAGCTCAGCAGGAATACTAATTTTGAGAAAAATAACTCTTTCTGGTTCTAATATTATCAAGTTTTTCTGTGTGACCGATAGAACAAAACAACGTGACTGATGGAACGCTATCCCCACAAAATCATAAAAATGCTATCTCTTCCAATTTGCTGAATTTTGTACTAAATCATTGCACACAAATTTATAATTAATACATTTATAGGCATTAACATTTAATTCAATCAGACAAGATTAGTAAATGTAGAAATGTAGAAATACCATGACTACTAAAGACTTTACTGTCAACTGTCCTATTTAGGGAAAAAAAGTATGAAAAATAACTTGATTTTGTCCTTACTGTACCAAATTATGTCTTTTTCTCATTATAAGATTATGATTTGCCTGACTGATTAGTTTAAAGCATTTAATTTGTTATTAGCCATCAGTTGCATTAAGTGTCATATCATGCTAGTTTTCTGATTCATATTCTTTTTTTTATCTTTTCTCTCTTTTAAGAACATTGCCATTTCTTCTTCCCCTCATAGTGCCTATGGTATTGTGGCTGTTTTTTTCTTACATTCTTTGTGTTTTCCCATATTTTCCAACCATGCTTGCCTTCTCCTTTGTCTCTTGGTGCCACCTTTTATTGACATCTTACAGTTCAAACACAATTTTTGTGACTTATAGGACAAAATTCTTGGGTAGCACAGAAGAAACAATTGAAATGAAACTCAAACACTATATTGGTCTCTGATGAAGTTGAACACTCTACTAGATAGCAAGAACAAAAACTCCTTCTAGAAACATGTATAATTAACATACACAGTAAACAAATCCCTAATAGTTGTGACTTATGGGAAATCATTGCCACGTCATATTCAGGGCAAATTAGACACAGGTACTAAATACAGCAACAAATTCTGCAGTCTAGCATGTCAAAGTGCAGTGCTCTGAGGTCTTAAATTAAATTACTAATAGTATGATAAAAGTGACAAGAAAAATGAAACATGGTTATTTTTATAGTTTTTCTTTTACCAAAAACATAAAATGGGATAGCTTTAGATAGTAGAGATGTTATATACATCATTCCTGGGTATGATTTGATAGCCAATTAAGTTTGAAAAATTGGTGGAAAGGCAGCTTTACCATGAAATTGACCTACAGCTATCATAACAGAATAATTTACAACCTGAATTTCTCATTCCTCTACAGACCTGTTTAAACATAGTGGTTTAAACTGACAGTATGTCCCAGACAGTGTGCATTAGTGATAGTGATGGTGAAAAAATGGCATTACCAATAGTAGATGGAAAAGTAGGAATGACCCTAGTGAGTGAGTATTGTCCCTGTTTTGCATGACTGTAGGGGAGGGTGGGGGTGTGAAGCCTGGTGTAATTCTGACTCATGAACTTTGACAACATGGTTATAGTTATGGTATTACATGTAATTTGATTTAAATACAACTGACATTCCAGTGTTATCCACATAGACATATTATATAGCATGTCAATATGGCATACAATGTTTGCACATTTTCCTAATGATGATGTCCATATTCACATAAAACTGTTGTTATGTATTGTTTTTCGTGTATATTAGAACAAGTGTTTCCTGAAACTAGTGGGTTGACTTATCATGACCCAGGTGATAAAGTTGGAACTGTGATGATCCTAGAAGATGGGAAATTCTGTGAACCTCCAGGAGGTTGGAACAAGAGTGGAAGGACCTACTTGGTTCTTAAAGGTAATTATGCAATAAATGTGCCGTGCATGGTTGCAAATTTATCATATACAAAGAGAATGAAAAAACTATATTTTAATGAATTAAATTAGAAAACTTGTAAACTTGTAAATATGTGAACTATGTTTGACTGAATATCTCATCCCCAGACAATATGAATATAATGTTATGATCCATTTACAATGTCACACAGACGTATAATATGTAATAATCACATATTACAGAGAAAAAGAAGTCTACTGAGAGATTCAGAGAATTACTCAAATCCATAAGGGAGAAAAAGAATAAATCAAAATGTACATGCCAAAGCAAATATAACAAAGTAGCAAGTGTAAATAAAGTAAGTATACCTGTAACTTTAATAAACTAAACAATGTTTAACTTAAAGTTGTATTTTCTTCTATTTTTTAGTCCCCGTTCAGACGAAGTCAAAAAGCGGGGACTATTAATTTGGGTTCTGTTCGTCGGTCCGTGCATCCATCTAGAGCCATTTCTCGGACCAATCAAACTTGGCATACAGACAATGTATGATGACCTACATATGCTGGCCGATTTTCATTATGATTCGTTTAAATATGGCTGACTGGCAGCCATTTTGTCCCTCAAATTTGCTAAAATCTGACATTTAAACATGTCCGTAACTGTTTCTCGGGTGATTTCAATCAAACTTTGTATGGTGATCATGCATAGGTATAGGTGCACGTCACTTTTTTTTCAAGATTAGGTCCAAGATGTCCGACTGGCAGCCATTTTGTTTGTTTTTTTCCGTTGTCATGCTGATTCCTCCATAAGATGTGGCCTGATTCAGTTCAAAGTTTGTATATAAATAACACAACACCACGTTTTGTTTTGAGATTTGATCAAATTTGTCGAAATGGCGGCCATTTTGTTTAATATTATAAAATCACAGTCTATAACGTGTACGGAACAGTTTCTCGGAGCTGTACAGGGTGATTTCAATCAAATTTTTTATGGTAATCATGCATATTGGGTTATAGGTGCACGTCACTTTTTTCTTCGAGATTCGGTCCAAGATGGCCGACTCACTGCCATTTTGTTTTTTTCCCTTTTTGTGCTGATTCCTCTGAAAGATATCTCCTGATTCAGTAAAAAGTTTGTACATAGGTAGTATACTGCAAGGTAACACAATAACATGTTTTGTCTTGAGATTTGATCAAATTTGTCGAAATGGTGGCCATTTTGTCAAAAAAACGTAAAATCATATTCTGTAATATGTCCGGAACTGTTTCTTGGAGCTGAACAAGGCAATATGGCCTGATTCAGTTCAAAGCTGTATAGGGCATTTTCAATCAAACTTTGTATGATGACCTTACATATTAGGTTACAATGCAAGCCATATTTCATTTGGAGATACTTGAACAACAATACCCGACTGACTGTGTTTTAATTTTCACGCTATTTCCTCTATAAGATATAGTTCAATTCAGTTCAAAGCAATTCAGTTTCCACGTAGGTACTATACTGACAGTAACACAATCTATAATCTGTGTTAGTGTTAAAAAACATTGATCTTTCATTTTTACATGTCACTTATACTGAACATTTACTTCAACTACAGCTAATACTGAACGGGGATTACAGTATGCATTAACAATGCTTGTTTTTAAAAAAAATATATGTTCTACTGGTATAATGCCTGAAAACCGTCGGTTTTAAAATATAGAGTTCTTAGCAACGTAGGGGGTCTCAAACCAAGAGTCAACTTTGAACTGGTGTATTGCTGTCATTTTTCCATATTTTAATGTGCAACCTGACTCTTAAGTTGCATTATGGAATAAGATTAACTTTATTGCCACTTATAGGGCAAAACCCATACACTTTTCCCTGGATTTCTTGCAAATGTTGCAAATTGCTGGATTTAGTTAAGCCTTCAACTAAATATAGAAGATAATACAACTTTAAATATTGAACTGGAAATCTATTCAGTATGCAACACTTTGACCAATTACTATTCAACAACACAGGAGTATTAAAATTGCATTACATAACAGTAACACTATATATACATTAAATAAGTGTGTAATCTAGAAGTTTGCGACATGACTAGAGAGGTCGCTGTTATTGATTTTGATGTTAAATCTAATGTAAGCTCTCACATCTCATTGTTTGTTACAAAATAATATATTTGCACATTTTTTCACAGGTAGAAAATATACAATCAAGTATTGCAAGAAAAAAAAGTGCCAGAATATGAGTAGGTTGGAAACACTACAAGAAGACAAAGTACAACTCAGCATACAAACAGATTTACATGCGGGAAGATGGGGGGACACGTGATATTGAAATGCCTTCATTAGAAATTAGAACAGAAATGATACTAAAAGCATCTATTGAGGTATTTTTTCCAAATGAAATTTCAACTTTTGGAAAGATTGATGATATGGAGTATGTCTTGGGCGATTTTTGTGGTAGAAAAATTAGCATGTTTGTCGACCAGGATGGTGGGCCAGGCACATATAATGATTACTTAAAAGTGCATGGGTTGTTCACTTCGAGAAATACTATGTATTTGATGACCAAGTCTAAGGAGGCAGATGAAGACATTAGATGACTCTCAGAAGACTGGAGAAGCGGAGTCAGATGTCAGAGTAACTACCGGTAATACTGGTGTAAGTGCTGAAGTACAAAACCTTAGTGGAGGTACTGGTGTAAATGAAGGATATATTAGCATGGCTGAAGCTAATACTGGTATAGGTACAGAGGTACAAAATCTCAGTAGTGGTATTTGTGGAGTTATAGGAGAAACAAGTGTGGCTGAAACTAACTCTGTTATAGGTGCAGAGATGCAAAACCTTATTGAATGTACTGGTGTAGATGAAAGAGAGATTAGCAAGTCCAAGGCTAATACTGGTATAGGTACAGAGATACATAGCCTTATTGATGTATTGGTGTAGATGAAGGCAAAACAAGTGTGGCTGAATCTAATACCAATGTAGGTGAAGAAGTACAAAGCCTTAGTTGTGGTATTAGTAGAGATACACAGGAAACAAGTGTGGCTGAAACTATTACTGGTATAGATAGGTGCTGAGGAGCAAAGTCTACCTGGAGCAGGTGGTACTGATGTAAGAGAGCTCACAGATAGTGGTTGCAGTACCAAAGAAGGTAATTTGGATAGCAATTCACACCATTTGTTTCCATTATCAACTGAAGGTAAAATAATTGATAACAACAGTATTCTCCACATCAGGTATTCCACAACAAATGAGTCAAGGTATAGTGATAAAGTAGTTACACTAAACTGTTTTCAGCGATCATCCTGTCGAGAGTTTACTGAAGTTAACTGTCCTGCTCTCAAGGATTTCAATAAGTATGATCCCATGAACTATGGATTCAGGGTTACACACATAGTAATTGGAATTGGACAGACTACATATCTAGATGCCGCTTATGATGAATGTCACATTTATACCTCCTATCCGGCACATAATATTAAAGATGATATAATTCTTCACCATTCTAATGAGATATTTGGTTATGATGGGAATGAATTCATTGTAGGCATAGTAACAAACAACCATGGTAGAGATGACGTAATGTACTCATGGTATAGAGATGGTCAACTGATGCAGTATGGACAACATCTGTGTGTTATTGCAGTACATAATCCAGGAGTCTATCAGTGCAAGATCACCATTGGCGAAGGTGAGGAAAATGTAGCTGACATATCAAAACCAATCCAGATAGTGGAATTCAAACAACCCTATAAACGATCATGCAGTGGCAGCTATACAATGGATACATGTTCAGCAGACACATCTACTGATAATGGAGCTATTCCTGAAATTACACGAGAAGAATTTGTGATGACAGGTGAAATTGGTCGTGGTGCTTTTGGCACAGTTTACCAAGGTGATTGGACAGGGACTCCAGTTGCAATTAAATACATGCAAATAAAACGCATGAAAAGGCAGATGCTGAAAATTGTGAAGAATAAAATCAAAGTAAATGAGAGAATTCGCCATCCAAATATTGTTCAGTTGATTTCAGTGTGCTATGAGCCTTCTGGAATATATCTTTTATCAGAATATATTGAAGGATATAATGTGGAAGATTGTGCATTTGATGATGATATCAAAAAAATAATGAAACTTTCAACAGAAAACAAGAACAACATTGCCAAGCAATGTTTGCAAGGGTTGGCATACCTTCATGCACTAAAGCCTCCTATAGTTCACCAGGATATTAAACCAGCAAATGTTGTGATTGCAGCAGCCACTTATCTCACTAAAATATGTGATATGGGCATGGCTAAGGTAAAATCCATTCAAAGTGTCACTTCAAACACTATGGTTGGCTATTGTGCTGGTACCCCATCTTACATGGCACCAGAATGCCTTCTCCATAAAGAAAAAGCCAAGACTGCCTCTGATGTATGGTCTGTAGGTATGACTCTTATTGAATTTATGACAGAACAAGATGCTTGGAATATTGATGATGATGAGGTTGAAGATCCTTTAACCATAATACTACAGATGATGAGTGATAAAAGAAAACCCCATATAAAGGATTCCATGAACCACTATAATATACTAAACAGATGCGTTTAATATGTTTCATCAGTGCGTCCTTCAGTGATTGAAGTCTTGTCAGCGTTTCAGTAATTGTGTTTTGAATTATTGTTATTGTTTCAATCCATATTAGCTGCATAAATAACAGTTAATTGTTTTGTTGTCAGTCTAGCCATTCAGCGATTTATAGTAACACATTAAGGCTGCATATATAGTGCTATTATGACTAAGAAGACATTTCATTCTACTGATTCTAATCAGCATTATATGGTTTATGTTTTATTTAACGGATCCATAATTGAGTAAAATATGAAGTTATTACGAGAATGCCTCAAAGTATGCACAAAGACAGTACAGCAGAGCTTGATGCGTGGCATACTGTATGAGTGCATACTTTGAGGTATTCTCGTAAAAACTTCATTATTATACATCTTTTCGTTCCAAGTATACACCATGGTTTAAAACAGAAATAGTGAACTTCTTTGTGTGAAGTCTGGTCAAACCCCGATGGTGGACATGTTTGTTTTTATTATTAGAGGATGCTTACGTGTGTAATCATTCCATATTTGGAATTCACATTTCCTAATATGGTACCGCAAAATTAAGGCACGCTGTAACTTATGGCGTTACGGTGACAGATGCATAATAATGTCAAGTATTTTGTTATATAAAAGTTTCATGCTCCAAATTGAATCTTTCATAACTTTCATAATATTTTGGGCAAGTTTTTAGAAATTCTGAATTTTGAGTTGTGAATTTTGAGTTTTGAAATGATAATACTTAGGATGAAACCATGTGTGTTAATTATTTATTTTTTACACAAGTCTAATATAATAGTTATCCATTATATGCTCTGGGTCATGGAACAGGAAAATACATACATATCTTTATATTGCTCTACTATATATATCATGAGCATTTTGCAGAGTGGTTTTTCCACTGGACATGTTTAAGATTATCAACCGCAAAATAACTTGCTTAATGTAACTTTGTTTTGGTGGTAAATAAAATGGTCAATAATTTCTCTAACAACCATTAACAACAATTTCTAACTAAAAATTATATGTAATGTATTTTGTTTAAATGTGACAAAGCATCATGTTTTCAGTTCATGCTCAAAACTATTATATTATGCATATGAAGTGTATTATGCTTAGTATGATTTTAATGCTTCAGGTCAAAATTTGTCAAAATCACATTTATTATTTGAACATGACAGTTTGTAAAAGAACCCTGTGCAGTCTAAAGAAGTGTTTTATTACATGTTTCTTATACTGGTGTGATATTAGATACATTTTATCTCATATAATAGAACAGTCTGTTTGTTTTCATATTACATGCACTTTTAAAACAAAATGGGGCAAGGATCACTAGGATTCGTAGTCTTAGTTTCACAATACATTTTGGTATTATTATTCTTGATTCTTGTCCATCTGTGCAAAATCACTGAAATATCTAAAAGCGATTGGGATGATACATGGTACACAAACACTATGGGGATGCAAGATCTGATTAGTTGGTACTATTTTATTATGCTAATTGCCAAATTTGCATATTATCTTCAAATGATATTCACTCCCCTGTACTGCTTCCTATACTGATCCCCCCGAGTTATATTTTTCATTTACTTCTTACCAAACTGTGACCTGCAGCATCTCCTATTGTCCTTATAGTACATACATTTTTTATAACTTTTTTTAAAATTTTTTTACGGCTATCATTTTAAGCAATCTTTTAGATCTGAAGTATGAAAACATCTGCTTTTTAAATTGCTACACCAGTCAATGGGGGTATATGCTAAAACATCAAGTTGATAAAGTAACACCACTGTATTAGTTACTTTCTGCTAGTAATTGTTAAAGTTGTACTGTTTTATATTTTTTATAAAATTGATCATTTCCTGGTTTCAACAATACAAGTTATACTATAATGCCAGAAAGCAGTTTGTTTGAAAAGGATTTACAGCAACTTATGGAGACTCAAAAAAACATTGTAAATGAAGACAACTGCAAACTGTAGTATTGCTAGCAAGTATCCACTGTTATTGATTGAACATTGAATTGGTTCACATAGAGGAATACTCAAATTTAAAAGAAAGCCTTGCTGTTGTAGTTTGAATTACTGTTTATTGTTAACCATTTGTATTATTAGTTGTTTTCTAATAAATCATTTTGGTACAATATCTGTTTGTTGTTATGTATGTATATACAATGCAAACAGTGCCTGCAACTTGTCTTATCAACCTATATAATCTCAGTTTAAAAGTTCCATGGAGACTGTTTTTACTATCATTGCATTATAGAGAGAGGGAGTTATGTTTTGATGCGAATAATAGACTATTCAGATTTATTTTAAATATTGTGTCTTAATTACACTAGTTGTCGTGGTATTCTTTAATTTGTTCGACTAATGTTAAATATAGTATTAAGGCATCCTCAACATTTGTGGGCATTTTCACTCCCGGAACCAAAGTATCAATCAACTCTAAACATTCAGGTGAGCAACCGTATGGTGAAGGATCACGAGGGTATATTTCCTTCAGGGTGGCCACGTCATCATTATCAATTGGTACTTTATAATCACAACATCCAACTGTTTCAGGTTGAAAGTACAATACATCAGGCCTGCCACTTAAACTCTCAGCATTCTTCTTGCAGGTAATGTGATGGATGTTCCACAATGATGCCACTTTTTCCATCTCTTTATGCAGTATATCCATAAAGCAAAATCGTAGACATTCTACATGTACTGGGTCATTTTAATCAAACATCCCTTTGTCCTGAAGGTCTTTAAACAGACATAACCACCAATCAGCCCCCTGCCTACGTAATATACTCCACCAGGCTTCAATACGCTGATTGGATGTGCTTTTTCCATACATGAAGCTTTTTTCACCTGACAGAGAATCAGATGAATTATACCGAAAATATATTTGCATCTGTTCTATCGTACTGTTTTCGGTTCCATAGTCAACTCTTATGACACGAGGCACATGTCCAAAGTGATCGATGTAAGTCAGGAAATAAGAAGCGATAACTGTAGGATCATTGTTTGTGGATGCTACTTCAAGCCATAAGATCCTACGGCTAAATCCACAAATACCACCATGAATACAGAAACCATACGGTTTTAACTTATCATAACCATCAATGTGCCATGAAAAATTCGATCCAGGATTCACATATTCTCGCCTGAGCAACCGATGTTTTTTTCTTCGAACTACACCTTCTGGATCACATATCCTCATGGCTTGCATTACAGTATCTCTGCTCACTTTCATACCGTGGTCATGAACTAGTCTCTTCCACATTGATCTATATCCCAGACACTCGGAGCTTCCGTTTTGTTCAGCTCGAATTGCTTCTATTATGTCACCCATTGATGCTGCATTATTCCCATGTCTTCTAACCATTCCATTGCGATGTAGAATTCTCGTAAGTTGGGATATACCCAACACAAAACCATGATTCAGAAATAATGCATGTATTATTTCTTCATGTGTGTAAATAAGGGAGAAATACCAATAAATTAGATAATTTCTATCTTGTGGGTGATGTCCCAAAGCTGGAGTGTATTCTAGCAGTCTCTGGGATAAATAGAAAGAAAAAACATCTAGATTATAAATCAAGTATCGTTGGTATTAGTAGTATCAAGGTTATGAGAGAAAATGCTACTAGTTAAAAACATTAACATACAACATGATATCCAAAAACATTGATTCAAAGACTATTCTTCTCTATAGTCTTTGATTGATTACTAGTATGAAATAAATGAAAAAAAAACTTACCCACGCCATGAGGACCTGGATAAAATGGTTGTTCTTCTTACTTCTTATCACTTTTGAATATTGAATTATGCATTTTGAATAATGTGTTTTGAATGACGAATTTTGAATTACAAAATTTGAAATCAGAATTTTGAATAGTGATGAACCGTATCGGCCATCGTACTAACAAGCATGACATAATTCATCATTTTTTTATCTAGATTTTCTCGTATGTATTTCAGATCTCATCAAAGCTCAGTTTGTTGAATTCTGTGGCGCTGAGGGCGTACGTCCTAGCCCTGAAATGTTATCATACTAGATATCGACAACACGTGCCTTTATCAGGGTTATATTGAAGGAATTGAAAACTCATTAGTAGCGTTAACCACCTCTGTGGTAAGTACTGTTACCAATAATTCATGAATTTTAAGTTATTGGTGACTCTGTAAGGTACATTATTCACGACCGCGGGGTATCGTACAACGAGCAACTAAACAACGAAAGTTTCTTTCCGAAATAATGTTCATTTCAAAATTCGTAAACCTTGTAATCAAATATCAAAGGCCTTAATCTGAAATTCGAATGCACAATGTTACCGCACTTGTAAGAGAAGTTGTAGTGTGACGTCTTCGCATCATCGAG
The DNA here is from genome assembly GCF_978046115.1 of Saccoglossus kowalevskii. NCBI lineage: Eukaryota > Metazoa > Hemichordata > Enteropneusta > Harrimaniidae > Saccoglossus > Saccoglossus kowalevskii. Next base: position 10,976,569 of record NC_140643.1, on the reverse strand, counting down.
ACAGTCCGTGGTACCGCAAGCGTGGGCGGAGGCCATTTTCAGTATGAACATGACCAACAGCCCGATTACATGAACAAAGTATCACGTGCACAAGCCATGTTGTTAGTTTCGTCAATGTATTCTGAATCTTTCTTCTAAATTTTTTGGAACTTTGTTATCCAGTTCTAAGGAACTTGACCGGGTCTTCAAAACGGACCAGATCCGTACTTAGCGTTTTTTTTAGCCCGTGCTAAGCGTACACGAACGTTTTCTTAGCTAGGATAAGGTATACATTTGTGGTTGACAATACATTTGTGACTGTAATTTGTTAAGGTATTGTTATAAGTGAATGTCATTACTATTCTTTCAGAGTGGATGGTTGGTTGGTAACTTTACGTTGTTAATTCATCCTGTACGCGAGGACCATGCAGGATCATTGCGGTCTACTAGTGATTTGAACAGTTGCCCACATCTAGCCTTAAAAGTGGACGACCTGTACAGATCAGAATTGTTTGAAAATCAAGTTTTTGACACTTCAACAGGCCAGTCGAATATTTTAATTTGGAGACGCACCGTGCTTGACGTTCGTTTGCTTTTTGCAACATTAATGAAATTGGGTAAGAAAATAAATCCGTCATAGCAGAAAGACAGAATCGGCTCAACAAATTATATGCATTTATGAAATTTAAAATTGAAGGTTTGCTATCGTAGGTCAGTCACAAAAAGCTGTCAAAAGTCGTTTTTCAAGAGAGGCTGGCGAATATCACCCTCCCCTCTATGTGGAAATGATGGTTGCATTTGATGCTCTGGCCACGAAAGATCTTGGGAAATATCTGATATGTGGTGTCAATGACTAATATGGTAAGTATTCCACGATGAAAGTAGTTAAATTTTAGTGACAACTATTTTATTATTTTAAATTTGGACACGTATTGAACTATTTATTTAATGTTATGTGTACATAGTAAATTTGTTCTGTTAGGTAGGGTTCAGTTGATGGGCATTAATTTGCAAAACATTGCTAGAATAAAAACAAGTCAACATTTCGTTAACACTTATTCTGGTTCCATATGAAAAAGTTTAAAGCAAAATTCAGTGTTTATAAAGGGGTTTTAAACCTTTGGATTTTTTTAATTATGGTCTTGAGCTGTGTCTTTACACAATATTTGGATTAACCACTAAGCAGTTTATCCTTTCCGTTATCGGCAAGTTTCGTCTTCAGATTGCATCGTTGAAAATCGTAATGTGCGCTTGCTTCTCCTCACGGACACAAATCTAAGAGACGTAAAAGATGAGTTGTTGCTCAATATATCTTAAACAGCGAAATGCTATGTCAGTTTTCCTTTTGATTCATCTAAACACCTAAGTTTCAATTTGTCTACACCAACCTTCCCATGACGAGCAATGATTTAATGCTTATTTAAACTTAGCAAGGAATGCACCTAGTGATTCATTGATCTATTCAATCCAATGTGACAGAGTTCTAACCAATTATAGCATGTGAAATTACGGCGAGATGCAACAAATATTATCAACAATGCACGTATACAATGTCCGTATACACAAAATGAATGATGTAAACTTGTGTTCTAGCTTGCCACGGGTTACAGGCACCCGACCGTGGAAGAATTTGACATCTGTATTCGACTGGTGAAGATTATTCTGATAGATGACGACACAGCGAGTAAAGTATATTGGTCTAAGAGAAATCTTCGAAAGTGAACATACAAAGCGAAAGTTGTACAACTCTAATAACGCCAGTCCTATACCATACAATTCAAAATAAATACGTTCACTTCCAGTGCGTTCCAGCCATCGATGTTGCCGATCATTCGAGCACACGCCTCGGCAACATAAAAAACTGGGCTAGCAAAATCAACCCACCTAACGAAGACAGTCCATTTCATTTCGATTATACATTATTTCTAACAAAGTAGGTTTGTTTTTAATTGCTATTTAGACATACATGTATTACATGCTGAATAGAATAGTCTGAAAAGTTCAATCATGATAGGCCCTAATGTGCACTGGTGTACCCAGCTTTCAGAATTTGACAGCTATCTCAATTCGATTGACGTTAAACCGATCATTGTGCGACCTTCTTGATATCTAGGTATTAGTTTATGCATGTTCGTAGCACCAAATATATCTGATAAAACCAGTGCTCACGTGACCATGTTTTTTTCACTGAATGTCTTACTGATGCCAGTGTTATCCAATTTCTTTAAAATTTACCTGTTTACATAACTTCTTTAGATAGAAGTAACATCATTTATGTCAGCCACGTGGTTTTGTCTTGTAAATTATCATCCATCTGATCTTGTACATACACAAAAATGCACTGCGGCAGATTGACGTAAAGTAAAGCCGATAAGCATGCTGAGGCTGTGCAGTTTTTTTTAGAAAGCCGATTGTGAGTACGATCGTGTGGTGTTATTTTTTTTTATTTCTCGTGTCTTGGCTAAAACGTAATACAGCTTGTCAGCTTATGCAGTGCGTTTCCTAGATGTATGCTAAATGTATATTTTGACAAATTTTATAATTCATTCACGTTGGCAGTTCTTTATTAAATGGACATTCAAGACCGAAGTGAAATTAAACCGTAATCGCAAAGACCACATTCTCTAACACCGGCAATATTATTCAAGTGACGCTGCAATCGGCTTTAGAGATTCATGGGCAATTGAATTACAAAGGTCCTTTAGCGTTAACAAAATATTTGAGATAGCACAAGTTCACAGCAAAAAAAATTGTAACTCCGACTGTTGAACGTACACGCGATTTGACATTTTAATACTTAAAGTGCAAGACGCAAAACAAACTTACCATTCACTGATCAGTTCATTCAATAACATGCAGTCATTATAAAATAGTATATGGACATCAAATACGTCTTTAAACTCATTAATTAAACTCATTAATTATGGATGGCTCTGTACTTTAACTGCAGAAGCCAACTGGACAACTGTGGGAAAGGGATGGAATACGACATGATAGTAAATGTCAATATTGAAAACAATGCATAATATCCAAAGAGAACTTTATTCATCGTCAATTAAACCAGGAACTATATTGCTGTACATATCGTGAGGTAGTTTTTTCAAAATTTCATTTTTTAAGTGTTCACTAGGAAAAATGTCATTGCAGTAAAGAATTTTCGGATGGAGTTGGTGGACGGTATATCAACCCGGTATGTGTTCGGGAGCAGGTGAATGTCACACAAGTACGTCGTTGTGGTGTATTGGACACGAAGTTGCTCATGGGTAAGTGGTCGAAACAAATTATCACCCTATTGTGTCTTGAGGAGCAAAAAATGGTATTTAAAATGGGGACTTGTAATTAGATTTCGCATTGTAAGAAGTAACTCCAGGGCAATTAATCTGGCACACACTTGAGATATTAGATACACGCACACATACAGAAAGGGTCTAAATATGAAAAATAATATATCATATGAAATGTTTGACCATGTGATATATTAGATTGCACATTTTGAACAATAATTTATTAATTCTGATTTGTGTTGACACCAAACTAACCTATTTACCTGGTCACATGACCACTTATTTGCATATCAACATTTATTGCAAAAGATGCAATGCATTCAGTTTGTATTTGGTACTTGTATATAACAATAAAATGTCCATAAACTGTGACGGTAGACTTTTGGGAACTATTTTATCTTAGGCATGAATAACATTACTTCAAAATTTCGAGGACCATTATCAATGACTGGTTAACCACACAATAAATCCACTAAAATTATAACATGTTTTTTTTTTATGAAAGTCGTTTAAAGCAAATAGGCACACTAGATATTCATTTCATAATTTACAGGTTTGGATTGACCCATGATTGGGAACGTTGTCCAGGGCAACAGGTAAAGGGATGGTTGAGCAGTACATACAAGTTTACACCATGTAACATGGAAGAGCTGGAACGCTACCTCGGGTAAGCTTGTTTCAATATATTAAATGCATGCATCATCAGATTTCAAAGTAGTTGTTTAAACTGCATGTTAATATTTCAGCGACCCACCACCTTCTTGTCTGCTGGATAAACCGAGTGACGTCACATCCTGGCCATGGGCAGATTGGAATTATGGGGATCGCCCTCTATCAGCCCAAGTATTTACAGGCGACGAGCAGTGTAAAGCATATTGGTATGATGGAGAGAGTGTTGGCGAATGTTCATGGAAAACTATGTTAGTTAAGGTTAAATTGCTGAATATAACAAATAATACAATGATGTCCTCTATACACATAGTTTGTACGGAAAGTACTAGTTGAAATGGATATTATTGGTAGAATACTTTATATAACAAGTACAGACTGACTTCCAGACGAAAATAGTAAATTTACGTCATGTGCAGAGTACATGGATACATTTTCCCCCGAAGAATAACTTTTGAAACAAATTGATTAGGTTTTGGTAGAGATTTGAATCTTGTTGCCATTGAAATAACAATTTGTAAAATAATTTATCATTAAAAGCTGTGTGTTGAATATCAAATATCGGGATCTGGGGTTACTGTTGGTAAAAAAAAGTACGTTGGGATTGTGGTGATTTTTTTTTTACTCCCGTAAGTTTGTTTATTGTATATGAATAAGTGGTGGAAGCCCATTAATAAGGAAGTAGTCCTGATCTTGACTATCTGAGTAGTTTGAGAAACCTGTTGTATGATAAGGCAAATGACTTTTAGAATTATTGTTCATGCTTCAGATGAAAAAGGTGAATGCTTTGTGGAAGAACTTGGTACAGACTATCGTGGTAGTATTTCGACAACTATTAATGGTTTCACTTGTCAGAATTGGACAGAACAAACTCCTCATTCTCATGTTTATACACCCAATGAAAAACATAATCGTGGTCTTGGTGAACACAATTATTGTCGAAACCCAGATGATTGGTATGAAGGAGCCTGGTGCTATACTGATAATCCATATACTAGATGGGACAATTGTCATATAGGAACCCCCAATGTAAAATGTGGTATGTGAATGAGTCCAGATTTTATGAATGATGCATTATTGCACTCCCGCATTAATTCACAAGACTTGAATGTTAGAATACTGCAGTATATCAAATTGTGCAAAATGCATATCAACTATATTAAAGTCAAATAATAATATTCAGTTTTTTTGACATGTAACGAATGAAGTAGTTTTATATGCGTTTTAGTAAGTGTAGTTCAGCTAGTTTTTGTTGTACCTTATAGAAGAGGCTTCTTCTCAATTATTTCAGTTGTCAGTCTACCACACATATTGAGTCAACTACACAGACAATTGCACGATAGACAATTTCAACTTCTGTGGCAAAATGCACTGTCAGCACTAGCACTTGCAATTTGCACTTACAAAAAAGTCAGGAGAGACAACAGTGACTTTCAATGTTCGGAACTGTCGCCTGGCACAAAAACATTTAAAAAACAGTCGTAAACTCGCTGTGGTTCGTAACCAGTCTTGTGATTCGTTCTTGACAAATTCTGAATAGGTTACGCATCAAACTGTGCTGAGATGTGCTCTGCTTTATATATAACCGTTGTTTGTAATCAATTTCTGTAGATTTGTTATTCTACCCGATATCGGTAAAAAATAACGCAAGTCTATTGAAAGCGAAATTTGAAAGAGCAACTAATATTCTTCACTCTGGTATTGTTTATAGGTTTTATTTTATGTTCTTTTCGTCAGTTTGTTTCAGTTCAAAAAACAATGGGCTAACTGGAGTTGGCCTTGACCGAATAGAAATAAGTGTTATACCTATGTTTATTATGTATTAGATTTGCCCGAGTTGCCAGGTGTACAACTGACATTCTATTTAGATATAAAGGTCAGATTGGATATAGCTATTGATGTAAATCTGTGTGATTATCATCCAACAAGTTTATCAGATTTGGTGAGGGTACGGGGTCTTTGATGCCCCATGGTAGTGTATTTATACCACACAATTTCCCTAGGTGTTTGAAGCGTAGAATAGAATAGTAATTGTTTTGTTGTTTTTGTTCTATTACTCCTTCTTAGTTGGCAAAACTGAATGTTTTGTGGATGATATTGGTACTGACTACAGAGGCACTGTGCAATGTCTGAGCAGGGCTACACTTGTATGAACTGGTCTTCGCAATCACCTCATTCACACAGTAGAACACCATACAATTATCCTAACAGCGGTCTTGTGAATAATAATCATTGTAGAAACCCGGATATGGACAGTAGGAGTTGGTGTTATACCACAGATCCCGACAAGAGATGGGACTGGTGTGATATTGGCCAGCCTGGCGATTGTGGTACGTTGATATTTGCCCAAAAACAAACATACAAACATTGATGTAAAACTATTGGAATTATATAATTTATTTTTTATCCACAGCAAAAGTGGGTCTACCATTACAGATCAAAATGGTGAGGTGTAACGGAGATGTAGTGTCAACCAAAGTAATCACATCTAGCGTCTCTGAAATAACAGTTAGCTACTGGATTCGTACACAATTGGGTTCGTGGAGTAGTACCCCTTTTGTTTATTCGACTGCAACAACTGCTCATGAATTTTGAGTCCGCAATTCAAATAACATGCGTATATGTGTGAATGGAGCATATGGTCCACATTCTAAAGTTTCTGTGAATGATGGAATCTGGCATCATGTCGCTGTTACTTGGGATGGGACATTTGGCGATTGGAGAATATACAAAGACGGCGAGCTCGCCAGCTTCGGGACTGGATTCGAGCAAGGTGGTATCATAGAAGAAGGTGGAGGCCTGTACGTTATTGCGAGAGGTCAAGATACTGCAGGGAGTATCTGGAGCAGGGGTTTGAATGGGGACATCGCCATCTTCAATGTTTGGAGAAATGTGAAGAATAGTGATGACATCAAGAAACTGACAGATGATTGCATAGGACGTGCTGATGGTGATGTTCTATCTTGGAATAAAGATATATTCAGTATACAAAGTTATACAACAGACAGTTCTCTCATAGAAAATGCAAATTGTTGTAGTAAAAATACCAGGAACGGAAAATGGTTGGATTTGATTGATTTATGCGATGTGCAACTAATTAGTAAACAAGTTTTCTTTAGAAATAAAGCATCTTTTATTATTCAGTTTTTCTTATAAGAAATCAAAGCATAGTGAACCATAATGACGGCTTTGAAGGATATCTCAGTGTGCAACTCGTCCCAATTAGATGGCACAGGAAGGTGATATTATTAATAATAGTGGTCGTGCACTATCGTCTACATTCTCATTCTTTTTCGTTCACGTTTCCATGACTTGGCAATGTATGGTCATAGCGAAGGCGTAGTCACATTGAAATAACAATTTTTGTGTGACAATTAAAACTGACATTATTCATCGTTTCTTTTCTGTAAGCAGTGTTTATTATACGTATCTGTCCCTGCTGCATAGTCTACTGACAATCACCACTTTATCACCCTTCGAAAAGAGGCTATTACTGCTTTGAAACTATACTTTTTATACGTGAGACTACACGAATGCACATCAATTTAACAACGTACCTGATTGTATCGAATATTTGTTTCGGTGAATATTGAACTAAAGATCACATGGCGAGATGATTCTCAGTGTGGTGCCCAACACGTGTTACCTGATGGTGGACTATCAGAGTGTAATCCAATGGGAAATGAATATTGTTGCTCTGATTCTGGTCAGTGTGGGAGTGGAGACGGTTATTGTAATTGCCAAGGATGCACCGATTACAGTATGTATTTTTGCTATATATATACTTTGACATAGTTAGTGATCCTTAAGGGATATAAAACGGCACCTTGAAAAGTCCACTTAGCTTAAATGTCCAGTCAAATATTGTGGGCGTCGAAATGTCACGCAGAGTTGTATAATAAAAGCTACCTTGACACGAGAACAACGTCGATGAGTCGCATCGACCAAATCGTCAATTTTGTAATACTTTTCTGCACAACAGTCGTTAAAACATGTAATCCAATTACTATGACAGTAATTTGCCCTTCGGCGTCAACTCTAGCCCAGACCACAGTAAAGAACCCTTTTTGCTGCTAATATACATGCGCAATGACATTCTAATTATGACGCTGACAAGCTTGCGTGTATTTCTGCAGCGCCATCACTCGACATGCCGACATTGGGTCTGAAACATGTGCCGTTTTCAAATGACTTGGATGAAATCAGTGTTTTATTTTTTATGTGAACCTTTTCATATTATTCCGATTAATGGTTATGAAAATATGATTAGCAAGAAATTGGGATAATTGCACACATAACAGAATAGTTGAATAGTTGAAGCGGGATGATCCATTATTGAGGTAGTAAATTCCAACCATTTTGCTGGAAATATTCATTACGTCTGTGTGCCATATATATGACAATTTCCTTGTATGCGTTACACGCGATTTTGTATTTGCTAATATTGATGTTTCCAACTCTATATATAGACTCTCACAAGGGCTATTAATAACATATATGTTCTCATAAAATGAATTCAAACTAAGGTTATTCTCGTAAAACAAAACATAAAACAAAATTCCATCGTGTTAAGACTACGTGTTATCCCATTATGAGGTATAGTATCTCGCCGCCTGCTTTGAGTCTTGGAATCTTTTCTGGCGCTGCTCGCCCAAAATTAGTTATATATTACTTGTATTCATAATGGAAAACACTTGAAACTCTAATTCTGAATACATTGTCACTATTTCGTATATATTCGATAGGCTGTCACGTGGACGAAGACACTGCAAGGGATGGGTCAGGACTAGTCAATGGAGCGTTTAATATTGTGGAAAGCCGGGAAGAGTGTTGTGTCCAATGCCGTAGTATAGAAGGATGCATGTCTTGGTCCTTTGGTAAAACATCACACAAATGTTGTTTACGAGATGCCATTTCATATACAAGGGCGAACAAAAATTTTGATTCTGGTTTCGTTTCATCGGTATTGGCAGGTAGGTTTTGTCTGCACTTGGTGCAGGCTTTTGTGTCTCAATTATATACGCCCTGTGCAGAAAGGTAAACTAACGGCTGTAATCTGTCAAATCATTGTGAGATATTCAGGAATGTAGTCTGTCAGTAAACATGTACCTACCTCCTCGCTCTGTCAACCCACATGCCCAATCTCCATGACTAAACTACTCCAAATACAGTGTCGTGTGCGCCATTGCATCATGAAATTTGTTTTTACCTTTCAAAACAAGTCTATACTCAAATAATCTAAAGCCTTTGCATAGATCGTGTAATGTAATATACCATACCATAGTCAGAATTTGGTGTCAAACCACAGGGAGCCCATGAGGTATGCCGAGGCTGAACAGAAAGATGGAATAAAACTATAGAATTTGTAAATGAACTGTTTAGTTTTCTTACTTTATTCTATAGTGTCGGTAAAGCAAATGCAGGGCTTGGCGACAATTTGAAGAAAAACTAAGATTCTCCAATCTGGTATTTTTTAAAATAAATTTGACATAGGCTACGCATACGGCTCCTCGGCTTATGGCTCAAACTGGCCATATTTAATACACCACTGTAGTCGTAGAACCAGTAACAGCTACTGGTGGCGCTGTATGGTTTCGAAATAATTAGTACGGTCCAAAAAGGTAGACTTTTAGTATAAGGCGCAGCATCACTTGTTAAATCTGACCAGTTTGGTACGATAGAAAGCATGTACAGTCTTTAATAACCACAATAGGCAAGTTGTAGGTCAGGATCGTAAATGTATGCTTGCGGCATTTCATAATTATAATGCTTTAATACTTACACCTTAAAATGTCTGCGTCATAACCTCGTTAAAATTATTAGCACATAGTGTACACAGTACGTATGCTTTAGGTCGTTCTTGTGTATTCCATAACGCATGCGTGACGGTGTCGTGGTATAGTTGATACAAAGTGTTCGTGGCTCTGGAAAGCCACATATCCACTGTAAATTATGGGCCACTTTCTCTGTGTTGACATTGAGAATGTGTGGCCAAGTCTATAAATCTACATCTACACACACTTCGACCTTGCGAGATGAACTGGCGAGACCAACCATTCTTTCATAAATTTATTCATAACCATCTCAACACCAAGGCACAATCTTTCCTTCACTTAAAAAAACAAGTATTAAATATTACATGTCGACTTCAGTGAATTGTATACCATATTACAAATGGTGTCAAAACTAGCTACAATCAAATACATCACTGAATACTTGGTGTTCGCGACCTAACTCGCGTTATCTATAATTACAATTGTATATTATCTTCTTACTGGTTAATACCACTGACAAAACTGTTTTTCAGGATCGACATTGGACTGCATCACATATACCTTACACCTGGCACAGTCGAGATGGCAAAATGCTAACAGTGAGTGTCAAACTAAAGGAGGTCAGCTTGCTGTGATCAATAAGGCCAGCATAACTGACGTCATCTACAACTTTCTGATTGAACACAAGGTTATGATTAGCGTGTAGATTGGCCTAAAACGAACAAGTGACGGCGATCTGCAATGGGTAGATGGCAGTGTTATTGATGATAATAGTTGTACCAACTGGGCTCCGGGTGAACCATACTCCTCAAAATGTGTTGATTTATGGTAAGTGAGTTTTAGAGGTTCAAACCTTTCAGGCTTGAGGTCTTGTTATCGTTCAAAAACCACTTCTTCCGCCCTTTTTGCGAGTTTGAAATCAGCTGAACAAAATCTTAAAATTGTCATGCTAGTGGAGCCTGATGTTAACTGGTGTATCCGGTTTTTTATTTAAAAAAATGATTCATTGGTCTACTGGTTTGGCAGCCATATTGAATTTTGTATGAGGTAGACTACAACTCGTATACTATAACAACCTTGTCGTCCACGCGACTAATTCAGGTCTATTTCTTCAAACAAACAAAAAACTTCAGAACCACTAAATGACTTCAATTTTGTACGAGTTTCTTTTTTCATGAGTGCTTCCACCGATCAACTTTTAATATTCTGTAAATAACATTTATGGCCATAGCTTTTTTCGATTAATCCATTTTGGATTTCGGCACACATGGCCAAGGTTTTGAGTATTTGTTTCTTACGAGTCCCTTCAACTGGTCGAATTGAAATTTTGCATGTACTGTGCCAGATAACGCTTTATCCGAAAAAACTAAAACAAGTTTGATCAGTCGTGTAGTTTTACCGCCATATTGAATTTTCGGCAGACATGACCAAAATGTACTGTTTGCTTGAATGTAATAACTTTTCAATAACTGCATACACTAGACCTTGAATGCAATACCATCCATGTAGATCTTGTTGGATCATAGAATAACCCGCTCCTGTTTGGACCCTGATGCCGTTTGCTGTATTAATTGGAAATATATATGATGTAAAATACATTTCGAGAAGTTTGCATTCATATAAAGGGGCCTAAAGCGTCTGGTATGGAGAGGTCTTCTCGACTCTTTTACAAGTGTACGCATACTGTAGAGACGAAGTCGAACATTGACGGTTGTTGGTGGTATATTATATACTCATCTGCATGGCGTACTAGTATCACCTTTTGTTAGTTATGACAATAAATGTACATAAAAAGTACCGATCACGTGATAAATATTCAATATTTTAAGACGATATCGCATCAATTTCAGGCAATCTCGTGACTTCAAATGGGATGACACTCACTGCTGGAGATCTATGCCGTTTTGTGCGAATATAACGGTATGTACGCCATTTTGAATATAAATTTGAATGTTGAACCGTAATTTTCTGATACTGTAACCCTGCATATTATGATGTATTGATTTCGTATACTGTGAATACATAAGATGTTAGAATAGTTTGAAATTAGTCAATAGGCAATAACTTTGATTCCACACAGAAGCATTTTTGTTTGTTCCAATGGCGTTATGCCAGTGTTTTGAAAATGCAATAATTGTTAAATGTGTTATTACATGATAATACATGGTAATTATTATTTATTATGAACTAGATACGTTGCTTTTGTAGCACAAAACTGTTGTTCTAGCGAGCTATGTTTTTTTGTTGACGACGCAGTTCGCGACCACGACTAGAGGGCGGTACAAAACGGCGTATGTGTACAGGTGTTATTTATTTCCGTTCAATGAATACTAGTATTCAGCACAATAGGGTACTTCACAAGCTGCGTAATGTCTATTTTTGGTGGGTCCAGCCGGTAAAAATTGCAATTCTCGTGCCGTATCTGGCAATTCACTCATCGTTGTGTATCGCCAGTCCCAAATTACATTCAAATTAATATAGTTCTATACAATGCAATGCAATGCAATGCAGAGTAGCAAAGCCGGTTCTTTGAAGATGCAACAAACGTTTGTATATGTGAAAACTGATAAGCCACATACAAGGACGAATTAGGCTTAGGAGAATTTCAGATTTTGTATACGGGTTAGATCGCGTCCTATTGTACGAGTACGTTGTTCTGGCAATAATGGGGGAAATGCGCACTAACTGATATTAGTTTTTTATTCAAGCGAACTGCGGTCCGATAATACGAAGTCTTTAATTTCAATTGTAATACCAAAAAATATCGAGAAATTGGAACTGTGCGCTGTTACGCCTGTGAAGAAAATCAGTGTGGATAGTGCAAAAACATAATCGTATGTGTTACAAAACATAATCGTATGTATGTGTTACAAAACGAGGTTTTCGTGTGAACGAATCAAGAGACATTCAAACAATTCTTGCCACTATAGGCAAACATTGGGTATGCAATTTTATTTGTGCTTTTGTACATTTTCAGTTCAGTTGTCTGATTATGCAGCGCACGGTATTATATCTATACTAATGGGTCTTTTGTTTTTGTTTACAGCTTGTTAATTTCGTGAAGGCATGCGGCAGTCAACAGCAATACGCGACGTCAGTACAGGTCTGACATTGTTTTCTAAACAATGCTATGCACATGTATAACTAACACGTATATTTATTTGTAAATTTATTATAATAAAGATATTGGTTTATTGTTCTTCATTTTCTGCATAGAGGAATAAGTGAATTTGAATAGACAATAAATGTGAAAATGTACTTGCTATACACTTGTGCCTATCTGCATAATATTTGCTCGTTCATCCCAATTTTCGAACGAATTAAGATTGTAGTCCGGGGGTCTGTTTTTTTTGCGCATCTCTTCACATAAAACAAAAAGTCGTGGATATAAAAATTAAACAGCCAGGTCGTCTTTTTTTAATTGTTCATCTGATCAACATGTGACATTTATTTGTATTTATCACAAACTGTATGGTTATTAATAGTTAAAACTAGTACACTGCAAATAGTAGTTGTCTATGTCTACTAAACCAGGGCGGCACTCAAATTGACATCCATTATGCTAATTAGAACAAATTCAAATTAAGTAATGTTCTCAATGCCATGGAAGCTGGAGATCGGAAATTTTGCACAGATGACGTACAGAAAGACGCAGGACAAAGATCGTGTTTAGAATCCTAAAACTTTAATAAAAACCCGAGGTTTGTGTGCCACTTGTGGTGTTTTCGATACACTTTCTGTGGTGTTATGTGAGCATTCTTTATATTCGCTGATTGAAGGAACGCTGGGTATCTGCATGCACGCCAATGAGTGCCACTGAACATTCATTGTAACTGACTGTAGTAACACTAGTCGCTAATAAACGTGCCAAGGATAAGTGCAAGGATAGTACATGTATTAAAACTATGTACATACAGTATGGAACTTTTCTCCTTCAATCAGTTAGCCCAACTCTCATTGAGAAGAGAACAATGTATGGTACTTTGCAAGTATCACACTAATGTACGACATACAATTTTAATGGCACTTTATGAGTGTTGTGTGTTGAATCGTATGCATTCTTTAAAATACGAGATACACGTGTTAAAATGTTGTATAACTTTTCCCCCTCCCTGGTATCGATTTCAAGTAATTAGCGCGTAACAAAGATTGTGATAAAGGAAAGAGTGGTATAAAAAAATCAGTAATTACTTGAAATGGATACCAGGAAGGGGGGTAAAAGAAAAGTTATATAACATTTTATTATTTAATAATTTATTAAAATACACGAGTTTGTCCAACTCCCTGTGACCATGCCACCAAAAGTTCCCAAATACATCCCTGTGTAAAAAATCTGCAATTATATATAGTGTAAAACCTACCCTAAAAAAAACATGCGTTGCTAGACATCAAATTTGACTCGCGGGACAGCAGGCCGCTGTAAGAACGCCCTCAATATTCATAATGTTGAATAAGTACGCGTGTAATTGATATTAACATAACCAATCTATTCTACGTACCCATTTCATGGTACGAACATAGCATTCCAAATGTATTAATTATTATGCAAATTGGGTAATTAATATACACATATTAATTCCAAGATACTAACATCCAAATCCATTTGTGCAAAACTAAAATATAAATAGGTATGAATTGATCTCATAATATTTGTGTTCCAATCAAACTAGTGGTTCCAAAGTTTTGGTTGAACAATAATTTGAGACACGCACATAGAACGCATACTTGTGATTGTGATTTGTGATTTGATTTATTTCACCAATAATAATAACAATTCTAGTAATCTTATAATAATAATAATAATAATAATAATAATAATAATAATAATAATAATAATAATAATAATAATAATAATAATAATAATAATAATAATAATAATAATAATAATAATAATTATAATAATAATTTCTTGGTGTGGACTACAGAGGTAGTTCATCCGAACTAATCTAGTCTGTGGCCCAATCCTAACCAATATACATTTCTATGCAGGCTATATATACATATATACACACATATACATATACATATACACATATATACATATATATATATATATTATTAGTGGAACAATCGTGGGCAAGTACAAATAAAGTTTAGCTGCAAATAATATTTGTATCATACACATGATAAAGCTAGTATTTAAATATTTAAATATTAAAGTACGGTGTTCAGTATATGTTGTTTTAGGGAACTTTTGAAAGTTATTCTATTAGTAATTTGTTTGATTGGCTCAGGTAGAGAATTCCAATGTTTTACGGCTGTATATTTTAAAGTATGTTGGGAAAGTGAAAGATTCATCCTGGGGACATAGTAGTTATTACCTGACGCAAGTCGTGTTGGATATAAATGAGGTAGAGGGGAGAGATAGTCATTGATAGTATGGGCATAGCGGTTGCTTTTCAGATCATAAATGAACAGACATATCTTAAATTTACACAACTTGTGAATATCAAGTATGCCCAGTTTTTTAAATAGAGGGGCAGTATGTGCATTGTAAACAGCAAATGAGATAAGCCGTACAACTTTCTTTTGCAAAAGAAGGATAGGCTCTAATAGTGTATGATAGGCGTTTCCCCATACTTCTAAACAATAACTAATATGCGGGAGAATCAGGGAATTGTATAACAAAAGTAAAACTGATTTGGGCACATAATGTCTGATCTGGGAGATAATACCAACTTTGGGGGCAATTATTTTTTTTACTTTTTCAATGTGAGGTTTCCAGTTGAGGTGCTGGTCAATGGACACGCCAAGATAATTGATTGAACAAACGCCCTCTATCTCAAACCCATTTATATCCAAGCTTCCCTCAATGCCCAGGTGTTTATGAGGCGTTTTAATAGTCATGCATTTGGTTTTTTCTACATTGACTGTAAGTTTGTTGGCACTGCACCATTCACAGACTCTTTGAAAATCGTTGTTAGTATGTGCAAGTTTGATTGTGTTACTTTTAATATACTGAAAGAGGTTAGTATCGTCTGCAAATAGGCGAAAGTCAAAAGCATTAGTTGAGTTATTGATATCATTTATGTAAATTAGGAATAAAAGTGGGCCAAGAATCGATCCTTGTGGAACACCACACTTTATTGGTTTATATGTAGATGTAATATTGTTAATTTTCACTGATTGATAACGGACAGAAAGGTAGTTTTTAAACGGGAGCGTAGCGGGAGCCCTTTGATCCCATAATATTGTAATTTGTGGAACAGAATATTGTGATCTATAGTATCAAAGGCTTTTTTCAGGTCGATAAAAATTCCAAAAGTAATATAACCTTTGTCCAGTTTCTCGGCTATGTCTGAGATCAGGTCGGCTAGGGCAAGTGTTGCGCTGTGTTTTTTACGAAAACCAAATTGTGTTTTGATAAGTATACTTTTTTTCTCTATGAAATTAATCAGCTGTTTATTAACAATTGATTCAACAATTTTACTAAATGTAGGCAGGATAGATATGGGTCTTTAATTGTTGGTATCTGTAGTAGGTCCTTTTTTATAAATTGGGGTAATTTTAGCAGTTTTGAGAGAGTCTGGAAAAATGCCTTGGCTCAGTGAACAATTGATAATATGTGCGAGAGGATGAGAGATTAGGTGGGCAGCGTCTCTTGCTAGTTTTGGGTGAATGCTGTCATGTCCAACAGATTTTTTCGGGTCAAGGGAAATAATTTCTTTGAAAACGTCGATGTCGCTTACAGGATGAAAGAAGAAAGAGTTTAGAAAATTGCCAGTGAGGTAATCAATGAAATCACCAGAGCTAGTAATTTGAGCGGCAAGATTTGGACCGATATTAACAAAGTGGTCATTGAACTCATCTGCAATATCTGAACTAGTGGTCAGTATTTTGCCAGAATTGCCTGAAATTAATTTCTGTGGAACGGTTGAACGATTAGACTTATTAAGGACTTCGTTGACCACTTGCCATGTTTTGTTGCTATTGCCACGGGATGCTGAAAATTTGTTTGAATAATACCGTTTCTTGGCCAATTTTAGTAATTTAGTTAATAAGTTTCTGTAGGTTTTATATTTTTTTTAACAATTTAATATCAGTTGGTTTGTTTTTCAATTTGCCAAATAATGTATGTTTGGTTTTGACCGATTTAAGGAGACCTTGGGATAGCCAGGTTTTTCGAAGAGATTTAGATTTAACGTGAATGGTTTTAATTGGAAGATGTTTAGATGAAATACCGTAGTAAATATTATAAAATAATGTGTACGCGACATTAGGATCGGTACAATTATAAACTGACTGCCAAGATGCATCACTTAAGTCGGTCAAAAACCGGTCTTTATTATAGTAGGAAAAGTCGTATTTCTGAACATGATTATCTGTCTGAAACACGTGATTAAGACGTTCAATGACACCAAATATGGGGTAGTGGTCAGTAATATCGGTTTGAATAGTACCGCAATCGAAGAAATAATTTGTAATGTTAGTAAGGAGGTGATTACATATACAAACATACTATAATATTAAGTTGCTTTTTTTGAGTATGTGCCTCCCTCGTTCTATTATGGTCTAGTTCAATTAATGTAAATGCTACAGTTGACGTGTCACCATGAACCTTAGTACTGGGAATGATAACACACGCACCATCACTGATTGGGTATAAGTAGATTCAAAATGATGGTGAACGACCTTTTAATAATTAAGAACAGAACATCCAATAATGTATTGCCGATTTGACGTTCAGATATGTGGTTGAGTAACCAACCATGTATTATTACAAAGCCACTGCAAATATATATGCAGACAGTAATTTCACATACCAGCGGCGATCTGGAATGCGATGTTTGATGGTTGGTTAGATTGCCCGGGGTTGGCGTGCTTTCAGGGATCTTTTGATCTTTAATCTATCAATCTTCTATTTGCCGCCTACACCGTGTCATACTGATTTATTGGTGCAAAGGTCATTCACTCAATCTCACGGAATCCAATTCAATGGTGGTAAGCGATGCATCATTGTTCAGTGCTATAACTTAACACCTTGTACAGTTCAAATAAAATGTCAACAACATCGTAGATGTATCAATTCACCTATATCCTACAACGGAATGGCTGCTTTGCGCTACGTCGTTATTATAACTGCATGTGGTGTACTTCCCTTATAAAGTATACGAGAATATTTCATACTAATGGAAAGCGAAATTCCGTAACATGGAAGATAATAACTTTTATCGACTCCTGACAAACTTCGAGTTACGTTCATTTAATCATGTGGCGCTTGTGAAGTTCAACTCACAATTCCTATGTGTTGGTTGGAAGGTATTGTATGTTAATCTTTAAGCAGAATAACTCAAACGTTAGCAGAAAAGTGCCATCTCATAATAGACCTAGATTTGAAGCATGTTCTTCTTCTTCCTAGGAAAGTATCTACTGCAGTAAAAGTTCAGATGAAGCTAACGTGTCGAATGTATGTAATGAATGGTTTCCGACATGTTGAGCTAGACAGAAAGACAACCTTTATTTGATAGAATGTGTCAATTACACATGTTATTTGGCATATATATGGTGCCTAATTAATATCACCGTAGTCGAGGTGATTGAAAGATTGTCAACATTAAAAACAATAGTTAATGATATACTTGAATCTCGTCAGAGTGACACTGACAAGAAGAAGATAAGAAGCTACCAGTGATCACAACCATAAATTCTGGTCATTAATACAGATATGCAAATAGTACAGTAAAAGCGATAATGAAAATTCTTAACCCAACAGATTTAACTAAAATCCAGGTATTTAGATTCGTCAACAATGTGACCAAGTTTGTGCGAATCATTAAGGCAACAGTGAGTGGTATTGGTCAGAAGTCTATGATCAAGCAATTAAAGAAGTAATACAACTAGTCACACCTCATCAAGTGTAACTAAATAACTATAACAGGGTGGGGGGCTATTCTTAAGCAATTCTGTGATGCCATAAAATCTGATCGCAAGCCTGATCACACAATTCCAGTGAATCTAGTATGTCAGAAAAGCGAAATCAATGTATCTAGCTGACCCATCGAGCTATCATATTGCATAATTATTCGACAAACCAGCAGATGATCTATAAATAGACATTAAATTTGTTTATATGTAACAAGGCATACTCATTGCATAGCAGAGATACAATGGTATTAAACTGCATACTGAGATAGACGATAGTCTACAGCTGTAAAAACAGTAATATAGAATGGATTCAGCGAGGCAAAGCAGAGCTCCAAATAACCTTTTACTTTCATGTCTGTGATGAGTTAAGTATACAGGCAAAATAACGGCCATATAAAAGCCACTAAGAAATAATATGACGCAATATATCTTTTCATCTCGCATTGATATAGAGTGTGTTCAAGAGAAGCCAAAAACTATATTTACTGTACACATATGAATGTAAAAGTCGAGGTCTGCATTGCGAAATGCGATGTATGCCAAACAGTAAGAACAACAGACAGAAACACTGGTACTGCATACAATTTCTGGGCGACCATCTGATCAGATTGTACTCTCTGTAAATAATGATATAGTCATAGTGAACTGTTGCTTTAATTACTTTGAGGCTCGCCATTAACAGGATTTATGACCATTTTGCCCGTCATGAGATAGTTGATATGCATGTCAGAGAAAGGAATTCAGTGGAAGCTGTATTTCTGGGAATATTACGTCATACCAAGATATGCACAATGCAATGGGGAGGTAAGAATACCCCAGACCATTCGTCCCGGTGTTATCGCTATCGCCACACGAGACTCCAGCTTGTCTCCTATACAATTTTCCTTCCGCCCACTTAATTTTAATATTCATATGACCTTTACACTGACATCGATAGCCAATCGCATTCGACCGCGGACGTCACTCTAAATAAACAACTGAATAAATTAATATACCATATTTGGAAGATAGCGGGTAAATTCAACGTTGTTGGTGTGTTCCTTCGGGTTCCGAAGTCGCACGAAACGAGTTCATGTTCCGTTATCTTTCGCAAGTAAAACAGGTCGATATGTATTAAACATGGCATTTGTTTTCTTGTTTTAACCCCCTTATTACGCAAGCTTCCGTCGAAGTGGTGTTTTTTTCGACGATTTGTGGCATGTTGCAAAACGAACGAAACATTGCGGCATTCTTAGCGGTGGATAAGGGATCGACTATGTCGTCACATTTATGTCTCGTTTGAAAGAGAATAAACAACCGCTCAGAAAAATATGTTGCTAATATTTAAGTGCGGTGCCTTGAAATCGCCTGCCCGACGTCCAAATTTCAAAAGGATGTTCGATTTGCAATGACGACCGTTCATATGTACTAGGCGACGTTACTAATTACTACTAGGGTCGGTGTTTGCATTAAGAATTATAGAACAAAAGATCAGCAAAGCGGTGCTTTTGTCGGCGATTTTGTCAAAGGGAATATTGATAAAATGTTGCAAAACAGAATCGCGAGTTGGGTGAAAAATTGCGCCGGCGGCATTCTCAGCGATGTCAGTGTACTGGAACTAACTCCAAGTTTCGTTGCCGCATTCACCTGATCCTCAATTAGCGCAACTAGCGGTGAAATTACCAGTATTATTGGGTTTGGATCTAACCCTAGTTCTTTGATGACAAGTGGAAGAATTTGGAAAATAAGCGATTTTCCGAAACCAGTCGGCAAAAAAGCGACAGTATCTTTCCTGTTACATATAGCTTCAATTGCGGACAATTGTTCTTCTTTGATAGAGTTGATACCATCGATGTGTTTTAAGACACTGTCCACTGCTGACGCGACAATTTCCTTAGAAATCATTTTGATTTGATTTATGGATGGCGAGCACCGACACTCCGATCCGATGAACTAATCAAAACTAAAATGGCGCGTGTCATGTGACTTTGTTTACTAAAGATAGCGTGGGCGTTTGATTTACACTCAACTCATTAGTATTCCACCAATCACAGCTACATCTACTTTCTGGATGTGCGCAGTCAAATTGTATAGGAGACAAGCTGGAGTCTCGTGTGGCGATAGCGATAACACTGGGACGAATGGTCTGGGGTAAGGTAAGAAGGAAAGAGAAAATCAAAATTGACCATTATCTAAATATACCATATTTCAGAAACCTTGCAATGTAAGATATGACCTCCAGTCCAATGCAGACTCGTGATTAGGAAGACAAGGACGTTGTCACTTACAATTATTAACCTTCTCAAACCTACAATAGCTGAAAATACAACAAAGCAGATAAAGAAGAACAAAGCCAGACAGACCCACTACTATAACAAAGAATACAAAAATGTCCACACACTACACAAAAGAGTTGCTGCTGGTACAATGCCAACTGCAATGACATCTAACAACAACTGGAGGAAAGCTGTAGTAGGCAAGAAAGTTACGTCAGATCACATGACTTTACAAAGGATGGACGGAGATTATGAAGAAATCGAAAATATCTGAGAAAAAGACACGAGAAATATATAATACCAAATTAGGCAGCTGACGTTGTTACAGAAAATGGTGTGTTTCAGTCCACACCTGTCAAAATGTAGTATTATAAAGTATTATTGATTTAAACTCTACGGCCACATGAAAAAATGTATGTGAAAACCCAGTAATAACTACATTGTTAATCGATTGTTAAAAGCCACGACACTTTATAGATTATGTAATGTAGCTGAACTATGATCTGCTCGCCTAGTGCGCATGAGCGTGTTGCAAGTCGTTAAGGCACTATACAGTATATGTTATAGAGACTCGGATGTGGCGTTGTTATATAATCGATGTACAGGTTAGGCGTTGAAACAAATGTGTTGACTATGTAAATTAAAGAAGTTTTCACACCAAATAGTGAAATGTTTCAAGAACTGACATTTTAAATTGCAACCTCTTCTCACTTTAAGGTGGTTATGTAATGATTTTTGTCCTCATATCCTGTCGAGAATCGAGATTCAGATATCTATTTGCAACGTACACAATATATGTCCAACAGGAATACAATCCAAACTAAATCAATTCAAACATGTTAAAATCAAATTGTGCAAAGTTAAGAAAAACATGACAAATAAATTTAATGATAAATAAACGAAAACAAATCCCTTGGCTTTGAGGTTTAGGGCATACATAAAAAAATATTGAAGATTATTTTTCTAGACTTAGAGATGTCTTGGTGATTACAGTAAAAATGTAATGAGTGTCATCCACAATCTTAATGCTAACTGCACATGTTACGAAATCAATAATCTCTCTTGATTCCAGTATACCTGCTTTGTTTTCTCATTCACTGTTTACTATAGCCAGAACGTTGTACTGTCTTCACTTTCAGGTTAGTTCTTCTGCCGATTTCTCGCAACCAACAATGTGATTTTTTATTTGGGATTTCGAGAAACTTAACATGAATCGTTATCGTTATGAATCATTTCGCCATGTTTCAAATTTTAAGTAGTCAGTTAACAAGGTCTTTCATAGTAGCATTTCTATGGGATTGACATACTAGCATGAATAAGTTCAATCATCAGTGTTCACTGATGACGTCATTTGACTGTCCCTCTAGAGGCGAAATGACGCCAGGAAAAGACGTTTGTCGTCTGCTTCACAGCCCGTTTTATACCCGATATTTAGGGCATTTCGCAGCACATACAAGTTGTTTTTATCGACAGAATTCATTCATAAATCTCAAATTTCATGTACTTTCATGTACAGAGTGTCAAAAGCCACACCTCTGCTCCCCTTTAATGTATATTGGTCGGGGTGATTGGTTTGCTTGACATGACAAAACAGCCCCCAGATCGTGGACAGTCAATTAGGTCGTAGGTCAGTATATCTAAAGTACCGACTGGACACTGTATGGGCCCTGGGCGGAATGGTTCGTCATTGACACTTACAAACAACTAACTTTACATGGGGTAATCTGAATGTTGACATTTCATAGTGTGTACTCAGTATGAATGGACCCACACACAATCGTTTTGTGCACGTAGGCTACAACTTGACGTGGGATTGTCCTCGCTCACCGCAATTAGTATTGCGATCCTTCCCGGTGGTTCACGGGAAGACGACGCTCCTCTCCACGGTAGCATTGTTACCCGGTGTGAAACCGACCATTCAGAATTCTTTACGTTCGGCACGCTTGATTGCAATTGTTTACAATCGAGGGCGCTGTTTCCGACATCGGCCTTGTACAACGTCTTATCCTGAATCAGACAGGTACTAGTACTTGTCAACTCGTGTAACTCGACTACCAATATGGTAAAGGTGCCACGGGAGGGGGCTTATGCCGTTAATACTACGGACGAAAAAAGCAGGGATGGCGTATTTATAAGGTATATCATATTAGTGGTATCATTAGCTCTTCTGGCATTGCTGTTTGTGGTCGTTATATTAATGGTGTATTTCTTACACCCTGGTTGGGGTTCGCCTCACATTGAAAGCGATGACGCCCTTCCAACCGTTGCAACACAACAAGACGATAAACCATTCGAAGGACGTTTGCCGGACAACATAATTCCTGTCAACTACAGAATTAAAATCATTCCCTATCTGGACGAAGAAGATGGGGACGATCGTTTTTCTTTCGACGGAGAAGTTAGGATCAGAGTGAAATGTGTGAGATCTACCAGTATGGTCATCATGCACGCGTTGAAACTCAATATAGACCTCGATTCGATGAAAGTGACGAACGTCAACACCGGGGATGAAATGGGTGTGACGAAGTTGAGCACAGATGAAGAGTATGATTTCGTGATGCTTGACACCAGAAAGAAACTGATGGCTAACCAGGAGTATTTTATTTCTATGAACTACGTAGGCATTGTAAACAATTCAGACATCGTGGCCTTGTATGTTGGAACGTATAACCTCGGTGGTGAGTCGAGGTATGTATATATACACACTTAGAGTGAATTAAATTGAATGACGTCGGGGTCGTCGATTGCTTGGTATGTCTATGGGCGTTGTGATCAATGCATCAAAACATGTAGAGAATCATGTTTAAAGGAGATTTTAAGAAACGCCTGAACATGAACACGAATGTATTCATCGTTTCCCGCCATGGTTTACAGGGTCATACTGTGTCAACCGCTTTCATATTCAAATTACTGAGATGAATAAAGGGGAGACTAACTTTCGCCTCTATTGTTATTTAACGGATCACCTAACCGCATGACCCTGCGTCACCCCTTGGTTCGGAACAAATACGAATATGTTGAAATTAAAATAACTGATATTATGTTTGTGATTCCACTTAAATACGGATTATACTTAATCCCACTCGGTATGTTTTATGCTTAATAGCCCCGAGTTGTACAAACAACTTGAAAACGTCACCGATTATGCTTTATTCATTTGCAGGTATTTTTTGGCAAGTCAGTTGGAAATCGGATACGCCCGTCGGGTGTTTCCTTCTTTTGACGAGCCCCAGTTGAAAGCTACGTTCGATACCATCGTGAAACATCGCACCACGAGGGGGGCCTTGTCCAACATGCCGAACATTAGAAATGATACCGAAGGAGACTGGAATACGGCATATTTCGATACATCGCCAATAATGCCGACCTACTTAGTGGCTTTTGTGATCTCCGATTTTGTTTGTAAAGAAGCAATCACAGATAATGGAATTAAGGTATCGGTTATATCTACAGAATGTGCATGTGTGTGTGTGTGGGGGGGGGGGGGGGTCCTATTGATATTCTTTAATAAAATTAAACGTGTAACCAACCATCATGCCAGTTCTCCACAGCTGAATGTTGAAATATGCGGCAACTGGTATACACCCTGAATCCCCATCATTATAACCACATTATTGTAATATATGTCCAGTATCACCATTATATTGAAATAGAAGTATTCAATATAAAAATATTTAAATGATATTACGACTAGTGCGTCTATTTCAGTTACGAGTTTGGTCGAAAGAAGCAGACATTAACAGTACTGACTTCGCGCTTGATTTTGGCGTCAAAGCATTAGACGAATTCACCAAGATGTGGGGGATCGACTACCCGTTAACGAAGCTCGGTAAGATATGTTATGATATGAATTTGAGGGCGCTTTACGGTGACATTTAGGGAACCACCAAATAATTCGACCAGAGGGTTGCAGGTGAATTCCACGTGTTATACATGTATTTAAATGATCGCATGTCCCCCTAGATGTATATTTAAAATTGGGCTGTCCACTTAGAGAAAGTACAAAATATTTACATTAATCGTGGAAGCATTCATCCAGCTCATCTCTCTGACCTCATCACTACAGTTTTAGGAACTAAGTCACCAGTCTCCATTTCCTCTGCACTGCTGCTACTGCAACCTAAATCACAGTCAACAAGATCATCATGATCAGAGCCCTCTGAGGCAGTTTCTTCAGTGTTACACATTCTGTTTTTTATAGTTTGTAAATGTTCTATGATTTGATGTGTTTTTGCTTGATCTTTATATGATTTTCTGACTACTGTAAGTGCTTTTAATGTCTCATTCAATACCAAAGACATCCAGTCATAATCACTATGACTATTTTCCTGCTTCTCTTTTTGTTGTTTTTTCGACCCTCTTTTCTGATGGTTTTCATTTTCTTTACTGTTCAAAGATAAAAACCCATTTTTGAAATTCTGTGATCTTGAAATGTGGCTGCCAATCATCTATTTGGCTTCTTTCACCATTAGTATTAACATATGGGGTCTCATGCACGCCTAAGAAGTGATACGATCTCTCCCTATTTGGCACTGGTTGTGGAATTCTCCTTATTTCTGGTCCTATGAAAGGATCGGCTCTGAATAAACTACAAATTTTATCATCTACCATGCAACCTTGCTTTACATACTCCATATATAGTTCACCGAAAATAAAGTGTTCCTCAAGGAATTTAAATAGTTTCCTCTTGGCAAATTCTGTTTGGATCGGTCACTTGATAACCTTGAGTATTCATGGATAAGGTCACGGTTGTTGAGAAAAAATAGATCTTCTCCATCCTCTGAAATGTATGCTTTAATAAATTCATTTAATACAGTGACACCATCATTTTTTTGAACACTTTCTTGGCTACTCCCATCCATTGCTCTGCATTATCTTCTTTTCATACTCAGCAACAGAAAGATTTTCTATTTCTTCCTTTCTCATTCCTTCAAACCTCTTTGTTTTTCCCAATGAATAGTGCCACCAACTAATAACAATGGAATTTCCTATGGCCGAATTTGTTCTTTCTGCTTCACCTTGGCTACTGTCACCTCTTGATCTATGACATCTGATTTTATAATTTGAATTATGAATTACAGCAATTTCGGCTTCTCTGAATCTGATCTCAATATTTGAAGTGCCTACACCTGGTCCGGCATCTGTTAAGTCTGCCAAGTTGGGCTTTACATGTGACAGAGAGAGATCATTGAATACATCTAGCACTACACTACATGAAGCAATAAGTTTATTTTTTTATGCAATTTATAATGCAGAGGTTTATACTGTTGTTTACAAATGAAGTTTTGTATTTCATGTTGTAGACTAATTTGATTAAGTTATTGTTGTGCAATAAAACAAACAAACAATAACTCTTTCTCGTTGCAGTATGTCCATCACAGCGGCTGTCGTCTATACAATAAATGTGAATAAAGACAGACAAAAATAATGACCCCCCTTTCACTGTTGGATTTTTTTTAGCCCTCACCCTTTTCTCATACACAAAAAATGCAATGACCCCTTGGAATTGACCGGCATCCCAGGTCAGATTAACTGGCGATTCCCTTATGACCCCTGGCATGTAGTACACACAACGTACTGATGACGTCACCTCTAAATTAAACAGACTGAAACAAAGTTTCTTGTTTCCGTTGCCCATTTGAATCGCGAGTTTCTTTGTACAATGCCATACAGTTAATCAACCAGGACTTCAGAAACAAATATATGAGGGAAATTATTTGTTTTAATGTAAAAAAACAAAAAACAAATACTGACTAAACATCATGTCAACATTTATTATCAATATATGTGAAAGGATCAATTTCACAATCAAAATACTAGTAGTATAGTCAAATGTTACTAATTTTTATTATATATTTTTACTTAATACATTGCTAATGTTTTCAATATTTCAACTTCATAGATGTCTATAACCAAAAAACTAGTATGGTATCAATAAAGTACTATTCTATATTTATACTTCTATTGTCAGACATGGTATCATTGCCCGTTTTTAAGTTCGGTGCGATGGAGAATTGGGGGCTAGTTGTGTACATCGAGAACAGATTATTGTATCATCCAGATGATAACGCTCCAGAACGAGCACAGAGAGCTGCTCGAATCATTGGTCACGAACTGGCGCATAAGGTATGAAACGTGTTTCTTTGCATCGCTCTTATCTGCCGGACTAAGAGGGAAAACACCTAACACATTGTATATCCCGCCTTGTATAATAGTTTCACGACCCATGTATTCGTTTTAAGCTGGTTCTTTCATAGACTGAACGCAGGGTTATACGATAGAATGTTGCCTGGTATAAATCTATAACTTTGAGTTGACACTCGTTTCTTTTATTTTTCACAGTGGTATGGGAATTTGGTAACGATGGCATGGTGGAGTGACACGTGGTTGAACGAGGGATTTGCTAGATATTTTGAGTTTGATGTCACGGATATAATCTACCCCGAGTGGGAAATCGTAAGTTCATAACCTCTGTTTGCGAGCGTTGTAAAAAAGAAAAAAATAGTGTGATAGTACCTGCAGCGAGTCGGTACAGCGTTATTTGTAATATTCTTAAAATTGATCACATGCGATTTTCTATTTTAGATCCTTCCTATGGCGTATATAATACGGCGTTTCTTTTTTTCAGTTCGACCAGTTTTATCCACATCTAGTAACAGCGAAGGCATTGCTCGCCGACGCTAGTAGCGAATCACATGCCACTGTTCGCCCAGACATCGGATGGCCATCAGATATATGGGGCCAGTTTGACAGTAGAGTTTATGAACGGGTAAGTTCATCGGGTCAAAATTTAATATTATTAGAAGTAAGCGTTACGCAGCCATGTCTACTCGGTCTTCGCAAATCAGTATTAATAGACACTAACACATTTTTTCCAATCATCGCCGACCCCAGAGTGGTAGTCACTCAACAGACTCAACAGGGCGGGAAATATACGGCTATAATACCGTAGGCAATACACACCGGGACATACCAACTTCGAAACCATACCCACATGTTTTGGATTGCACTCTCGGTATGCTTCTTGTGAACCAACCTACATAATGTGCAGTATATATATACATGTATTAAGACTGCATCACGCACGCCCCACGAGAAATATATCGGCGTTGTCTGCAGTATACTGTGTGCGCGTTGTATGTAACGGTGTCACTTAAAAGATTGTTGCTAGGCAACAGGATCTATATTTGGATTGATACCTGTGAGCATTTGTTATATACAGAGAATAGTAACTTTCTCATTGGGTCTTATTTTATGTTTTAACACAGACGTTTTTTTCAACAAGGAATTTGAACACGTAAAATCTTATATATTTGTGTATATGTCAAATTAAGAGTCACCATTCCCTCTAGACGTCACGTTGTCATGAACACCACCATAACCCAAACTTTTCCACCACCAGATTCCCACACATTATTCTACTTTTACAACCTGACAGGGTTCTTGTCTTATAATGATGATGAAGAGTATACTAGGTAAAGACGTCCTATATCAGGGCTTCACCGATTATCTAAACAAATACAGTTATTCCAATGCATACAGTGAAGACCTTTTTGATGTTCTTACCGAGGTAGGTATTGTCATAACAACATCTTACCGGACACATTAAGACCGATATTTCTGGAGATTGTGTTTAGAGTATTGTTGTGGAATTTGATTATTGACATTAAAGAACTGTAGAAAAATCAAAATACTATTCTACATTAATAAGTGAGCATCCGTTATAAATTTACACCATGCTGTCCTATCATACTGACTCACTACAGCCAATTGATTTTATTTGTCACTACTGAACTTGAATGCCAGGATGTGTGACCCCTGGGTCGTATGCATACGCCAAGTCACGCATCCATCTAAATTACATAATTACTTACACGATTAATTAATTTCTAGACTGCAAAGAATGCTGGGATTGTTGTGGACATGAAGACAATTATGGACCCGTGGGTTTTACAAATGGGATACCCACTGATCACCGTCACACGTAACTCGGACACCATGGCAACAGCCACACAAAAACATTTCTTATACGACCCGAATGACGTTATACCAGAAAACAAGTACGCCATGGGGTAGGCATGTCCTGTATATTTAACATAGCCTGTAATGTACACAGTTATATGCATTTACATCTATATACATATCATTATCGCAGTTTTATGCACGTGACGTGGATTTTATCAGTTGATTGGTCAGTTCAAAAATACAATGTCGGTATATTTGAGTATTGTTTAACTAACAGTGTTCATATTTTATCGTGATAGGTGAAGTAAGATTTATCGTGAAATTAAAACGTTGATTTGGTAGAAATTAAAGCAGGGTTTGTTAGATGAACTAACTTAGAGCACCAATGCTCATGACCACCTATTTTCAAATACGAACAGGGTTTTTTAACAGTGCTATCGCACTGGAATTTTCATTGTTACATCGACGCAATACCGCTATGTTATCCTACCAATGTTTTATAAAGATGCATTTTCAAACAAAATTATCAAAGTATGCTAAGGTTACCATATAACTTTCTGTTATACCTATATACAGAACTGGTTAAAACTGGCGTGAGAATAAGCAAACTAGCTTAGAACGCCTCGGGCTTAGATCCTCTCCTGTGGTTCATATGTCTCCGGTGTTTATATAGTTATGTAAATATATTGTAGCACCGCCGCGAGTGTCGGTCGACTAGACTCAGTATACCATGTCATGCATAGTATAACGAAACTTCCATGTGCTCTCATAACAACACAATGAGCTTTGAAATGACGTGATATCATCTGAAAGCATACTGTCTGTACAAACATTCAATTATTAAATTACAACAGCGTGCGATATAATGAGATTGATTGTACAATTGTACATTGAGTATAGTGTGCAAGATTCCAATACATGGCCGTAAAATTGTTCTCACTCGAAATGGCATAAGTTTTAGGCTAATTGATATGCAAGTAGTGGCACCAATGTGGACGCTGTGACTCTATTATTTTATAATACCTAATTACAATGATTCAATGGTTTCAAGTTGAAAACAGAATAATACAGAGCTGCAACATACATACAACTATTTTTTGGCTCTGTATATACTTCTAACCCGAAATTATCAACGTAGAGTACATTCGCTTGACAGGATCGTGGCATTCAGGATAATGCACTGAAAACCGATCATACCACTAACGTCTGCAGATCTCATGTTGTTCACCTGGCCATGTTGATCTTTTCTGAGATTTGTAAGCAGGTATTTGGATAAGAATAAAAATACAGTCAGCATTGATCATGTGGAAACATCGGAGATAGTGTACTTTATAATTTGGATGTTTTCTTTACATTCCGGTGATAAAATATTGAGAGGTTATAAATATAGTACAATATAAAATAGACATCATGCTTCGAAAACAAACTGTGAAAAAAAGGGTTGTATTCATATTCGCATTCGGGCTGGAGATAAGTCGGGGCCTGGAAATACTGCCCCCGCCTTTTTACCAGGGAAGTACCCTCCACCCCTAACCCCGGGTGTCACTTATCACGATTATACTCATACAGGTATTTACACCCCTACAGGTATGAATGGTACGTTCCACTGACTTACGTAGTCTCATCTAATATGCAAGATGAACAGTTAGTTTGGTTGAATAAATCATCAGGTACGTGCGTTGAAATAGGTTAAGGCGATGTTGATAATTACATTAATTACATCATCCAATTAGGTGGTCGCGATCTTAGCTGTATTACAACTTTCATTATTTCACATATTCATCCTATTTGAACTAATCCCTAAGTTTTGAATCGTAAGATCATGATATGTGGTGTGTTAATAGAGCCATAATCTCTATTCTCTGTCTTAGTAACGATGAGATTGCGAGGTGTAGATAGCACAGAATTCATTCTGGCAAACGTCGACCAAAAGGGGTATTTCCGCGTCAACTATGACCAGAATAACTGGGATCGGCTGATATTACAACTCCTTAGCTATCACGAAACGATCCCGGTAATCAACAGAGCTGCGTTGATTGATGATGCTTTTAACCTGGCTTGGTCCGGTGAAGAGAACGTCATACTGCCGATGAGACTTACAGAATATTTAGTGAATGAAAAAGATTACTCTCCTTGGAAAGCGGCGAGACAAAACTTACATATTGTGGCTGTCAATATGTTGGGAAAGACGCCCGCATTCGGTGACGCATTGGTAAGCAACTACGTCTTTATTCGTAGTTTCACAATTCAAAAACACGCTTGTTACATACATGATAATAAATGGGCCAAATTGTCGTTTACAACTTAAGGAAAAACACTCAGCCTTACAATTTTGCATGAAAAATCGTATCTTCCTGTTATTTAAATAGACTCGGATGATTGGCAGATTTACAGCAATCAGTCAGTGAGATATTTTCAGATTATCTCAGATATAGCTGTGCCAAGATTTCAAATATCGTATGTACTTAATTTAGTTTTCCCATTCATCAGAAATATGTTGAGAGTTTGCTCCAGCCACTCTACGATAAATATGGTTGGTCCTTCAGGGGTGAAGATGAACCTATCGACTAGTAAGTGATATCCGCGTTTACACATGATGATAGCATTTTGTGGCAACTCGAACAGAAGACATTACACTGTAATTCATTTATACATAATATTCATTTGGCAATGACAATGATTGGAAGACAATTGCATTTATTGAGATGAGAAAGAGATCAGAAAGGAGAGAGCATGATCGACTCGGGCCTGCTATTTTATTGTTGTCCGTATTTCGCATAAGACGTTGTTTGTCGACAAACTTCCGCCTGTAAGTTTCTTGTTCAGATTCATTCATTCATGCATATTTTAACCTATCTTTTCACGATAAATCGTGTGTGCCTTATGTTTTATATAAGAAAAAAGAATAGACGTTTTTTCCCATATTTGTTTTTATTTTACGACAGTCGTTTACAACACGAAGTACTAGAGCTTTCTTGTATTGTCAATAATCCCGACTGTGTGGAGGAATCTATCACAAGATATTCCAACTGGATGCAAGATCCTGAAAACTACATGAGCGGGTAAATCTCACAGTAATATAATTCTCTACTTGTCAAGCAGACGACAAATCGATTTTAAAATTTGCGAACGCACAGTTCGATGTTCCTCGGTTACCCATTGCGATCACGAGTGTTTCAAGGCAATCGGAATTTGTGTTTATCGTAGAACATGGTCTGTTTCTCAAACCAATTTACCACATTCCCAGTTCAATGATTATGGGAGGGAGTATTCTCAGCATATTGGCCCAAGGCAAACTTTCGTTAAATTTTAAACATTTTACGTGTATCTAAATGTATGCATCAATTTAAAAAAACATGTGGGCTGAGTCGTGTTTTGGCAAATCAGTTTCAATCACATACTGAGGTGAAATTATCAACGTGGTAGCATGTGACGCATATGGGGGTACTCCAGGATTACGTGAAATAAATTTGTGAAAAATAAAATTACTAATTCTGAGTCCCTAATACTATAATAATATAATCGTTTCACGTTTTCAATAGAATACGTTCCGATATGAGACAGACTATGATGTGTATAGCTATTAGACACGGTGGAGACGTGGAGTGGAACTTCGCTTTCGATCAGCTCACTCGAACAAACGACACTTTACTCAAGGATTCCATCAGTGTGTCACTGGCATGCGGCACCAAACTGTGGCAGTTGGAAAAATACTTACAGGAGTCTTATCATATGTTCGCAAACCAGACTGAGGAAGACGACGAAGACTATACGAGCATAGCTGGTTTCATGCGGTCGTGGGACTTCGCTGATGATAAGTTTAATGTATATACGACGATTGGACACGTGCGAGACAGATCAGCTTTAGGGAAACTGGTAGCGTGGAATTTTCTCTTGCGTAACTTCGAAGGACTGCGAAAAAGGCAAGCCTCGTCCTATTTATCCCCCCCCCCCTGGACACCCAACTCAAAATAAAAGGGTGTTTTGTAAGATACATGTCCAACCTATCACATCTAAAGCCACCTAGTCTTTGCTTATTACTTGCGTTATTATTATAACACTGAGAATTCATATTTGCAAACCATTTCTAGTATTTTCCGATTTTAGATGAGAAAAAATAATAAAACACCCAATATTGATTCATATTTTTTCTCTAGAGGTACTATGATTTACATTTATAACTGCCGATCGCAACTAGATTTACGATTAGTAAACATTCCATTGAAATTAAACCGTGTTATTACTATTATTGCAGCAACGAAGACGAGGCTTTCCAAACAGCATGGGGTTTTGCTGACAGCATGAACACCAAGTATGAACAATCACAGGTAAATGATACACAATAAACAACATGGTAGTATTAGAGCACTACTGGCCCTATTCTATATGGATATATACATATGCCAATTTAATAGGCTTTAGTTCTACGAAGTGATACGGTTAATCTAATGCATTTCCTTGGCTACGTTCGTGCCCAGAATTACTTTGATACACCGGCTTCTCGCAGCATCGGCGAGTGTGCGCAGTACATGGGTCGTATCCTCGTGTCGCACAATGCTTTATTGATTCTTTGAGTGCTGACTCAAGACTGATAGTTATTAAACGAAAGGTTACATGGCACCGTGATGTACATCACGTCTCATCAACTGCCTGACATTCAAATCGATTTCATTTATGAAACAAACTACCGCCGTGTTTATTAGTGGTTAAAAAATACTCACACCATAGGTGGCGCAATTGTAGCATAATCTTTCTTATCTGACCATTCAAGCTTGGTCATGAAAGTTATTTTTCAGAAGAGTAAACATATTTATCGCATTTAGCAATAGAGGAATATCTGCCAAACTTCACTAGCGATTTTCTGCCCGAATTCCCCCAAACCCCCTTTTCACGTAATGTATGTGAAAGCTCTTAAGATATTAACGGTTCATATTGTTATCGCTTCACAGCTTGAAGATTTCGCCAGAAAGTACAACGACATGCCAGAGTCACAGGTTGAAGGTTTCTACATCGCGCTGCGTAAAATAAAACATAACATCCGCTGGATGGAAACTAATTACGACATTTTAGAAGATTGGTTAAATGAAAAAATGAACACCGAATAATCTGGAATTTTATCACTCTGTATTGTGCAAACTAATTTTGCACAAAAAAAAAAATAAAATAAAAAAAAAATAATAAAAAAAAATAGACCATTCCGGCATGTTTGAAATAAATTTCAATGAAATCAAATCTGCAAATTTGACACTATAGATTGAGTGTCAGTACGATGAGGAGATCGAGGTATACTCTACTCTTATTTTAGATTACGTCTAGCGGGCAATAGTTCGTGGTACTTCAAGTCTGCTGGTGATTGACAGTTTGCCACTTTCAGTTACTTCACGGCAATTATTCAGTGACAGTTTGCTTTAAAAGGGTCTTGAGTGAACATGTTTCTGTGGTTGCAATAAACGATGAAGGTAATGTTAGTCGGTGCCGGTAACATTACATAATCATTATCTGTGCCGTAACACAAGAGGGCAGACTTATGTCATATCGATTATCCTTATTTCCTACTATTACAGTCGCCGTAATTGAAACGTGCGTTGTTGTAATGGTATTCATAATTCATCTCATGATTATATGATTCCTTAATTTGTTGAGCAGAGAATCAATTGCAAATGAAATGTACGATATTTAGGTTACTCCAGGTTTAATTCACAACTGAATATTTCACTCAAACTTTCTTTTAAAATACTGTTATTATATAATCTTGAAATTCATTTTACCAATAAACTACATTGTGTTATTTCAAGCGTCGATTTCATGTAGACTATGATATGTGTCGTCGATTTCATGTAGACTATGATATGTGTCGTCGATTTCATGTAGACTATGATATGTGTCGTCGATTTCATGTAGACTATGATATGTGTCGTCGATTTCATGTAGACTATGATATGTGTCGTCGATTTCATGTAGACTATGATATGTGTCGTATTAGATGACTTGTGGCACGACGTTAAATTTAATCCTTGGCTTTCATTATTATTCCTAAAAATCCAGATAATATTTATGAAAGAAAACTCGTGCCAGTGAAGTATGCAATCGTTTTATATTTATATTTTATATGTTATTATTATTTGTTTGTATATGGAGCTATACGTGTGATATACCATTATGACTTTTTCCAGGCGCAATGTCCGTATGCCCCGGAGACGCATTAAATTTAGAAAACATGTTTCAATGAATACTATTTATACTTACTTGATTTGCTATTTGATTTTAACAACTTTTAATTTTTGTTTAACTTTGGAGACACAGCTTAACGTTTTAGCGTGGTGTATTGAATAATTTGGATTTGACATGTGGTTGATTTGTTTGTCCGTCACATAACATCCATTCATTACAAGTCGTCACAGTGAAACATCAGAATATACTAGTATGTTTCAATATACGCTAATTAGTTAGTGAGAGAACAGCCACAAATTTCCATATCCGTCAGGAAACCAACCAAGAGTGCTCCATAAAAACACCGTGACTAAGAAATGATTAAGACAGCCGCACACCTCGTCTGTAAAAATAGAAAATGACCCGCGAGTCTTTGTTATATATTGTACATTTCTGTGTTATATACTGTACATTTTAACAGACGTAATGGACTTTCCATTGTCATTGTCACTGTGAAATTGTTATTATTTGTTTATTTCACACGAAGTATATGATTTGTTTCTAATCTAACCAAAATTTAGATTTATTATGGTGTGCCATTGACCTCTGAACCTTGTCCTCCCAATTTACTGCGCATGTTCTTTTCAACGTTTAATCAGACCACGTTTCACGTTTCACATGTACAAGTAAAAAAGAAGCGGAACGTAATTTGTTACTGTGACTCGATCTCTTTAACGGCACAGTTCAATTAGAATAAAATGAATTTCTTCTTGTCATTCATTTCTATATGAGTTGACTCAAATGAAAGGATGTTTCAATCGGGGTGTCAGCAAGTTGACAATGGTGTGTCGCTCAAAAGCTAAAAAATGACTGTTTTGGACTGTTTTTAGTTTGAAAAAAATCTTGTCTGAATTCGGCTCAAAAAACTGTCTGGCCCAAGAGAAAGCAACATAGCGAGTATTTATATATTGTCAAGATTTTTCAAGTAATTCCAGATTATTGTTATGTCTTTATATTCGACTTCCGCGAAAAAAACATGTTATCTTCTCTAACGAAGGACGTTGTGGGGTTCACTGACCTTACACCAAACGTTCACCCATAAACTGATAAATACTCATATTTCAGTAGGTTTGATGTGCGGAATAAAACCTGACATGATTGCTGTAAGTAGCCACTAAGATGATAGCGAAATCCGCATTAAATTTTCAATGCAGAAATTGACGACCACCCACTGACAGAACAGTAGAGTTCCATCAAAAGTATTTCTCCGTTAAAGGGCGGTATAGGTCGCGCCACGCATGCGCGAGATATATGAGCCTCACGTACAAAATGTAAACAAAGACGACGACTTTGACTGTAGCGTAGATCAACGAGTACAAACTGAGACGTTACCGACGGTAATTAGTGCACGTCGCGCCAAAGTCAAACCTCATACTTTCGGTTTCTATTAGAATAACTGATTGGATTGTGGGAAAATCAATGTTTCTCAACACAAATGTCCCACATGCGCAGCGCGATGACTACCGCCCTTTAACCACATACGAGTGACTAATCTCATGCCGGCAATCACACAAATGTTGAAAGCAACAAAATGCAATCGGATACAAAATAAGCGACACGACAATCGAAAGCAGAGCACAGCCAATAACACAATGTTCAAATATAATAAAGGTATACCTAAGGCCCGGTACATATGCACAATTATGTACATACACAATTGGAGAATGGGTTTTCACTAGAAAAAGTCGATAATAACATTTTTGATGAAAAATTACGGAATAAAATCTTTAAAAATAGATAATTGAAGATATCGTCTCTATCAAATCTCATAATAGAAGTCCACCAAAGGAACATATATACCAACTATAAAAGTAAATTAGTTAGCGGTTTTCAGGAAGATGTCTTTAAGAGGGCAGTGGTCGTTCTGCCGCCCCTTATCTTCGACGACAGAGGAGCTAAAATATCAAATGACAAATAAGGGTTGTTGTCCAGTAAACCCGCCTCCACCGACAATTCTTCACCAACGTACGTGGACCCGGTATTGTTCTAACCCTTCCGGCAATTGGTATTTGTAAAATTCCATTATTGTTAAACTTAATACGTCACAACCGCAAACACCTTTTCGACAGCATTGGCATTTATATTCTACTGTGAGTTGTACAATTGCCGAGTAAACATGCTATGAGACTCGGATATCAAATACCAATTGCACATTGTTCGTGCCTCGTGGTTGTCAGTCATGCGATAGAACTGCCGGTTATGTTGAAATGGGAGATATAGGCGAGAGTACACGAAGTGAAGATACAATTCAACAGAACTGAAGTGGGAGTACGTGAGACAGCATCTTTACACAGCATTAACATCTCAAGTACATTCTTTAGAAAGATATATCACATTTG
The DNA here is from genome assembly GCF_978046115.1 of Saccoglossus kowalevskii. NCBI lineage: Eukaryota > Metazoa > Hemichordata > Enteropneusta > Harrimaniidae > Saccoglossus > Saccoglossus kowalevskii. The sequence goes on along the minus strand of NC_140643.1, from coordinate 10,939,229 downwards.
TCGGCTGTGAGTGACTATGCGAACCATTCGGGTGACACTAAACGTACTAGTGTTTAGGCGTACTTGACTTTTTTGAGCATTTATCAAGATGGTTTCAGAGTTGAATTCTGCTTCAGTCTTTTAGTGTACTTGAGTTTGAGGTATCACCATGGCAATGATACGCACACATAATTGGAACAAAGCGCCATCGCGTCAATAACACATATTTTTCTGCGGAAACAAAAAAGGAAATGATTCAACTATCAGGATGCAAATACTTAGTCCGCGATAAGTCGGGTCATAATAGCAACTCGCTGCGGAAAATTAGTGTGTGTGAACTATGCTAGAACAGCCACGAATTTTCATTTCCGACAAGCAACCGACATAAGTGCTCCATAAATTTAGTTCTCAAGAAATCACCGTGATCAAAAGATGATTACAACAGCTGCACTCCTCGTACGTAAAAATAGATAAATTACGAGACTTTTTTGGCCAGTTGAGGATATTCTGGCAAAAATTAAAACAGTTAGCTGGTATAATGGGCCGTAATGGACGAAGCGTACTTTGCGTTCCATTTATCTAGTTCTCCATTCAGTGCGTGGATGGAACATTTGCGAGTTGTCTCAGATCGTTTAGGGCGCAGCCTTACATTGAATAATCTAATAAAATGTGAGGGGTTCATTTCATACGAATGGTTGTCCAAGAGGAGGGCTTGGTCTCTTAAGTTCTCGAAGAAAATGAATAAGATATTGGATGTTTTCGAAAATGCACATTTCCCACAAGATGGGTGATTAGTAACTATTTTGGCAAATAACACAAAACTTGAGGATGCGTTATGGTATAACCTTTGGTATACGTATTCGATGTAACTTTTTACATATCGCTGACCGTGACAAAAAAAAAACGTCAACGCTATTATGTACATAAAACATCCTGTTGATCTGACTGTTGTTCATTTTTCTCTTCAAAGTTTGCTCTTTTTAAAGGACTTTGTTTATGAGTTCGCCATCAATCATTTGCATTTGACAGCTAGTTGATAAACATTGACAAGAAGCAATCACCTCTAGTACCCTGAACGATTAAATAAACGGTATTGTCCAACTGTTGCCTTACGTTGTGCACTGCCCGGAACGTGGTATAATAGTTAGCGTGGCTGTCACGCATCGGAAAGATTGCGGTTTTAATATCCGTTGAACTGTGTTCTATGTACATGTATATCACAATGATTTGGGAGAATTGTGTCCTGTCGGCTCGGAGCAATTGTTGACGAATTTGATTGGCTGTGGTCATGGCGACGCGTTCGATGTGGGTCTCTTGTGACGTATACAGCGCGTTAAAAAGATTGTTCGAACGACATCTTAACATGTCATTTAATTCAAAAGTAAAAGTACGATTACACAAAATTATAAACTCAAATTATGGACGCGTGTGTTCAAGTACTAAGCGGACAGTCACTACCATACCCATGTTACACGTCACGTACCTATTCTTGCATATTTATAACTAAATTTGCATATTAACTATTTCGACATAGTTCATTTGTCCATGGTAAACAAGCAGTGTAATTACTTTCGACACCCCGATATACAATTGATTCAAAGTCGTGTAATAATTTTCATTTGTTCTTCTCCAAAGATTAAGATCAAATGCAAATCAGAGTCGTTTAAAGAATCTAATATTCCGAAGTCTTTAATGAGATGTCCTCTATATATGAAAAACAATTGTCATATCGTACTCGAATAAATAAAAGTTATGGGAGGATTCTCATGAAATTTGCAGAAGTTTCCCTTGAGACTTAAACAGGCAAACGGTAGAGATTTGGTTACCACGGAAACACCAATTTCTGGGTTGATTTTTCATTCATAACTTAGAATTTGATGGATTTTCTCGAAACTTTCAGGAGAAGTTACCGTGGCACAAGTCACAATATTAATATATCCTTAGAGATGTGAACCTTGTCGCTATGGTAACATGGTCATTTTTATTATTTATAACTCAACAAATTATGGATATCGATGGATCCTCATGAAATTTTCATGCGGGATTGCCCTTGACACGGAACAACTGTTTCTGATTACAATGGGAACCATTTTGAGAATAACTTTTTTTTTACTTGTAATTCAAAAAGTACTAATAGGTAGATTCTCATGACATTCCGACTCATGACAACATGACATGACAACAAGCAAGAGATTGATTGAGATTTGCTTCTCTTCATTGTCATTAAACGATTATTTATTGCCAGATAATCCAAACAGTTAGAACCAATTTTCTTATGTCTTTAGGAGGCGGTTGTAGGAACATCTAGACCCAGTTAATATGGAGATATGGACATTTTTAAAGGATCTTCACTATTACCAGACAGGGTTGACTGTATAAATTATTGAAGATTCAATTGGGTCTTACTTTACAGACAGTAGTTAGAAGCTTATGTAAATATGATGAATGTGTTTCGTTATAATAAGACATAATAAGTTTAAGGTATTAGTGAGGATAATAAATTACATCTGTGACAGACGTTTGTGTTTTCTTAGTGCCTTCTACAGGTAGTACTGTTTTTGAACGCTTAGGCAATCAGGGTAAAGGTTAGGAGTATCAGATGCTTTCATACCTGCGACATTTGCTCGCCTTCGCCTTGACATCAAATCATTCAGTTGTTGTCGGCACTTTAAACAGACAGTATTTTGTAATCAGCGATAACCTAATTATCTTTATAAGACGATTTCGGAAAATTGGACGTTCTGTTATACAGTGTGACACAATCAAAGGGAAGAGGCTATACGACTCGTAGAGATGATCTAGTGTTATGGGTATATATATATATATATAACAATATATTCAATTTAAAATGATCACAATACGTCGTACCTACGATATTACACACATTATTTAACAACGAATAATGCTGCAGTGTGCGATCGTGAAAATTATACTAGGAGGCGAAACCTCATATCGGCCAAGAAGGGGATATGTCAAATTAAGGTATGCACAGCGGGATTCGCTCTCTAGACATATGTCACGTACTAGGTGGCGAAACCTCATATCGGTCTAGGAGGGAATATGTCAAGGTAGGGGGTATACAGCGGGATTCGCTCTCTAGACATATGTCACGTACTAGGTGGCGAAACCTCATATCGGTCTAGGAGGGAATATGTCAAGGTAGGGGGTATACAGCGGGATTCGCTCTCTAGGTATATGTCACGTACTAGGTGGCGAAACTTCATATCGGTCTAGGAAGGGATATGTCAAGATAAGGGGTATACAGCGGGATTCGCTCTCTAGACATATGTCACGTACTAGGTGGCGAAACTTCATATCGGTCTAGGAGGGGATATGTCAAGATAAGGGGTATACAGCGGGCTTCGCTATCTAGACATATGTCACGTGCTAGGTGGCGAAACTTCATATCGGTCTAGGAGGAGATATGTCAAGATAAGGGGTATACAGCGGGATTCGCTCTCTAGACATATGTCACGTGCTAGGTGGCGAAACTTCATATCGGTCTAGGAGGGGATATGTCAAGATAAGGGGTATACAGCGGGATTCGCTCTCTAGGTATATGTCACGTACTAGGTGGCGAAACTTCATATCGGTCTAGGAGGGAATATGTCAAGGTAGGGGGTATACAGCGGGATTCGCTCTCTAGGTATATGTCACGTACTAGGTGGCGAAACTTCATATCGGTCTAGGAGGGGATATGTCAAGATAAGGGGTATACAGCGGGCTTCGCTATCTAGACATATGTCACGTACTAGGTGGCGAAACCTCATATCGGTCTAGGAGGGGATATGTCAAGGTAGGGTATACAGCGGGATTCGCTCTCTAGGTATATATCACGTACTAGGAGGCAAAACCTCATATTGGTCTAGGAGGGGATATGTCACGGTAGGGGGTATACAGCGGGATTCGCTTTCTAGGCATACGTCACGTACTAGGTGGCGAAACCTCATATCAGTCTAGAAGGGGATATGTCAAGTTAGGGGGAATACATCGAGATTCTCTCTCTAGGTATATGTAACGTACTAGGTGGCGAAACCTCATATTGGTCTAGAAGGGGATATGTCAAGATATGGGTATACAGCGAGATTTGCTCCCTAGACATATGTCACGTACTAGGTGGCGAAACCTCATATCAGTCTAGAAGGGGATATGTCAAGTTAGGGGGAATACATCGAGATTCTCTCTCTAGGTATATGTCACGTACTAGGTGGCGAAACCTCATATTGGTTTAGGAGGGGATATGTCAAGATAGGGGTATACAGCGGATTTTCGCTCTCTAGACAAATATCACGCACTAGGTGGCGAAACTTCATATCGGTCTAGGAGGGGATATGTCAAGATAAGGGGTATACAGCGGGCTTCGCTATCTAGACATATGTCACGTACTTGGTGGCGAAACCTCATATCAGTCTAGGAGGCAATATGTCAAGGTAGGGGTATACAGCGGGATTCGCTCTCTAGACATATGTCACGTACTAGGTGGCAAAACCTCATATCGGTCCATGAGGAGATATGTCAAGGTAGGGGGTATACAGCGAGATTCGCTCCCTAGACATATGTCACGTACAGGCGTTTTCGATTTATAATAAATCTGATCTTTACGACCGGAATACTTTGACAAATTAACTCGATCAAATCCTTCAAGTTCATATATAGTTCTGAGATGGTGTACAACCCCGTTTGAAAATAATTACATGTTCCGCTTGGTGTTTGCTCATCGATAGCCGAACGTATACTTTGAAGTATGGTTTCTGCAATCGGTGGGTGGGTGCTTAAACTATATAATGTGAATATGGAATTCCCTTTATATATCAACTCCTATCTAGCCTTCAGATTGGCACGCACAGGAACACTACAAAGTAACACGCACCATTACAATTCCACATGCTCAGTTGTTTCGGTGACGTCACCGGAAGAAATGAAAGATTAATCAACTTCGTGTTGGTACTGAAGTCATTAACAGTGTCCCACCCATCATTCAATTCCAGCAAAACATCACTTACCATTCAATCAGGAACTTGTGAAATGAATACAAAAGGTTTCTTACTGCCAATTTAACATCAAACAGTGTAGCGGCACATACTACCTGTAAGCATGGATTCATTTTATTGCATAGATGTGTCGAAAGATGACCTGCAATCGTGTGTCATTTGGAATCGTCTACTTCGTGGTGTCACGCAGGAGAAAGCGTTATACATTACAACAAACCGGTTCGCTGAAATGAAACTATTTATATTGGGGAAACGCAACATAGCGTTAAAAAAATACGACTAGCGGAATTCGTAACCAGTCATGTACAGCAAAGAAGTTGCCTGGACTGGTGAACTTTGCCCTTAATTCAGCAAACGTCTTGCAGTGAAACTCCGTCAACGCCACTGATTGGTCTGCGTATCACCAGTACGCTGCCTTAGAACAGTCGTGCGATTATATAGCTTGGTTTGTATACATCAAATATACGTACCGGCGATATGAATTCCAAGCCACACGACGTGTGTGTCAGGAAAGACGCGGAGAACAATCAGGTGCACTTTGTCGGCAGCAACAACCAAACCGGTTGGTTTGTGTCGAAACCGCTGGCTGTGGTGGTAGCTCTACTTCTGCTACTGCTCGTCATCGGTGCAGTGCTGGTTGCCTACTTCATTCCAACATGCTCACAGGAAACACGTGGGGCTTCGCGGACTGCAATTCCGAGCACGCCGTCACCAACCGACGAAGATATATTGGGAGAAAAGGAGTATTTTGGGGGACGTCTATCAGATGTTATTAACCCACTTAATTACTGGGTGCAATTGACAGTATTTCTGGACGATGAAGACGGGGAAAAGCAGCTTACCTTCGACGGTGAACTCCATTTTACTTTCGTTTGCACCGAAGTCACATCGTCTCTCACATTGCACAAGGATATGCTGGCAATTCATATAGACACACTATCCTTAAAGACGGATGACTTGACCAATGAACTAGAAATAATTGACGTACGAGAAGAGGAACGCTATCATTTTTTCATTATTGAAATTGAAACCTCACTAGAAGTTGGTCAAAAATACACCTTAAGTCTGATGTATAACGGCACATTGAACCAGGAATATCTGGGGTTTTATTACGTAACATACGAGGTGGACCATCAAATACGGTAGGTGGTGTTCTTGTTTGAAATGTATATCAGAGCTAATCATCTGACTCTTACACTTACCAACCTTGTCATTGTGTAAACTTATCATGAAACTTTTCATAACATAAAGTCCCCATATTGTTTGTAAACATACCATTATCAAATTGCATATGCGATGCGCCGAGTTGATGATAGTGCCGTTATGGTTTCTGTGATATTATTTTTCAAAATGTCACGTAATACAAACAATTGAGACGTATCAGTAAATGTGTATAATGTTTGTATAAGTGTAACGGCTCTAGGTGTTTCCTGGCCAGTCGTAGAACACGGCCCGGGGTATTTCTCACGAATGGCCTTGAAATACAACTAGAGCGCTGTCGTGGGATACAGACTCGGCGATATGCCGCCATCTCCATGTACTTTGGCTATAACCCATCGTGAGGTGGGTTCAAACAGCGTAAACAAGGATCTAACTCATACGGGAACAACCCTGATCCCGTGGCTCGTTTATGCATCGTTTCAAAACACAAACAGCGTGTACCTGTCACATCAACACTCAAATTACAGCGATATACTGAATTTAAGGCCACCAACCGACACTTAAAATATTAATTATTGTACCACCAACGGAGGATTAATGATCTACGATTCAACTTCATTGCATTTCTCGTATGAGTAGTATTTCATGATGATGGAACTTGAGAATTTATATAATGTCGTAGGTATCTCTCAACATTCAAGTCGAATTCACAAGATATTTACACTTTTTGCGTTACACTAAATATGTACCACTTTTTATTTTATACATTCCTTGTTTTCAGAGAACAGCCAATAACATAGAAAGTCAAGGTGCCTTCTGAACTGTGCTCCATCAGCCATGCGCATAGTATGTTTAGGTAATACGTATGTTCAATGTCAAAGTCGTCAATGTCAACCAACGTTCGGTTAATCGCGACGCCGGGGGGAAGTTTGAGTCATGAATATGCGCCATCACTCACGTGCGTGTAAAGTACAATCTAGCGAACCACATATCAGTCGTAGGGCTCATCTGGTTTGAACTGGCAACTCGTTGTATTTTGTGGTCCCTGTTGTCACAGTGTTTCGGGGGACTGAAATTAAATTAAATGAAATGAGGTTGCAGTTGAGATTGAGCACTTGAATAATATTATTGAAACCCCCGGAACGATTTATTTTCTTGACTGAGTAGGGTGCCTGGGAATCTATGAAACCATGCAGTTATTCATGAATTTTAAAGGTGTGTTGTTGGTTTGTCTGAGAGACGAGCCGACTGAGCACTTGGCATGTGCGCTCCTGATTGATGCAGTGGAGCGTGGCAAGGTCACGCTGCCGCACTTTAGGCTAGTATTTTTCGGTTCAACACTGACAACAAAAACGCCAATCCATTTTCCAGACTATTAAAATAAACATCTTGCTTGTGTTAAAATGCAACTCCTTCTGAGAGCCTTTAAGATTAAGATGCATGTGTGTTCGGTATTACAAAGCTAAAACGCTTTAAGTTGTCACTGATATCGAGAAACGGACATAATTCGATATTTGAATGCATTCGTAGAGTTAACAGTTATCAAGAGATTAGTTCACCAATCCTCAAATAAAAAAAAATGCACAGAAATTAATTTATATGAGAAAAGACCACAAAGTGAAATTTCGGTTGTTCTAACGTTTTTTCTAAATGATCACATTTTCAATTAGCGATATCGATCCCAAAAAGCCCTCCACGCATTTATAAAGTACGAAGTATAATATGTGGTGGTAAGCACAGTTTTCGCGATAATCCATGGGTGATTATATATTGCCGTCAATATGTATTTATCTGGCGTAATGTTTCGAAAAAAATTTCCATCACATTAAACATTTTGCCACACAAACTGAAACTGTAAAACTCAAAATATTCAAGTTAACATCATTAGGTGGAAATTGAATCAACTTCTGTGGAATACGTTGAACTATTCATTTGCTAACCACCTAAAAATGAATTAAATTCGGGATGCCCACACTGTTACCACAGCCCAGCACGTCTCTATACGCCGCCCGCGGTACGCTGGCACACTCACAATGCTATCAGAGCGGTCTGTTCACAACGAACATGTACATCACTTAGCATTGCTATAAATAACGAATAAATTTGTCAGATATGTCTGTGATAAAACGAGACGTGTAATGCGATATGCTATACTACATAGTATAAACAACATAATCATCAACACGCCGCGCTCAGAAAACATGACACATTAACCAAACTGCCTTGACACTCGTTTACAAACTTGTAAATCACGCGTGTGTGCGTTATCATATATTTTTTGTGTAAGTGAACGCATTCACTAATGAGAAATGTTTCCGAACGATACGACGGTGTCACCAGAATGCAAAAGCTGACCGCAGATGACATGATTCCTTTTAATAGGCGTATCAATCACGCGCACAACACGACCTCTAAGTTACAGCTTATCTAACTTGAATTCTTGGGATGATATGATGGCCAGTCTTGTTTAAAGTTTACTCTAATTAAACATGTAACATGCTATTTATACAACGAGTGAGGAACGAGTGAGTGGTCATACAAGGTACAAGGCCTATTCACAAAGAATTCTAAACATGTAATTCTCATATGTGATGACAGTTAAGCCAGAGACTACGTACACAACGAATCATTTCAAATGTGGAGTTTATCTCAACATGGTCTCGACTTGCTGAAATATATTTGTATGAAGAAAAAAAAACACGAAACATTGTCGAAATAATACAATAAGTTAAAAGTATAGTCTAGTTATATTAATAGATTGACAGCACCTGACTGCTATGTAATGCAGTCATAACCATCACAACTAAAACAAAATATTATGAAATAAAAATTCTATAAACACATTATAGAATTGTGATATTTTAAATATTGATAGTTATCCCTGTCAATCAAAAATTGTATAAAATGTTATTTGAGTACTAGTATACGTTGCGATGATAAACATAATTATCCGCATAATACAACTTGTACTGGGGGGGGTGACAGTTGCGATACAACTATTGTGATCTACGGTATCACAGGAATCCTGACCTCTTTTGTCACGTTTCAACACACCAACAAGAAGCATGCGTTATAGACTATATGGGATTATTTTAACAGTATACAACTATCGGCAGTAATCTCTGTTTGTTATAAGGTCGTGTGAATGCAGTGAAATGTCATGCTGTGGGTTGAGTCGACCTTTCTGTTGCTACTAGCGAAAGCGTGCTATTCGAATTGACACATTGGTGATGGGAGTGATGCCGGCCCACATACCACAGTCGCAAAAGCACTTACTGATAGACGGTTACTCGCTGAGGAGGTGTTGGATCGTATCATGGAGGTATTCCATGATCGTATATGCATATTGAATGAATGTAAATTACATCGCGATGTTGTTGTTTTTTGCTTTTCGGGTCAAAACGATATATCAATATATTGCGCGTCCTGGAGATACGATGCATTGAAAAGCTATTTAATTCAAGAGAGATTATCTTCTCGAATCCGCTCTAAGACTTATGGTCACCACAATGGATTTCTACCGTAAGGCGCGAAGACGAATCGATCTGATCCGCTCGTGCCTATCGAAACTTTTTTTGCATTGTTAATAACAAAGAAGTTTTGATAAAACACATGAACTGCCCCGGATTCTTGACTGCCTGGTGTATTAAAAGGAAGGGAATCCCAATTATTTATTCAATACTGTGTCGGGAAAAGGCTTTTGTTCGCCAGAACTTTAATTTAAAAGCCTAGTCAAGTAGTATTTTTCCGACAGTGTTCCATTGAGACGTTAGTATGCAACTAGCCGTCACGGGCCGGATCGCAACCAGACCGTGGACAAATTTGGTACATAGTGCGTGACGTTGTTTTTTTCCCAATAGCAAATATTCAACTTCAAATCGATCATTAATACTTTATAGTTTCCTCCCAGGTATATAGCAGGTACTCAGCTGCAAACCGTTTTCGCTCGTCGCATGTTCCCCTGCCTCGATGAGCCCAAATTCAAGGCCGTGTTCACCATAGCTGTAAGGCACCGCAGAAGGAGGCAAGCATACAGCAACATGCGAATCGCCAGAGAAGAAAACCACGAAAACGACTGGAAGACATCATATTTCGAACCTTCCCCTGTCATGTCAACCTATTTGGTAGCAATAGTTGTTGCTGATCTCGAGTGCAAGGCGTCAGTAACCGCCAGAGATATTGATGTGAGTTTACACAAACGTCATGCTCATTAACATAAAATGCGATATGAAATAATTATTACTAGTACTATATTTGAAATTCGCATGTTACACAATGTCACGTGAGAGAATGTATGAAATCTGAACATTGGTGTATATTTTAGGGTAATATTTATGTAAAACAGTCGTCGCCTTGTGTTCTATATGAGACCCATATATACGACGTACATAACGCGCGTACAACGGAATGCGAACTCTGTGACTATTGTAACGTTTAAAAGTTATCTCTCATCCTTGATTTGCAGCTAAGAGTGTGTTCCATCCCGGAGAAAATACACACCGTGGACTACTCTTTGAATATAGGCAGTCAACTGATGACGTACTTCGATGATATATTTGGTTTGCCGTACTACGACATGGCGGATAAAATGGGTAAGTGCTATTAAAAGGAAATTGTACTTATAATTTCATCAAATTCATGACATGACGTCATACATGGCATGTATAGCGCGAGTACAAGCGGCCGTGGAAAGTCCGATGGAGTCGCATGGACTGATAAAATACGTCTTGTCATTCAAGAACCGTATTCAGGGATCGTTCGTTCGTTCAATGAAATAAATACTCGCACGAGCTAGTAGATTTAGTTCTACTCCTTGCAGAGTTGCCTGCGGCAAGTCACCAACTCTTGCTGGGCAGTGTATATATTTCAGATCAGCCACGGACCCGAAGTATATTCAAACACAACGAGAATTCTAGTTACTATGCACATCTTTAAATGCGAACCCGCCAATCACATGACCTTTATCTATACTTTGCGCCAATCATAAAATTAACCTTAAATTATGTAATTAAATAAATAAAAATAACAAAATCGACTAGACTTCTCCTGTAAATTCGCCGTGACGTCATATATCTGTTCATACAATTTACCTTGTTTTATTTCTCAAAATATTAAAAAGCTCATAACGATGCGTACTTCAATCTACAGATATGGTAGCAATTCCAGATCAGAAAGGAGCTATGGAAAACTTGGGTTTGATAATATATGGCGAGTCTACTTTGCTATACGACAGTGCAATTCATACCAATTCTGACCTTCAATTGACTGCTGTAATAGTAGTGCACGAGATCGCTCATCAGGTACTGTTATGTTCATAATACACCACATCTGAACTATATGTAGTAAGGGGGCAAGACGTTGTCAGATGTAATTATGGCCCCTCCAAACATTATAATGTTTGGAGGGGCCATAATTACATCTGACAACGACAACTTGCATTATTATTATTATTATTATTATTATTATTATTATTATTATTATTATTATTATTATTATTATTATTATTATTATTATTATTATTATTATTATTATCAGTATTATTTTCAGTATTATTATCAGTATTATTATCAGTATTATTATTCCTAATCTACACACGCACCTACTCTTTTTATATGTATATTCGAGTACATCGGCTTACGGTCCCGGAAATTTACTTTCCGGGAAATGTACTTTTTTCGGTCAATCACATTTCCATACATTGACGTATGTCATATAAATACCCCTATGTGAACGCTTACAGTATTTCCATTCTTCTATCATGTCTCCTCAGTGGTTTGGTAACACCGTTACATGTAGCTGGTGGTCTGATCTGTGGCTCAATGAAGGATTTGCGCGTTATTTTGAAGGCATAGGACTGGAACACGTGGAACAAGATTGGCGGGTAAGATCCTGGTAGCCCGGTCTCAACATAATCGATATAGTTACATGCTTGGATTTTCAATAGGTCGGGCTTTTAAATATTACCCTCTCCCCCGCATCTACAAAGAAGCATTTAGTATCTACACAGTTTCGATTTACTCACCTTTGATTTATTTTCTACACTGATCACCCGGTAATGGACGACCTTTTTGTTTTGCATTCCCCCAGGCGTGGTACTCGTACAAACCGGCCATTGTGCGTTTCACAGGTGTTAACACATGTTTTCAACATCCAATACTCAAAGAAACATTTGAATTAATACGAAATGTACACAGTATTACTTGTTCTTTAAATTCCAGACATTACAAGTGCAGCGAGAGGCAATAGTAAACGACCACTGCTAAGTTGATATTAAATAAATACATTAACAGAAATCATTTGTTGCAGTATCTGGAGCAGCTATACCCAGTGGACACCATTTACCCGGCCATGGACGCTGACAGCAAATCAGTTACGTCTCATCCGATCATCGTTCCGTCGGTTGGATGGCCGGAAGAAGCGGAAGGAATGTTTGATGCCAGCATCACGTATAGTAAGGTACAGTGGAATTACCATAACTAAGATAGATCATCATGGTGCCAAATTATTAACCCACCCCGTGTGATCATGTCATTTAATATCGGTCAAATTTGCTTCTCTCTTAGGGAGGCTGCATCAGTACAATGATGGAGAGCTTTCTTGGAAGAGAAACTTATTTCACTGCATTACGGATATATTTAGATAAATATCAATATACAGATACAATAACAGACCAGCTGATGGAAGTACTCTCGCAGGTAAGTTACGTGACGAATCACTTGAGTTGAGCACAGTGATAGAGGGACTGTGAGTTGAGCAATGTAGTGTCAACTAATTTGCATACTAGTACAGTTTAAACATACAAGACAATCAATTTTAACATGTGATATGGGCAACTCAGCTGAGTATTTTTTTGTTTGTTTTATTTTCCAAATTTGTATGTGTTTATTATAACATTTTTTGGCAAAATAAAACAATACGCATGATCGTTGAATTCACAGTACTTAACAATAATCCGGAGCGCATGCGTATTTGCGTTAATTATTATTTAATCAAACGTGTTTTGTGCCGCCAAATCAACGTTTTATTCAATATGTATACCCAAAAGACCACAGTCAAAAAACAAATACAATTATTTATATGACGTCATCGTCAAAAACAAGTTTACAGAATTCAAATGTAACATCGATACATCAAAACGCTTCGATACAAAACGTTTTATACAATTTATGTCGAGTATGTTGTATCATATTTGTGGGATATACTCATCAAACTGCAAACATGTTACCATGACTATTTGAGCCTCGAATTTTTCACTTTAATATAAACGGTTCATATCAGGTCGGAAGTAGTCCGAAATACAATATCTATAGAGTTAAAAGAGGTGGTCACATGACGTCAAAAGTGATCTGCATTTTATTCATAATTTAATGCACCAGGCTAATGCCGGCAATGGCGATAGGAGCATGAAAGAACTTATGGATCCATGGCTACGCCAGGCTGGTTATCCTGTTGTCGACGTCACAAGGACAGGTAGTAGAACCTTCCACGCCGATCAAGAGATATTCTTTCAGTACAAAAATGACAAACCCGACAGAAGACATCCTCATATGGGGTGAGTATTACAGTGATAGTAATTCACGGCATAAGTGCTAAATCTACTCGTTGTTACAGTGACCACTGCGAGGTACATGGTCATTTTTAAGTTGTCAGATAAATGTCCATAAATCAAGCGACATAATTCATTTCTGTTACTCGACGCGTGCCCCCCCCCCTGTTCAATGCAATTCAAAGAAAATACCAATTTAGTGTTAATCTTTGCAGCTATAAGTGGCATATTCCGTTAATCTATACATATCAAGCAAACAGTCAAAGTCAACGTTTATTGTGGATGAACCTAGAACCGAGTGAGTACAATATTTTTTTTTACTACTCATATATATTCGTGTATTCATATATATTAGCAGAGGTACATTACTTGGGGTTTGCAACTACGGTGGAATGGTACCAAGATCCCGTTACAATCTCGCTCTCGCATAAGCGTTCCAACTCAGAAAAATGCGAATGCGCATGCCCGAGGTAACTAGGATACTGGGATGTCCAGGTGGATCAAAATAGCTGCCCACGATATGACGGATTACGAGAACTATATTTTCTGTACATTTTCGATGTATTACATTTGTCACTATGATAGTGACAAGAAAAGTTTCATTTTTTTCATTACAAACCTTGAACATTGATATATATCATGTCAGAAGGTCGTAGCCTCAGTCTCGCTATCTACGAGAAGAGACTTGAATGGGATCTTGACATGATGTCACCACACAGTACTATGCAAGTTGCAAACCCCAAGTAATGTACCTCTGATATTAGTTATTTTCTACTACAACTGATACATGATCACAAAACTTGATATAAACTTCCATTCTTCATATTTAGTTGATTTCGAATTGCCGAGCGACTCCACGAAACACGACTGGATACTGGTTAACATAGACCAGAAGGGATACTACCGAGTAAACTACGATCTAGACAACTGGAACAAACTTGCACAACAGCTTTTAGACGACCACACGGTGAGAACAAATAAATAAATCAACATTCGCTTACAATTCGTACAAAATTGTGTAACATTCAATTCTATTAATTTAAAAACGTGTAATCATATGTTTCCAATAACAGGTGTTCTCGGCTCGTACAAGAGGTGCACTGATCGCCGATGCCTTAAATCTGGCTAAGGCGCAGCGGCTCGGTGCAGTTGTCGCGTTAAAACTGATGCAATATTTGGTCACAGAAAGAGACTTTTTACCATGGTATACTGTATCAAGGTACATAGAGTACACGAAAGACATGCTTGGAAGAACATCGACATACTGGTTTTTTCAGGTAGGTGCCCATACGTACGCCCCAGAATATAAGAAAAAATTATTCAGATAGCATACATTCCCAATCGTAGAATTTACCTAATATTGTTGGGCTCAGGAATATCAGCAATACGTACTCACTTGTCGAATGACATCGCAAATAATGATTCCAAATCATCCACTGTTTAATTTCACTAGAAATTTATGAGTGACCTGTCTACACCCCGACACGCTGAGCTTGGTTGGGATTTATATCAAGGCACTCACCTGGAAACGTAAGTGCAGTTATAAATCGTAGTGATATATACAGAACGCACTGTGTCTATTTTGAACTTAGTTGACGACCTAGTTATTTCAAAGAGTTTCCGACACGCATCGTACTGTTTGTGCAATTATTTTGAAAATGAAGTATAGGTAGTAGTATAATTTGAGTGGAATAATGGTTTTCAAATAAATCATACAAACAGTCTTTAAATGCATCCATGCTGCGTTCTTCTAATGTTATTTTTTTGTTTGAAACTTTTTTCCATCAAGAAAAAGCTTTCCAACACGCTAGGTGATTATGTATATGTGAGCTTAGACATTCAAGGTCATTCAAGGTCACAACAAAACCACTCGAATTAATTGCAAATAAAACACGTCAAATAATTGTATGCCCTATACATTTTGGAGGACGGTACATTGGTGTACGCCTGTACGTTCCTACAATTTGACGTTGCTAATAGATTTCATTCAACGCTTGAATAACAATGTGTTAATTAAATCAGACACAAGTAAAAGGTTGACGCCTAAATCTCAGAGACGAATATATTCCGCTAGTGGAAACATTACAACAAATTTATCATAAAAACAAACAATTAGCAAAAGTAGGTGAAGAAAAATATTTTGCACATTTCATGGGCCATGTACAGATTACAAGTAACTAGAAGTGCTTTACCAGTTTAATTTGAACAAGGATCTTATAATTAACTAAAATGCAAGTTTCATCCTACACGAATAAAGTCGAGATGTGAAAATGGTTTGTTTGAATACTGTTAATCTCCTATATCATGATATACAGGTGACTCATTGTTTAACTTTACTTCTTCCATAGTCATAGTAGACTGGATGCACTAACGTTGGCGTGTCAGTTCGACAGCCCCGTATGTATTGAGAATGCCAAGTACCACTGGAATCTTTGGAAACAAGACCCCGACAACTACGAGTAGGCTAATATTTGTATATTTTCGTATTAGCGTGATATTTACCATTTTAATATAGATAGTTTGTGACAATTTGCTGTTGGTATACATTGATCAATGTACGATTTTTCCCCTCAGAATTCGCATAGAAATACAATATATTGTATTCTGTATTTCAATACGATACGGCGGGCCTCAAGAATGGAACTTCGCGTTTGAAAGGCTGAAAATTGACAGCGAAAACGCCGATACTTTACTGGAAGCTCTTGCGTGTAGTACGGAACCTTGGACGTTGCAAAGGTACTGCCTCACAATCCGTACAATTGTGCACCAACTCCAGGGAAATACAGTATACAAATTTTCACCGAAACTCCGACCAATTTTGAGCACATATTGCCCATGATGGTAATAGCATATGACTATTATCTGCGGTGGATTTTGAGTCGCCCAAACAATCGTCTTAAGTTATTTCCTGGGGCCGTAGGTCGAAAGACATTTAAAATTGTGTATGAAAAGATATGTACCTCACAGTTACATGTAATTATATGATCATATTGTCGATTTCTGATCTTTCCTAAGAAGCTATTTTATTGGTGATGATACATTACTCTGCATTCAGACACAGACGCATTGTACTCGTGATTGCTTTAACTTAAAACGTGGAAGTCGTGGCGCTGCGCATGTGCGACATTTGTGTTGATAAACATTGATTTTTCCACAATCCAAAGCGCTCTTCAAATGGAAATCACAAGTATGAGGTTTGACCTGGGCGCGATTCGCACTGATTACCGCCGGTGACTCCTTGATACCTTCGAATAACATAAAGATTACCTAATTAAAGCTTGGAAACGTCTCAGTTCGTACTCGTTGATCTACGCAACAGTCAAAGTCGGCATCTTTGTTTATATGAGACCCATATATCTCGCACATGCGCAGCGCGACGACTACCGCACTTTAAATTATTTGTCTATAAATGTAGAAAAGAATTAACAAACAAACATACGTTACAAACTAAATTTATGTTTAGCAAATAGAAATTTAGTATTTTTTTTAATCAGCAACAGATGATTATGAAAACTTTACTATACTTGTTTCAGGTATCTTGAATATTCCTTATACTCAGACGAGCTGTTATGGACATTGCCATATATTAGAAGAAGTTCTGGACTAGGATTATCAGTAGCTTTTGATTTTATCGTGAACCGATTTGACGAGATATATAACAGGTACAAACAATGATTCTAGCAATGCCTCTTACACAGAAAAAAATGTAACGTTTAAAAAAAATACAATATTTCTTCGTCGTTCAAAGACACACATGTGTTGTTTGTATTGTGTTGTATTATTCACGTTGCTCGTTGTTGGGCGTTGTTGATAATGTTGTTATTTGTGTGGTATTGTTGATAATGTTGTTATTTGTGTGGCATTGTTGATAATGTTGTTATTATCGGTGGGTGTTGATAATGTTGTTATTATTGGTAGGTGTTGATAATGTTGTTATTATTGGTATTGTTGATAATGTTGTTATTTGTGTGGCATTGTTGATAATGTTGTTATTATTGGTGGGTGTTGATAATGTTGTTATTATCGGTGGGTGTTGATAATGTTGTTATTATTGGTGGGTGTTGATAATGTTGTTATTATCGGTGGGTGTTGATAATGTTGTTATTATTGGTGGGTGTTGATAATGTTGTTATTATTGGTGGGTGTTGATAATGTTGTTATTATTGGTGGGTGTTGATAATGTTGTTATTATTGGTGGGTGTTGATAATGTTGTTATTATTGGTGGGTGTTGATAATGTTGTTATTATCGGTGGGTGTTGATAATGTTGTTATTATCGGTGGGTGTTGATAATGTTGTTATTATTGGTGGGTGTTGATAATGTTGTTATTATTGGTGGGTGTTGATAATGTTGTTATTATCGGTGGGTGTTGATAATGTTGATATTATTGGTGGGTGTTGATAATGTTGTTATTATCGGTGGGTGTTGATAATGTTGTTATTATTGGTGGGTGTTGATAATGTTGTTATTATTGGTGGGTGTTGATAATGTTGTTATTATCGGTGGGTGTTGATAATGTTGTTATTATTGGTGGGTGTTGATAATGTTGTTATTATCGGTGGGTGTTGATAATGTTGTTATTATTGGTGGGTGTTGATAATGTTGTTATTATTGGTGGGTGTTGATAATGTTGTTATTATTGGTGGGTGTTGATAATGTTGTTATTATTGGTGGGTGTTGATAATGTTGTTATTATTGGTGGGTGTTGATAATGTTGTTATTATCGGTGGGTGTTGATAATGTTGTTATTATTGGTGGGTGTTGATAATGTTGTTATTATCGGTGGGTGTTGATAATGTTGTTATTATTGGTGGGTGTTGATAATGTTGTTATTATCGGTGGGTGTTGATAATGTTGTTATTATCGGTGGGTGTTGATAATGTTGTTATTATCGGTGGGTGTTGATAATGTTGTTATTATTGGTGGGTGTTGATAATGTTGTTATTATTGGTGGGTGTTGATAATGTTGTTATTATTGGTGGGTGTTGATAATGTTGTTATTATCGGTGGGTGTTGATAATGTTGTTATTATTGGTGGGTGTTGATAATGTTGTTATTATTGGTGGGTGTTGATAATGTTGTTATTATTGGTGGGTGTTGATAATGTCGTTATTATTGGTGGGTGTTGATAATGTTGTTATTATCGGTGGGTGTTGATAATGTTGTTATTATCGGTGGGTGTTGATAATGTCGTTATTATCGGTGGGTGTTGATAATGTTGTTATTATCGGTGGGTGTTGATAATGTTGTTATTATCGGTGGGTGTTGATAATGTTGTTATTATTGGTGGGTGTTGATAATGTTGTTATTATCGGTGGGTGTTGATAATGTTGTTATTATCGGTGGGTGTTGATAATGTTGTTATTATTGGTGGGTGTTGATAATGTTGTTATTATCGGTGGGTGTTGATAATGTTGTTATTATCGGTGGGTGTTGATAATGTTGTTATTATCGGTGGGTGTTGATAATGTTGTTATTATCGGTGGGTGTTGATAATGTTGTTATTATCGGTGGGTGTTGATAATGTTGTTATTATTGGTGGGTGTTGATAATGTTGTTATTATTGGTGGGTGTTGATAATGTTGTTATTATTGGTGGGTGTTGATAATGTTGTTATTATCGGTGGGTGTTGATAATGTTGTTATTATTGGTGGGTGTTGATAATGTTGTTATTATCGGTGGGTGTTGATAATGTTGTTATTATTGGTGGGTGTTGATAATGTTGTTATTATCGGTGGGTGTTGATAATGTTGTTATTATTGGTGGGTGTTGATAATGTTGTTATTATCGGTGGGTGTTGATAATGTTGTTATTATTGGTGGGTGTTGATAATGTTGTTATTATCGGTGGGTGTTGATAATGTTGTTATTATTGGTGGGTGTTGATAATGTTGTTATTATCGGTGGGTGTTGATAATGTTGTTATTATCGGTGGGTGTTGATAATGTTGTTATTATTGGTGGGTGTTGATAATGTTGTTATTATCGGTGGGTGTTGATAATGTTGTTATTATTGGTGGGTGTTGATAATGTTGTTATTATTGGTGGGTGTTGATAATGTTGTTATTATTGGTGGGTGTTGATAATGTTGTTATTATCGGTGGGTGTTGATAATGTTGTTATTATTGGTGGGTGTTGATAATGTTGTTATTATCGGTGGGTGTTGATAATGTTGTTATTATTGGTGGGTGTTGATAATGTTGTTATTATTGGTGGGTGTTGATAATGTTGTTATTATTGGTGGGTGTTGATAATGTTGTTATTATTGGTGGGTGTTGATAATGTTGTTATTATTGGTGGGTGTTGATAATGTTGTTATTATCGGTGGGTGTTGATAATGTTGTTATTATTGGTGGGTGTTGATAATGTTGTTATTATCGGTGGGTGTTGATAATGTTGTTATTATTGGTGGGTGTTGATAATGTTGTTATTATCGGTGGGTGTTGATAATGTTGTTATTATTGGTGGGTGTTGATAATGATGTTATTATTGGCGGGTGTTGATAATGATGTTATTATTGGCGGGTGTTGACAATGTTGTCATTATTGGTGGTGTTGATAGTGATGTTATTATTGTTGGGTGTTGATAATGTTGATATTATTGGTGGGTGTTGATAATGTTGTTATTATTGGTATTGTTGATAATGTTGTTATTTGCGTGGTATTGTTGATAATGTTGTTATTATTGTTGGGTGTTGATAATGTTGATATTATTGGTGGGTGTTGATAATGTTGATATTATTGGTATTGTTGATAATGTTGTTATTTGTGTGGCATTGTTGATAATGTTGTCATTATTGGCGGGTGTTGATAATGATGATGTGGGATGTTTATTTTGTCTGTGTTTGCTTATCACAGATACAACGACACCACGTTTTATATGTTGTTTGGAGTGGCGAATTATTTGAACTCAGAGGCAGATATAAAGCGGGTAAGTTAAACATGTCTGGTTTTTAAAAATATTAAATGTGGAAATTTGGGTCATGAGCATGATTTAAAACGGCAAATACAACTTGAACATACAAAACATATTCCATAAGACAAGCGCTCTCGCAATGAAGTTTTTATTTGTTGCAAATCGACGTAGTTACAATGTACATCAGTGAACGCCATCATGTTCAAATACATAACTATATGCTGTTGTATGTAGTGCTCGTTATTTAGTGTTAGTGTATTTCTCTAAAAAAACCTTTTTGATATACGGACGGCAGCGAATCCCAAAATATATATATATATATATACGTTCTGAATGACCTTTCTGCCACTGAAACAAGTGTTGCGACACTAGAGGGCGCGATATAAGATACTTTCATTACGACATAACTTCTTCACTGCAGCTGACCGGACATGGAAACCCCACATAGTACGGTTTAGCTCAGTCATTCCACACAAACTAGTAGATGCACAGTAAAATGTGTTCATTTTTTATTACAAATCGATGTTAAATCATACATTTTCATGTTACAGTTGGAATCGTTTCGTCAGCTTTCCCAAGACCATGGGCTTGAAAAAGCGTTTCACAAAACATTGGAAGTCATACAAACCAACATAGAATGGATGGATAAAAATCACAAAGACATTCACGATTGGCTGGTGGAGAACACGCAACAAAACGCCGGTAATCAGTTTATCAGCACAACACAGAGCTGAAAACAGGATATAGTTTTACACAGTACATATGATATTAAATTTTAAGTTGTTTTTAGATCGCCCCTATGCCCATATCGGCCTGATCGTATCCAATATAAATACCGACACAATATATTAATTCAAAATCTGGTACGAAAGGTTGGTTCTGCTTTATTTTTAGATAAAGGTGCTTACTAGTTGTACTAGTTGACAAGAAACGTGGATGTGATATGAATACCTCAATGTGTAGCAATGTAGTACGAAGCTCTTACGCTTTGTTTTCCATTTCGTAAACCTCAAATAACAGCATTATTTATTGAAAGTGCACTATCTTGCCGTAGGTGGCACACTTACCATGAACATTTAAGTTGAAACACGCAGCCAATGAAAAGTTCTGATTATAGTGCATGTAAACATCGCAGTATCTTGTGTTTGAACATGCAGTCTTGCACAGAACGTTGATTATTTGTATGTAGTTTGTAAATATAAATACACCGGCCATTGAGTGTAGATATATTGACGTTTTAGGAAACAGATCATTCTGTTTGTATATTTCCAGCCATTGAAATGTACTGGTATCATTTTAAAATATGGTCGTCACTTGCGCATGCGCGGGAAATGAGTCCTAAGCGACGAAAACAACGCACGCTAAAAACGCAAAGGCTCACGGCTAGACGCTTGTTTGTAAACAACGACAGGTTATTGCTGTTTGCCGCATGTGCATGCGACGACTCTTCTGTCTTAATATATTGAAGATAATATTTGGTAATCGTAGTCCTAACTAACTATTAAAAATAGCTAGACGTTTCGAGCAATGGCTCTTTATCGATAGCATAGAAGCAAGTGTGATAACGTACAGGTAGAACATAGGAACGTAAGAACGCGCATGAACTATAAGTTAGAATCACAAAAAATTCCACAGTAGAACAAATAACGCGCCTTAGGTAGTGAGCTCAACAAATGAGTTGAACTGTTTGTTAATACCATGGGGTTCTTTAGTTCCAAGGCGGAATATAGTTTCCTCCTCGACACGCCTGAGCTGATTTTCGTTGCCATTGAGGAGACAAGTTCTACGTTTCCACTAATGCCTACTACTGCCTGGCGCCGTGACACTAATTTAAGGAGGTTATTGGTGCATACAGGTGAAAGGGGAGACCCTGAGAAATATGGTTCTGTCCCGTGTAATCGTCCTAGGTGTAATACTTGTCCTTTTATTACAGACACTAATCGTATATTTGGTCCCAAGGGAGATGTTGAGGTCAAATATCCGTTCAGTTGTATCACTATGAATGTTGTATATTGCATTTCATGTATTAGATGCGGTAAACTTTATATTGGTTCTACAGTTCGTCGACTGGGTGATCGGTTTGCTGAGCATCTACGGCAAACTAGACAGAAAAATCGTTATTATCCGGTTTCACTTCATTTTAATTCTAGTGGACATAATATTACAGATATGTCTATTTCTGGTGTATGTGTTGTCAATGGCAACGAAAATCAGCTCAGGCGTGTCGAGGAGGAAACTATATTCCGCCTTGGAACTAAAGAACCCCATGGTATTAACAAACAGTTCAACTCATTTGTTGAGCTCACTACCTAAGGCGCGTTATTTGTTCTACTGTGGAATTTTTTGTGATTCTAACTTATAGTTCATGCGCGTTCTTACGTTCCTATGTTCTACCTGTACGTTATCACACTTGCTTCTATGCTATCGATAAAGAGCCATTGCTCGAAACGTCTAGCTATTTTTAATAGTTAGTTAGGACTACGATTACCAAATATTATCTTCAATATATCATACTTATCAGTCCAAGCAGCGTTTATTTATTTATAATCTTCTGTCTTAAAGCGGGAGGGTCATCACCAGCGCACGCGCGGGAATTGAGTCCCAAGCGACGATAACAAAACACGCTAAAAGGCACGCAAAGGCTCATGGGTAGACGCTTGTTTGTAAACAATGACATGCTATGACCATCTGACGCATGCGCAGGTAACGACTCCCCCGCTTTAAGTATGTATGTATGGGCAACTTTACTACCAACCACGGAAGCACAAATACCCTAGGGATATCAGTGTCAGACCTCACTGTCACGAATATCTGTAATTCAACTTCATGGTTTCAAAATTGTGGGTGACAAAAATCACGCCTTTCGTGAAACCAAACTAAATATACAGTGTTAAGTGGGTGTCTACTATACATATCATTCTGATATATGTGTGTTCAGTTTCTCTTAATGTAATTAATAAAGAAACAAAGAATCAGTTATATAATAGTGGAATGTCCCACTCTGACTACGAGAGACCCGCGAGGATTGGCGGTTGATGTAAACAACACCACTGTCAGTAAATATCGCAAATGATTGCACTATAACTCAGAATTATACTATTTTGTATGTATGTAAGATCAATTTACTATTTTGTAATACTATATAATTATTGTAATAAGAATATTTACCGTACATCTTGTGCATAGACGGTCAGTTATTACATAAAAACTTATATATCAATATGTTGCTATGCTCGACATGTCTATCTCATGCTACATTCATCGTGTTTCACAAAGAACTTATATATTTGTATAGTATATATGTACATTGAAATAATAAAATTATTGTCATGTTAACTTTTTAATACATATTTTGTTTTTATTGCACGTGGGTCACCACAATAAACTGAAGTTGACAGTATGATATTATCCACATTGTCTGCCCAATATCTTATTCTCTACGACGCGGATTCCTTCACTGACTGGATAAGATATAATACGATGCATTGGATTTGACTTGACGATGAAACAACTATGTGGAGCCTATAAATGTTTCCAGGTACAGTGAGTCTGATTGTTGCCATGGTGACAAAAATATACCAAAAATAGTCAACTTTAGAGAAATATTGAAGCAACTTATTATATTTGAATTGCGGTTAAAGAAGCATGTGTTTTAAATAATGTATATAGGACAATGACATTATTTTTAGGTAAATTTATATAAAGGGCGCCACAGTTTATTCTATTAAATTTATGGATATATCTCGACGCATACATCGATGAGTAAACGAGGTATTTCAAATCGTCGGTATCGTTTTCATCTGTAGTCGTTTATCAATTAATACTCTATTATTGAGATATTAGACTACATTCTAGATGACGAACGTTAACACAGAGGTCAATCTGAAAGACATTCCCTTCACCATTAACGTCATTTTGGAGTAACAGAAGCATTTTGTCCGTAGAGGGCGCAAATTTAAAGATTGCTATCCTCGTATTTCTACGGGCTTTGTGCGCGCTGCTGTGGAACGCCGGTGGAGCCGGTGAAAACTCGAGAAAACAGCACAAACTCAACTTTGAAGTAATCCTGAACAACCAAATTAATATATGTTACACACGTAGGGCTAATCTTGTCACTCTGTTCAGGGGACTCTCAACAACCATCGCAAAGTACCGTTTTCTGTGAGTTTTTGGTCTTTGTTTTCCCCGCGAGGGTTGCCAGGCGGTAGAAAATGCCCGGATGTCCGCCCCGAGGATATTGCAACACTACCTTTATCTAAACCATGGAGGTAGAAACTTTTCTACCTCCATGTCTAAACGCACCTATAAGTACTCGTTCTATGAAACAAATCAGTACATGTACGTGTACACCGTATGTTGTTCGATTTTTTGTGAATTGGACGCGTAATATGGGCTCTTATTCCGTGTACTTGTTGGCGGCATCGTCATCAGACTAAATACACAATGGGAAAATGATGCCTCACCGAGAAACGCGTGACAACTGGTCTGGGAATTACACAATGAAATGGACGAGTCGAAAATGAATATGGTTAGTTATACCGCGGTTACTAAAAAGTAGTAACTGTGGCTATACATATATATGTCAAATGGGGAAAAATCCATATTTTCTTTTAAGAGATATATGTTAGCGAGATAACAGTTGTCACAGTGCACACTATACGGTTTGGGACAACGGTGATGAGTGGTTATAATGTTTCGTGATAACACTTAGTCAATACGTTTGAAGTGAGATTAGGGTTGTCCCACGATGCAATGCTCAGCAAATAAAGCAATGATACGATCCCGAATTAACTGTAACAAGTACTCTAATGTCCCCGACTCGGATTAATCGAAAATACCGTGCCATTCATACGTTTTCGTGTTTCATGTTATCACCGTAAGGTTTGACACGTGATGTTCGTTTGTCGAAGTATTTAGTGAAAGCTCATTTTTAAATTTAAACTCCCTGTAATCATTTTCACTACTGTTTTGACAGATGGACTGTAACTGAAGTGATGTCAATGTTTTATCGTCAAATACTTGGCACCCCTCCCCCATACACACCAATCACCACGAACATAAATCCACAATTCTGTATAGCTGATTAACATAACACTTATGCTGACTGGTGGAATATAAGGCATAGGATGGCCGACAATTCTCGACGAATTTCACCTTTTCTACATATACGCCCATTTGCATATCCCAGCAAAGTGGTATATCATAATAGCGAGTAATCTCAGGCCATCAAGCAACATCACGTGATTTGACCCTCGATTATAAAGCATTAGGCCACACTGATTTAATTTTATGGATGACATCCTCTGGAGACCCCAAAACTAATGCGAGAGGGCGAAATAAAAAAAAAAATCTTGCCAAAAAAAAAAATGCTGCTAAAACCACAGGACTACGGAGCTGGTATTACGAATTGAACCACAGAACACATTGTATCAAAAAAAACCAAAAAAAACAAGTCTTTATTTGTAGGAGACACATGTTGATGTACACATCTCGTACTGTATTACTGTAACAGGTATAACCATTTCAGACAAGCTCTAGTACAAGTAGTCATGATGAAGTACCTTCAGTCAGAAACACTGCATTCAAGGTACAGCATGAACACCATTTTCAGTACAAGTCAAGGCGGAATGTACATATCACTACTTTATGACAATAACTATTAACAAAACATTGCAATGATACAGAAATGTCCTTGCTTGCTCCTCTCTACACACCTGGGGTTAGCTTTAACTGTGTTGTCAGGTGAAATGAAGCCTACATGTTAACCCTGCAAGTATGTCTAGTGTCTCATGTCTAGGGATCTCAACCTCAAGCATCAAAAAAAAAAAAAAAAGATTTCTTGCACTCATCTACACCCCACACATCGATCTCTTCAACAATAGGTCTTTTCTTCCTTCTCAGCTATCACATCCCTCGGCCACGATACACCTCCACTCCTATCCAATTTCTCTCATCGTTGCATCGCGGGACAGCCACCTCTGGACAATATGTCCTTATAGCTGTGTAAACGTTACATCTCCCTGGCCGACGTCAATTGCGTACCAGTCTACAACAATCCCTCCGTTTTCCCTCTGAACTTTTATGCTCACGTATTTTGGTGGCTTGGTCGCCATGTTGGAATTCCCGGCAACACTATACGCATGTACAGAAGATCATTTACGACATAACTGACACGTTTTGAGGTAGTCCAAAACGAGTTTTACGAAAAGCCGGCGTTTTGCAACAATATGAGTTGGCAAGTTCCAGATTGAAAACCGATCTGTAGAGACTCGTCGTAGGAGATTTTTTTTTTTTTTTTTTTTTTTTTTTTTTTGAGAACAGGCGAAAACTAATGCGCGCGTGGATGTCATCCATAAAATTAAGTCGGTGTGGCCTTACGTCGAATACGCCGAAAACGATCAACTCTGTATAATTTTCTGAATTTATACAACGCTATTTTGTTTAGAATGATATAGAGTTTCGATTTAATCAGGTTATTGTCAAAAATATAGTTACACAGGATAACATTAACAATGTTAGATTAGTATTTAATTTGTTTGCACGAATGTAGTGTTTTCACGTGATTACGTAATGGTTCGCTTTACAGACATTGGCCACTGGCAGTTTTATTGATGTTATTAGTTTCAATACTATGTTTGCCTAATTATTAAAATTCAAAGCCAAAACGCCGATTTACTAGTAGTATCGCAATTATAGAAAAACCAAATAAGAGTTTTCATAAAGGTTTTTAGCGAATATAATTTCACGGATCTATACATATTTACGTATGTATGTATAACTGATTTGTACTCAATTTCTTTCTAAACAATCCCTTTGTTAAATGTGTTTTTTATTGATTTCATTTAGTAGAAATAAATATACATTGTATTACTATTTTAGCTCAGTTTCAGCTAATAAGAGCCAAAACATACCGACTCATCGCAGGTACACGGGGATGACTGAAGAAGCCATTGACTTCCAAACTGTTCCACTGTAAGCACAACAGCCAATATACTAATTTTATCAGACCTTCAAGTTCATTAAACTTAACCGGATCGGATTTCGGCTAGCGGTTTGTTCCTCGCGAAAATAAACAGCAGACCAGAGATTCTGTTTAATGCCACCCATGTACGCTTGGGCAGCAAAGATACACGATTATAAGCAAATTCCTAGTTTTGTGTCCTTCCTCTGTATATAATGACTATTTTTATAACCGTCCCTTTTTACGTTACAGTGACAGTGTTCAAACTCGTGGTTCTTAATTTATATGTGTTAACTTGTATCGATGTTGACGATGAGAATCGGCTCACTATTGACCGCGGTAACTGAATTTCAGCTTCTTTTAACTTATTAGACGTTTTCTTGATCTCATTTTGTATTATCCTGAAATGGTCGGCGATAGTTGTTGCGCCCTCGTCGACGGATTTACTTGGACACAAACCACTTTTGCGTCTGTGAGGGCGTATTAACTATCGCTGACCATGTCAGGCTATTACAAAACAAAATGCGATCAAGAAAACGTCATATAAGTCAGCCCACCCACATACAATCGCTAAACAACGGACTGTGGTTAGTGAGACACCAAGAAGTGAGTAAATACCTCCGAGACCGCGGGCTGGGATGGGACATCTGACAATCACAGCCCGAAATCACAGGTAGTTCCCGGGCTGGAGATAAAATCAACTTTCGTCGATCATCGAACGGATTGATGCGGATTTGTAAAAGAAATTCACATTACGATATTCTACCTTCTAACAATCAGGCGAAATGATAGCATTCATTATGAGTAACAAATAAAAGTACTTGCAAATGGTTTGATGTTAATACCGCTCACATATATTAAGGGTTACCTCATTTGAAAACTGGTGTCGGGGCTGACAGATTTCGTGAAAAAAAAAATAGAAAGAAAAAAAAACAGAACAATTTAGCAGAATATTTCATCTTGAATTACAACTAGACAAAATGTAAACATAAAATAATATCTGTGAATATCCAATTTCCCCAAAGGCAAATTCTTGCACCCCCCATGTTTCAAATTGGCAACCCCTAATATTGAAAAATAATCGTTATAAAATTAGAATTCCTGCAAGTTACAGGTATAAGAAAAAATGCAAATTATGACAAGGGAGGATAATAGTTTCCTAGCTCAGGTTTAAATGATAAAATCTCTTAATAATAATATATGTGAATAATTTTGTGAATGCTATGTATGTATTATTAAAATTTGTTAAAAATAGTACTGAATTTTGAAATGCTATGACACTGCCATCCATCATGCAAAGTCAACAAAAATATTTGTGATTGGTGGTGGGAATTTGGCAGTTAGGTCAGAAAAAAAAATCATTTTTTTCTAGGGTGGCTATTAATTTGATTATATCCTTAAATCTATGATTTCCCACGATGACTACAGTTTATTTTTTATTTTTCTCGAAATCCCACAAAAAAGAAAAAAAAAATGTGACGCACACGGCGACAAGAAACATGAATATTTCGTTTCTGTAACATCACATGACGAGAGTTATCGATTTGAAAGGTTTTTCAAAGATATCGGTTTCGAGATTCAACTTTCTTTCATAGATTTATTTCCCGGGGTTCAAATGCAGCGCACTGCCATTCATTGTCATTTTAGTGACCATTTTATTTCATCCATTCATGAAATCAAACATGCTTTGGATATGCAGTTTATAAAAAAAACTATGCACAGTCGAATTCCTGGGCAGCATATATTTCGCTGATTTGATTCGTCAATCACGTTTTTGAATTTCACGTGACTGAGGTTCTTTGCGAGAGAATTACCTCGTCCCCTATTTGATTTGAATACCATAGTGCAACCATTACTTATGCATGTAAAAACAGCGTAAAAAGACCTACGTGGAAGTAGAATTTTGTTTAAAAGAGTTAACTCGATCAACATTATTCAGTTCTCAAATGAATGGTACTTTTGTGCCGGTAAGGGCTAAAAAGAGTTTTACGCGAATGACGCGCTTATTACAGACATGTCACAGAACAAGGTAAGACCGCCAGGCATTGTCATGTGACTTGTGCACGGAAAAGCGGACAGTACTACTGACGATACACGAGGGCAAGGTAGGTGTGAGTAGTGCTGTGTCATTGGTGTGAATTAGTTAATGTCATTTCTTTTGTTTTACCGGAAGATTTCGATCTATTGCAGCTGTTCGACTTGGCGAAACCACGCTATAGTAGCCTCATTGATAGCAACGTGCGGGTAGCCGTGCTCGACTTACCACTCGGTTCCATCGATCGCGGCAGATCGTCCCAAAATTAATCCAATATGGCTCCTATAGACTCCAAGAGATTAATTCAACAGTATATAGCTGACAATAAAGTCATGATATTCAGCAAATCTACTTGTCCATTCTGCAAACGGGTGAGTGCTATTTATTTTCAAATTAAAGGTTTCAGTATTCAGTTTGCAAACTAGTCGAAACCCTGTACAAATTTGTCTATCTTTAGTTTCATTATTTTTCGGGGTAGAGACGAAATCAGTTAAGTTGAGAGCTGCACGTTTAAATGTTTATTTATGATTTTTGTTTATACGTGTATTTGCATTATTGATCTGTATGTTAATTGCCTATTTTGCATAAAAATCCACAGTAACTTGGGGGCTGAAAATCAATAAATACTAATTTTCAAAAAAAAATCATCCGCTATACGTATATAAATAAACAAGTTGTGAAACACGGCACCTAGTAAATCGACACCCTGTCGGTTTCAAATGTCGATTTCTTACCTTAAAATGCGAAACAAATTTTTTAGAGGAAATCAGGTGTTACGTTTATAACCATTGTTCATAATCGCTAACTTGGTTTTATTCAAAACTGCACAAATCCTGCGTAAATCAAGGAAATACTCGCTGTTACGGCATGCCTGATTGGCTGAAAAAGAGTATGCGCACTTGATTTACCCAGAACTCTGTGCGAATCCCCCTTGATTCTGGCTGCTGGCCATTTTCGTTCATGAAATCGTCGGATATCATCAGAAAACGCAGGATTTGTGCAGTTTTGAATAAAACCAAGTTAGCGATTATGAACAATGGTTATTAACATAACACCTGATCTCCTCTAACATTTTTGTTTCGCATTTTAAGGTAAGAAATCAACATTTGAAACCGACAGGGTGTCGATTTACTAGGTGCCGTGTTTCACAACTTGTTTATTTATATACGTATAGCGGATGATTTTTTTGTTGAAAATTAGTATTTATTGATGTTCAGCCCCCAAGTGACTGTGTAAAAATCGCGCATATTTGACTTTTATCTTGACACATGATAAGCATGACAATTTGGTAACAGATCAGGAATTCTGGGTTGTTGGTGTAGAATTGGTGGGGGTGGGTGGTGGGGGTGGGGGGTTGTTGGTGTAGAATTGGTGGGGGTGGGGGTGGGGGTGGGGGGTTGTTGTTGCGTAGTTATATCTCAAAATACAAACTGGACATACCAGGTATTTATTGATGAATAAACTTTACAGTGAGCTTAATTTAATAACTTCTACATACACACAAAATGTACAGAAAGCAAACTATGTACCTGTAAACATTACACTGATTCAGTATAGACAATATCGCAATGTCTAAATCATAGTGAATTATGGCATAGTATTGTACAACTTGACAAAATGAACTAAAATATGGAATTGGGATATGTAATTGTTTTTACTACGATGCAAGTACCCAAGCGCAGCACTCTGTTGATGGCAAGTTACCTTGACATTAGATTTAAAGGATCAAGTGTATGATATAAAAATCAAATGGAGGACACATTGTCAATATTCAGTGTTTCCTACTTCTACCAGCCCTAACACATTGAACAAACACAATAAAGTAATTAGACTTAAGAGTGCTGAAAATGTTTCATTTAGTGCAATTCAAAACAATTGTACATGTTTTTGTCCTAAAATGAAGTCTATTCATCAAGAAAGTATTTGATATACTGGTAGTGATTTTATTGAAGCTTAGAAAACTGATAGTTAGAATAATTCTCTGAATGGCTGTTATTGTTTTAGTGCTAGTTAACAGTATGTGAACTTTATTGGTTCACTGTTGGTCTGTTTTTTTTTGAGAAAAAACGTAAAATAATATGCAACTTAAAGTAGCATGAGTATTATTTGAATACATGATTGTGACTAATTAGGTACAAAAAAAACCCAATGAAGTAAATATTTTTAGAATTGCCAGACTTCAAGCTTTTTAAAAGCATGTTTTGTATTGCATGTCTGTATCTACTTTTTGTGACTTGTGACACACTCTTATATAAAATATTTCTTTTCTTAAAAACAAATAAATTGTGCAATTATGCTTGTGCTACATGCAAGAAGCTGTTTTTTCATTAAATTTTATTCGCATTGAAAACACGTTGAAAAATTTTTATAAAATAGTTTCCTGGACACATTTAAGTTCAAGCTCTGCAAATGGTGTTAATTCAACAACACTAAGCATACATTATTATTCTTCGTAATTTGAAAAATATAAACTCATAGCATGAGGCTATGATTTTCAAGCTTGTTTATCGACGGCAGCAGGTTGTAAAAATCTGTTATAATATTTATAGGGGTATCGACAGATAAGAAACAATCAAAAACAAGCAAATTAAAGGAATGACTGAGCTCTAATTTGGTAAAATTGCAGATGAAAAACTCCCAAATTGATCTTTTGAAAAGTGTTTGTGAACACTCATTGTGTGTCAAATAACTGATAACACATCGCAGCATGCTTATACAAAAGGCTGTCAAACGCTGGTAACTCTGTGACGTGGACAGGCATGGACTTGTAAAACAAAAAGCACGAACATTGTCATATTCGTGGAGTCAAAAAAGCATGACTGTTTGTCGTTCATTTTTAAAGTTTCTTGGCCAATCAAAAATCATAATTCACTCAACGGTGATATGATTAACAATATGTCGCCTATTTGACCCCAAAAACTTTGATTTATTCATTAGACTTTAGAATGATTTTTAGACAATTCAAAAATTTCAGAATAACGACTTTTGAAAGTGATTTGCCATTGTAAAACATGCCAACGTTTTTGAAAATAGTATTGATTAAAAATCACAATAATTTGTGCAACAGATGTTTAATTTATACTGATGAAAAATTGAATAATTCAAGTACACATTATTTGGCGTTTACCCAAGATCTAGTATCCAGTACTGAAAAAATATGAATTGTTTGCACTCACTCGGATTAATCTTTGAAACTTATATGCACACAGATTAAACTTGTTTATTTTTTGCAGATACTAATGAGGTTGCCTTGCCTCTCCTTTGGGGGGGGGGGGCTGAATTTTAATCAACGTACATGATATAATATGTTATTTCAACTTCAGCATATGAAATTTATAGTACACTCCATCAATTAAAAACAAAATTTGAAAAACATAATTTTCAACCCCAAATATTATTGTAACAGTATTTTTGGAGTATATACAGGAATTGATATTGCATAAAATGTACAAGTTATGATATTCTGGTAATTCTGAGGTCATTCAGTAACAATCTACTACTATTATTATAGTGATAAAATCAATATTTTATTATATTTTATCTTGTCAGTATTGGTTATGAGTTCATTCTCGCTGAGTCATTGTGGTTTTATATCAGGATTTTTTGACATGGACAAAAATAGAACAAATTTAATGCTGTGAATATTGACTGGTACATATTACATACATTGTTTTTTTACATTGGACAGGTTGGAGAATAAAAGTACCTGTCTAAATTCCTGGCAAGATAAAAATAAAACAGAATATTTGAAATAAAATTGTCATTCTTGGATCACCACATTTCTTAATTCTTGAAAATTTTAAAAGCAGTTTTTTTGGACATTAACAACTGGGGACTACATTTAGTAAACAGAATACTGTTTCTAGGTACGTCTTCTTTTGTTGTTTTGACATGCAGGGGAATTGGATGGCACTAAAACGATGACAAACAATTTGTACATTTACCTGTCCCTGCTAAAATCAGCTAAAACCTGGGATTGGTGGACTGGTCAAGTCCCCTGAATGTACCTGGTGGGACAGTTGCGAGTCATTGTTATAAAGGATTAATTAATTTATTATGGCAGTGTTTGTACTTTGACCGTTTAATTGGTCATTTAAATATAGTAGATCTAACACAACTATGCAATTTTCTGTTGCAAAAAGAAAGGTCAACTTTCAGGAAGAGGTCAACTTTCAGGGATTGATAAAAATCTATGAATATTAATTACCTAATTTGCATGATAATTAGCTGATTTTTAGCTGTTCCATGACTGTTCCACTGATATATGAAGAACCACTCATTGGATTTTGATGAAACTTGGCACATGGATGCTCTGATCTAATGCGCAGATTTCATTAGTTTTGGGTAAAAATCTGTTTATATTAATTACCTAATTTGCATAATGATTAATCAATTTCCGGCTTTTCCACTGATATCTCAAGTACTAATCATAACATTTCAATAAAACTTGGTACAT
This sequence comes from Saccoglossus kowalevskii, assembly GCF_978046115.1. NCBI lineage: Eukaryota > Metazoa > Hemichordata > Enteropneusta > Harrimaniidae > Saccoglossus > Saccoglossus kowalevskii. Next base: position 10,905,187 of record NC_140643.1, on the reverse strand, counting down.
AGATGTCATATGAGACTGCACAGATAGTTTTTAGTGTAATATCAGTACATATTAATTACCTAATTTGCATAATTAATTAATTTTCAGCTATTGATATTTCAAGTAGTAATGAACACATTTCAATGAATCATGGTACATAGTTACTTGAGGACTGTGCAGAGACCTAATTAGTTTTTGGAGAAATATTTGTGCATATTAATCACCTTATTAGCATAATTAGTTAATTTTCAGCCCTTCACCTGATATCTCAAGTACTAATCATCACATTTCAATGAGACTTGCGACATAGATCTTCTAGGACTATGCAGAGACTTGATTAATTTTAGGATAAATTATTGTGCATATTAACTACTAATTTGCTTAATTAGTTAATTTGTCCTAAGAACCACTCATTGAATTTTAATGAAACTTTTAAAGAGTGCTCATCACATTTCAATGAACTTACATGTGTAGGACTATACACCATATTAGTTTTGGTAAATATTTATGCTTCTTAATCACCTAATTAACATAATTAATTAATTAATTAATACTGATATCTCAAGTATTGATCATCACATTTGAATAAAACTTGGTACATAAATGCTCTAGGACAATAGACAGCCTGATTAATTTTGGGTTAAAATCTGTTCATATTAATTCTCTTAATTAGCACAATAATTAATAATTTTTTGGTTCTAATCACATTTCAATGAAACTTGGTACATACATGTAGATATTACATTACGCAGATCTTATTACTTTTACATTGTGCAGACCTTATTAGTTTTACACTTAAATGTGTTCATATTAGTTACCTTATTTGCATAATTAGTTTTCTGCATTTCCATCAATATCTCAAGTTCAAGTAATTTTGAATTAATTTTTAATGTGTCTCCAATACTCTCAGCACACGGGAGTTCTTTCTAAGCTTTCTTTGATTACCTCTTTAGTGTTAGCGACCTCATATATTTAACAAACTTTGAAACATACATGCATGGTTGGATTTTATGCAACAAATGTGTCTCTGCCCGACTGGATAACGAAATCTGAATATGCCATCAACTGTTTCTCAGACATACCTGTACAGTTCAAAATTTATATGCACATCACACATGATGAGTTACCGATGCACGACAATTTTTGTGATTTGATTCATCCAAAACAATGGCGGCAATGTTTGTTTTATTTTCATGTGTCCTTAACAGTTTCTCAGACATGCTTTGTTTGATTTTGTTACATAACATAGTGGTATACATCATAAAAACTGTAGGCACATTAATTTTTGTATTTCAATAACTTTTGACCGACTGGTGGCCATTTTGGTCCCCATAAAACTAAAAAAACAAACAATTGAAACATGTCATTAATAGTTTATCAGGCATCCCTGTTTTGATTTCATTCAAACTTTGTATGAACAATACACAGGATGTTTGTGTGATTTGAGTCAAAATGTTCAACAGTGTCTGTGTGGGTTATACAGTTGTGTACAATATGAGAAATATTTTTTTTTTCTAAAATTAACAAAATAACAAAATCTGGAAACTGCTTTTTGAAGTAACACCACATTTTTAACATGCTGAATACTGCCCTCGACATTGAATTATAATCTATGTCGTATATGGTTTATACTGGACACATTCACTTAACACTAAACAAGGACTATGTCATTGACTTCTTATGAATTTTATTTATATATTGCATCTAGTGTCTCAATGAACTCTTTTTGAACAATAAAAGCAGGTTTAAAGTACACAGTGAAAACATACATTAAAAAACAATCAGTAAATTTATTTAAAAAGAAGTCTTCAGGTTGTGGTTGAAAATATTAGAGCTAAGGCAAAGCTTCAGATGATTTTCTTTCTACAAAACTGTGGCACTGATAAAAATGTCTGCCAGCTAAATGTTTGTAGTAACTCCTGTAGTGAATAGACCATCAATTTATTGCATATAAATCCTTAAAACTTCTATAGAGACTGATACAATTAGGGTTAAAACCTTTTGACAATATATGACAGTCAATACAAATTTTAACTGATTTTATTTCTTTACCAGGTGAAAGATCTTTTCAGTTCATTGAAAGTTGAATACACCGCCATTGAATTGGATCAGATTGGTATGTATGTTCTTCAGACTGTCTGGAGGCAGTGACAGGGGAGGAAAAAATCAAAAAAAAAATGCATTTTTAAAAAGATCTTCAATTATGCAACATCACATCGCATTCTTTTTTTTTTATCTCGTGCAAACTGCTGTGTGTGATTCATTTGGTGCATAATTTCTGATTATTTACAAAAATCTAGTTGTCAGTGTACATGTCAAGGTACATTTACAAAACCAGGCCGAGTAACGAACAAAAGAAGGAATTTAATTTACATACTGATTGAAGAAGCAAAGGGTCTTGAATAAATTAGTGTCCATGCGTGTGTGCGTCCAGATTATATCTTAGACATGCCTGGAACGGTTACATTCAAATTTCAAACATACATCATACATAATATTATACATATGCACATCAATTTGTTTCTCGATTTGATTCAAAATGGTCGAATGGCGATCATTTTTGTACTGAATATTCATCAAAATCAAGCATATCTTTGCTCTTTACAGATGGATTTTGTTTAAACTTGGTACATACATTGGACATTAGAGAAACTTGATGCACATCATTTTATTTTTCAGATCGAATTTAAAATGAGCAATTGGCTCATCTCGGACTTGCTTTGACTGATTATGTTCAAATTACATGTATAATGAATATATCATTTAATAGATATACAGATGTATTGGTTTGACCATCCAATTCAAAATACTGTACTTCCCCGAGCATAAGCCCAGGGGCCTGAACATGTAAAATTGTAAAAAATAAGGGGTGGGCTTATACTCGAGGACCACTTCAGAAAAAAAATTTGTTTGGTGTATTAAAAACTGTAACCATCTTCCCATCCTCGAAACATTATCCAAATTACATTTTTCGTTCATAGCACCGGTCTTGGAGGAATATTACGTCTTTTTGAGAAAACAAAAAAATGCAAAACGAGCTGTCATTGATTTCAGCGACGCTTTTTTACAATGGAGAAACAAATATGAACAAAAAACATACATTTTATTACAATATGCTTCACACACCGTCTGAATTTACGATGCAAAAATGGGTAGGGTCTGTGGGAAAACGATTGAAGGCAAGATCGTACGCAAACTCTCGATACAAAGCTAATTCCGCCATGGTTTATCAAAATTTGACCTCAACAACTTCCTTTGACCTTACAGGTCATATGCTAATAATTATGTAAATTATGTGCAAATTAGCTGCCACTCTGAGACAATTTTCTGGGGAGAACACTGACCTTGGTATGACATTGGTCCTTGATGCATTTCAATTTGTTTTTCAGAATGGTTTCAAAATGGCTTACTGACGGCCATTTTGTTTTAATGAATGTGTTTCTAGAGCCATATATCTGGCATGCTTTGACTGATTGCTCAAATTTTATATATTCATTATACATAATAGATGTATTCAAAATGGCTGATTGGTGGCCATTTTGTGTTAATTATTGTTTCAGAGCAATATTTTTCTCAATATGGACAAGTACTCGTTTGAAGATCAGATATCAGGAACTGTGCCTGTGGCTTGTTAACTATTGTAACTTCTGAAAATGTCAAATGTTCCTAAATCAAGTTCATGCTAACTGCACAAATTAAACTATCTATATACTGCAAAATGACTAAAAACTGTTTTTTTTGTGAGCATCTGATTTTGAATTGCAACTACAAGATCAAAGACACATCAATGAAATGTAGTCTAAAAGTCAGATTTCATACTAGTAGATTATCTTGTAAAGTAACAATAAAAAACATTTTAGAGTAAATCATCAAAATACTACTCTTGTTTTTATGGAGCTTTATGGAAACTTCTGTAACTTTTTCTTCTAAGCAAATCATGAAAATTATGAAATAATAATCTCAGCTATCTGAAAACGTGTATATTGCAATTGTTTTACACGTTACATACTCGTGGGAAGTGCCCTAGTCGCAACTAAACTGCTCCTCACTGTTCTCCCATAGCTATCTAAAAATATTTTTATCCGTAATTTTAATTCAGCTCCAGAAGTTCAAATAATTTTTACTGTATTGTCATCCAAGACTGTAATTCTCCTTTGTATTTATTTCAGCTAATGGTAAAGATTTACAAGATGGGTTATTTGAAATGACGGGTCAGCGTACTGTACCAAATGTTTTTATTAACAGCAATCATATCGGTGGCTGTGATGACACCATGAAGAAGAATAGAGATGGCTCACTCATGGCTCTCGTATCGCAGTCGAAAAAACAAGATGACGCATCAATGACTGAATCATACGACTATGATCTTATAGTCATTGGTGGAGGATCTGGTGGATTAGCTGCTTCCAAGGTAAACACGATTACTTGGTGACCTTTTAATTTCGTAAATTCTGGTGGTACGTAATTATTATTGTAATAAAATGTGCATATTTTTTGTGATCATTTCTGTTTCTTCATTGTGAAAATCAATGACTACTCAACTAATTTTGTAATTTGATTTTCCTCAAAGACGTAATCTGTCACTTGATGAATCAAAATTTTCATTTGCACTCTTTTTCGAGGGGGGTGCTCGGATAAGCGCCCACCCCTAAAAAATCATGATTTTCTGAGTTGAGGCCCCTGGGCGCTAATGCGGTCGAGTACGATACTGTGAGAGAAAAACATAAAGCATCCCACTTCTGGACGACTGAATACAAAATTGTATACCTATGTTAAGATAGAAACAAATGAGTATGATTGTTATAACAAAAGTATGTTTTATACTTTGCAGAAAGCAGCTGAACATGGTCAGAAAGTTGCAGTTTTTGATTTTGTGAAACCCACTCCAAAAGGCACAACATGGGGTGAGTATATATAGTGATACTAACACAGATGTGGAATAATAAGGTGTCCACACATAAATAACGTTTTTATGCAACACAAACCAAAACATTTTTTATGTGAATTTAAAACAATTAATTTACGTTGCTAGGTCTTGGCGGTACATGTGTCAACGTTGGATGTATACCAAAGAAACTCATGCACCAAGCAGCCTTACTAGGTAAGACGCTCTTAAAAAAACAGTATCACGTCATGAACCAATTACATAGTTCATGTTTGCTTTGCTGTCACATAGCCATGTGCTATTGCTTGAAAGAAAAGTAATTTTTTAACTTTTGTTTATCAAAGTGTTGCCAGTCACTAACAGATACGGCATGACGTAACATTGGCAGGTCCTGTGCTGCCTATGTACCGTACTGGCTCTATTAGAAGCACATTTCAAAGAGTAGCACACATACAATGTACACCAAAAATTGCATTTACTATATACTAGATCATTGAAAAATTACTTATTTTTAACGATTGACTTCGTCATCAACTAAAGTGCCATCAGTCATTAACTTAAATGCTACTAATAGAGAAAATATGGTTATCCTCATGGCAAGAATACTAACCCACTGCTTCAGATGTCTGTGCTAGACATGTGAAGTTAAGGGAACTGAACTGACCTGAGCTATTTTCATGCCCCTTCTACCCAAGTGAATTGGTGGTGGATATATAATCTACTAAACGAATTACGGTAAAAATTATACATTTTTCTTTCTTTTTTAGGTCACTCTTTAGAAGATGCCAAGAAATATGGCTGGGAGTTTGATGATAAAGGTGAGTACCGTTAAAGTCCTATTATAAACCGCGGTTTATATTACAATGTATCAATTTAAAAATTGGGATCAAAAGCTCAAGTTCGGAGTGCGGTTTCTATTACGTACATATTGCAATCACTAAATGGGCGTGGTCATTTTTTGTCCACAACACATGCACAAAACAAACAATACACCGTACAATCTCTTGAAAAGGCGTTGGGGAAGAGAGAAAGGCATTATTTTGGTTCTAAAATAGGCGTTACGAAATGTTGAAAAATTAGTCAATCAAAAAAAAATTCCACATGATACAAAATGTAAATGTAATATGCATTTATTTTTTTAATTTTCTTGGTAACGAAAAGTATATTCTCACAGAAGTTTCAAATAAAAACACTAATGCACTGCTTTAGTAGCAAATGATCACATAACGGTAGCTCGATCCGGCCATGCTGCGGGTCACAAGTGAATAACTTACTTGTTTTCGAAGTGTTGATATTGGTGATTATTATTTAGTAGTGATTACAATAACGCACGAAAAATAAATTCGTTGAATTGTTATAAAATGCAAGTAAAATTCAACTTAGTTTCCCCCGTAAGCGAATGATTTCAGTCACATGTAAACAGCCGATATGATATCCGCCATGTTTTTGAATGCTTATGTGACGTATTATTGACAAGATAGGTCAAGTCGCTAATTAACCAATCAAAATGCTGGATGGTGCCCACGTGTCTAAATTACATAGCCCATTTAAATATGTTAATGACAGTTCAGCGACCTCATGGTGAACGCAACACGGAAGAGATTTACCGATAATGTAGTGCGATCTTTTGCCTTTGATTTCCATGGGAAAACGGCATGATTTTTTTTTAAATCAAGAAATTATTTGTTTTCGAAAGATAAATTATTCTTCAATGCTCAGTTTAACACTTTTACGGTGATAAAAGCTCATTGTCTAAAACGTACGAAACACAGACGTATTCAGAAAGAGTATTGACAGAGGTCGCCGCCAGAACAAAAGCAGTTTCATTGCCTGTCTGACATCTTATCACCGCTGAACAATAAATAGGTGTGAATATTTTTAAGCATGTTGTCGAAACAAATGAATAGGATTAAGAACAATGCCGTTTTGGAACAGCTGGTTCAAACAATGAAGTCAGTCACGGTCTTGTTGAATTGGGGGTGCGGTTAGTAATAGGTACTTTTCAAGTTTTCAATTTTTGTTAAGAACTCTTTAACCCCGAAGCCGGAATTGGGGGTGCGGTTACTATTACGTATGCGGTTTATATTAGGACTTTAACGGTATGTACAGAATAGTAATCATGTGGATAGAAATGATTACTGTGCTTAGAGAAATTGCTGTTAGCCATATGTTCAAATCAATGAGACCATTATTGTGAACCCACCATGGCGCAAAAATATGATGCTTTAAAGGTACAACTGCACATGTCTGTAAATTAGCCATGTGGCCATTTGATGTTATTGAATCGATGCATAAACAAATTATTATTCAACTGTAACAAACTTGTAATGATCAATGATGTAATTTATTTGCATATTGAGTCCATAAGTCCATCTCTGTATTTCGGACAGACAGAGGCTCTTGTTACGACTTTGTTTGTTTTTGTTATTCAGCATCGCATAATTGGACAACAATGAGAGATGCAATCCAGGTATGTATTGAATACATCAATAATTGTTTATATTTCATTCTTTTAATGTTCTGAAAATCACCATTCCTTTCTAAATCAGTTATGGTATTTTTCTATTGTTTGCAGTTAGCAAAGAGAATGAACTGCATGCACGCTCTGTGGTGTTATACTAAAACTGTAGATAGTGATAGTGATTGTATAGCCACGTATCACGTCTTGCAGTAATAAACTGTCTGTACTTTTATTCTGTAGAATCACATTGGATCATTAAACTGGGGGTATCGTGTTGATTTAAGAGATAAAAATGTCACCTACCACAATGCCTATGCAGAGTTTACTGATCCACACACTGTTAAGGTAAGACCTACATTTAAGTCAAAGCATTTAGACAAGACATTTGATTTGTTGTAAGATCTTTCAAACAAACAAGCTGCTTCTTGATTGGCTATACTTCAAGTCAAGACCTACTGAGGAATACTTTATTTTCGCTGGAATTAATTTTTGCTGAAAGGGCTTTTTGGGCGTTTTGTATGGAATTTATTTTCACTGATTTTTGATGAGTTTAATGTGAAATATAGAAAAAAAAGTATATTCGCTGGATTTTATTTTCACGGAATCATCCCTTCAGCGAAAATAGCGAAAATAAATTCCAAGCGAAAATAAAGTATTCTACAGTAAGTTGAATGTAGCTATTGTAAAATACTTTATTTTAGCTGGAATTAATTTTCGCTGAAAAAACTTTTGGCTGTTTTGGATGAAATTTATTTTCACTGATTTTTGATGAGTTGAATGTAAAATATAGGGAAAAAAATTTGCTGGGTTTTATTTTCACCAAATCATTCTTTCAGCGAAAATAGCGAAAATAAAATATTTTACAGCAAGGAGAAATGTTGATGATTTGAAAGCACTATAAATTGTTCATATTTAGCTGAGGGAAAGGCTGCATTAGCAAAATAAAATAAGTGGTTTTCATGGAAACACAGACTTTGTGTCAAAGAAATCGTTTTGAATTGAAAATGAAACTTGTTTAACCAAAGCTAATAGGAAACGTAGCTAAAATTTTAGGAAATTTCCTGTCTAGGACACATCCCTCGTTGAAACGTGCTAAAATCAAGGTGTCATCAAAAGACTAAATCTAAAGGCGATTTTTGTTTTGCCATGAATATTTTACTTGTACCAGAAAAGTATAAACAATTTTTAGCACACAGTTTACAGATACGTTAATTTGTTATGTTAGCATTTATATTGTTCTTGCTAGGCTGTGAATAAAAAGGGAAAGGAGACTGTTATGACAGCTAAACGATTCATTATTGCCGTCGGCGGAAGACCAAGGTATCCCGATATCCCAGGAGCTAAGGAATACTGCATTACAAGGTCTGTGTACTTTTCATTTGTATAACATTTTCATATCTCTATCTGTTTGTATCAGTAATGTGTTATGATGATACACATAAGTTCAAACTTGTAATAAAAAATGAAAGGAAAAACTGTTTGTTGTTGAAGATTCTCATCATGCATTCAAAGGATTGCTTCGATCCTCTTCAGTACAGTGTTGGATATCAGGGATTCAGATAAAATCTTTTTTCCTTACAGTGATGATTTGTTTTCTCTGCCATACAATCCCGGTAAAACCTTGGTGATTGGTGCATCATATGTGGCGTTGGAGTGTGCTGGGTTTCTGGCCGGTATAGGCTATGATACTACTGTAATGGTACGGTCTATCTTGTTGAGAGGTTTTGATCAGGACATGGCCAATCGAATTGGTGACTACATGGAAACTCATGGTGTCAAGTTCATCAAAGAGCACATCCCAACAATGGTGAGGGAAGTTACAAATTAAGTATAAACTGTTATCATTTTAACTTTCCACTATACAATTGTTGTCTTGAGAAATGATTGGATCTGACTGTGGTAATAATTATAGTGTGGTTAATCTATTGTCTTGTCCGTACCAATAGGTAGAACAACTGGAAGAAGGCTCACCTGGTAAGCTTAGAGTGTCATACAAAGCTACAAATGGAGGTGAAATCAAAACAATAGAATGCAATACGGTATGTATCACTGTTATCATGGTAGTATCTTATCTTATAGTTTTATTTGTAAACCAATTTGTTGTATCGTCGCAATCGACAAGTTCCTGGGTCAGTTTTGTTACAAGCATGTTGATTTTGAAATCAAGAGTTTACAATAATTTTCATAAAATATGAGAATCATGATTTTTTTTTTGATCATGTGCACAAAAATAAATCGAACGAATGAAATTCATAACATCTTAGTATCCTTGACACCCAACTTGTAAAATATTTGAGGGGGGTTTCAAATTACAAGTATTTATATTTAAAAACTGAGGCAGACAGGTTCATGAATGATTGGTTAGTGCACTGAGTAATGTAGCAACCATGCGACAAAACCTTTAATCTTGAATCTCATTGATTGCTTGACATAATTACTGAGGATAGATTAATTTAATAATAAGAGCAAATCATACTTCATCCATATTATACATGTATATGTTCATAAGTCTGATTTTGATTGGCTGTATAACATTTACAGTTTGTCTGTTCATCTTGTTCATTTCTTAATTTATCAACATTTCCAGCAATTAAAAGTACATATCATATAGAGGTGTAAATATTTATATACATTTACTCCAATCAGGAAGTAATGATCTTGACATGCTTAGGGGTGATCTCATATTCAAACAAGCGGGTCAAACCTACGAAAACCCAAACCGCCCTAAACCGCCCGAACAAAACCCAGTTTTGCGGTTTGGAAGGTTAAACAATAGACAGTGCGGTTCAGGACGACCGCACGAATTTGCATAAAAACTGCGGTTCGAACCGATCTCATTCACACCTCATTCAAGCTGTTGTTTATTTTTAGGATTGACAGTTTACATTGCTTTTTGAAGACGAGATAGTTGTCTGAAAAATGTGTCGATTTATCGGTGTACAGTAGTCATTTTACCGTGTGTCTTGCCTAAAAAAAAAACACTCTATCATATATCGGTGAACAGCGTGCTGAATAAATTGTTTTGTTTTGATAAACTGTTATGCTCGTGTCGCAAATTGAGCAGAGGACGTGAATCAGACTTTTCATAGGGCTGGACAATTGATATGTGTCTCTGACAGCTAATAAGTATCAGAAGACGAACATTTGTTGATACAAAGTTGCACTTGAGACTTACGCTACAGTGTTCAAGCCTTTACTACTGTTGCGCGTTCAATTTTCAAACAGTTCTTTCAGGAGTGCGTCATCGCAAAATCCGGAAAAACAAATGCAGCGTACGCGACACGAAGTATCAAAACAGAAAATTAAATTAAATGGACTCGCGCTGATTATTTAAGGCTATTCATCTGCAGACGAGACTGCTTATAAAATACGAACCCTGACCTCTGAAAATACCTTATTCATAGAGTGCCTTGTACCTAAGACCGTCGCCCAAGGCGACACAGTGCACGTTGCGATATCGCAATCGATGCATGCTGGGTGACAAGGAGAAATTCTGATTGAGGTAACCAAGATGGCTGCGTTGAGTGCATGATTTTCTGCGGTGAATTTAAAAACAAATCCTCGCTGCCTACTTCGCCCGCAGTCCCTCAAAGCACTGTACTTCGATGTATTTTCTAAAATAATCTTTTATTTTTAATTAACCGGGGGTTCGAAATGTGTGCATTTTGTCACCGAAAAGTAAGATTTCGGCAGCGGTAAATACTCGTAATTTCCCCGCAATGCCGTCAGCTGACAATGTTACGGTGGTCGTAGCGCCGGAGTCGTAGCGTTTGCCCCGACTTTAGTTTTCACACAGTGATAGAGGAAATGTGGTTTTCAGATGCCTTCGTAAAAAACAATGTTGCCATTATCGATTTTATATCATATCATCATATTTTGATAACTCGCAGTCTCACAGACTTTACAAACTTAACCAAAAAATGTGTTCTATGAATTTATGAACTGACATGGGCACAAAACTGACCGTACTTGTTGCGGACAAAATGTACCAGTTTGCTTAATGGATAAACATATTTTACTGACTATGCCAAATATATATAACGTAAGTAATTTATCCTAACAAGCTACTCATTAAAATTCTAGTGCATTTTTTCCCGTTCTGTTTCAAACATTAATTCACCATATATATCACAATAGAGAGGGTTCTATGGTATCACTTGATTCACATTCAATGACAAAATATAACAAACCATCACGTCTGTAATTAATTCCAGATAAATTGAATAACAATTGTATTTGGTACAAACCAAAATGTGAGTTGTGGGAAACTGATTATTATTACCAATCACAGAAATAAATAAACTTTTCATCACACTTATAAATGACATGATGTAAATAGATTTGTGAAACACATGCAAGTTTGTTTTTTATTAGCATTTACATGTACAAGACTTGCAAAGAAAAAAAATCGCTGCTGTAATTCTTAACACTCAGTATGAACAAGGAGCTCCATAGTATACGTCTTATTTTTTTTCCTACTGAAACCTGGCTGAAACAGTATTGTAAGAAAAACCTAGGTTTCCCTAGGTCTGTCTTCTTTGTTCTCTGTTGTTTGTTTTCAGTGGGGGCGTTAATGGGCAGTTAATCTGGAGGTTAGGTTCAAACCTACTACTAATTTGCATATTGTAGGTCTAGTAGGTCTGATTAGGGCTAGCAAGGGAAGACCGGGTTAACCCAGGTTTGACCCAGGTGTTTGAATATGAGATCACCCCTTATAATAGTTCACTGACATGCCATATTTGGTAATTTTTGTCAATGTGAATCATACTTTTATTTATGATATTTTAATATTTTTTAGGTGATCATTGCTGTTGGGCGTGATGCTTGCACTCAGACTATTGGACTGGATAAAGCCGGTGTAGAATACAATGTTAAGTAAGTTTTTTCATTGGCACAGTTATTTCTTCCTAATTTCACTGCCACCTGGTTAATTTAGCAGTAAATTGACTCAACAGGATCTTGTATTGTCTCTGAGGAAAATTGAATTGGCCATTTCATTTCATTGAATTGAATATGCTGTCACATTGAATGTTGGCCATCATATTGAATGATTGTTGGCCATCACATTGAGTTTGCCATCTCATTGAATGTTGGCCATCTCATTGAATGTTGGCCATCTCATTGAATGTTGGCCATCTCATTGAATGTTGGCCATCTCATTGAATGTTGGCCATTACATTGAATTATGACCATCTCATTGAATGTTAGCCATCTCATTACATGTTGATCATCTCATTGAATGTTGGTCATTTCATTGAATGTTGACCTGCTCATTGAATGTTGGCCATCTCATTGAATGTTGACCAGCTCATTGAATATTGGCCACCACATTGAATATTGACCATCACATAGAATGTTGGCCATCACGTTAAGTTGACAATCTCATTGAACTAACTACTGTATACGATAGGAATGGTAAAATACCAGCTCAATTTGAAGAGACCAATGTGAGTCACATCTATGCCCTGGGTGATGTACTTGAAGGAAAACCAGAACTAACACCAGTTGCAATACAAGCAGGAACACTATTGGCCAATAGGCTTTATGGAGGCCATGTTGCTAGGGTAAGTAAACAGTTTTGCCATTGGCCTAGGAGAGTAACAGTTGAGTGAGTAGGCCAGCTTATTGGCTTAAAGCTTTCTTCCCAGGATACAAACAGTGTGCGAGTGCCACAGCAGTGCTTTGTTTTACTGCCACTAACACTAAGTCCTAACACTCTTGAAGCAATAATAGTTTTATAAGTCAATACTTTTGTGCATTTTGTAATTCTGTAGGTTAATTATAAAAAAAATTCTTTGGAATTATTATGCAAATTATATGCAAATGTTATGTAAATTACACTTACCATAGTGGTTTACATTTCTGGTGAGAAACAGGCTTAGACCTAGTTGACATAGTTGTAAACAAGTTTAAAAGATGAGATGAGATGAGATGAATAATTCCTTGCATTTACTGTATTTATGTCTCAGTGTGACTATGTTAATGTGCCAACAACAGTCTTCACACCATTGGAGTATGGGTGTTGTGGTTTATCAGAAGAAGACGCCATTAACAAATATGGTGATCAACTGGTGGAGGTAAGCATATATCCTGTAAGATCAAGAAATGTTAACTACATTTGTTTGTGTTTCACTGAAGACAAATCAAACACAAAATGATATACACCTTATTCTACTTGATAATTTTCTAGTACAAGAAAAATATTTTTCAGATTCAGATTGTTTTCATATTTACTATGAAGTTACAGAATAAGAACATTTTCCATTTTGCTGCGAGAAATTGAAATTGTTTAAAAATGAGCATAAAAACAGGACAAACAAAAAGGTTATAGTGGTATCACTATGAAAACATCTCCTGAAATTCAACAAACATATTTTGGGGTATTTCCATGTGCTGTACACATTTGACTGTCAGTTATGATAAAGTAGGACATTGAACTGAAAAAAAAATGTTAAATTCAAAATCAAATCATTCGATTATTGCGACATTCTGCTTCTTTGCATTGCACAAGATCAGTAAACTAATAATCACTTGTTACTATGACTACTGGTATATTTCTAGGAGCTTCGTCATTTGAAGTCTCAATTTCATTGTACATGCATGTGTTCAATAAGTAAATTTAGAATTGTTTTATTTGTAGGTATTCCATACCTATTTCAAACCATTGGAACATACCGTAGCACAACGAGAGGACAACGTGTGTTATGGAAAGATTATCTGTCATAGAGTTGATAGTGTACGTACTGTGTTATTATTATCAAAAATCTTATGTCTACTAGTGCTGTGAAATTGTATTTATATATATATATATATATATATATAAATAAATACTCACTTTTAAGGCAAAAAATGATAAAATTGCTTTGACATTATAGAAATAGTATAGTTAATATCAAAGGACACAAAGGCATAATTATTGGGCATCAAAGTAATTGCTTTTGTTGTCTCTGTGAAGTCCAAGCCCTGAATACATATTATGGTTTGTACGTCAATGTTACAACTTGAAGATCTGTTTGAAGATGCAAAGTTTTTGATATGGTTTAATAATGAAATATAAAGGAAACCCTGACACTCTTGTACCAGGTAGTATGAGGTAACTATGAGATTAATCGTGGGATAGCGTTGTTCAAAGATCTCTGAAGGACTCGGGCATGTTCTTATGAATTATCCAACCTGGGGGTAAAAAATGGGAATAGTTGAGGGACAGGGTAGGGTGTGGATAACAAGATGATACCGCATACTGATCCCAGAGGATGGGACATGTTATATTTAGCAAGGAGGTGATTTTTCTTGTTCCCTACATACCCGGGGGTGGATAAGGGTTTAGGTTTTTATTGGCTAGCATACAAGGCACAAGTTGGGCATGGTAGTTTTTATTGTTTTGTGAAACAAAACACTTTATATTATACTACACATACATTAAGTCAAGCATCATGTGTCATTGTGTATTGAAAAGGGATAGAAAAATCTTTTTATTATTGTATATGGTACGCTCCTTGTAATACTTCCTTGATATGTCAATGTGGTATGACCAGAACAGTGTTAGTATAATATAATTTGGACCTGAATGTAATTTTTTTTCTTTCTCAATTGCAGAATAGAGTTGTTGGTTTCCATGTGCTAGGACCCAATGCTGGTGAAATAACACAGGGCTATGGAGTAGCAATGAAGTGTGGTTTGTCAAAGGGATTATTAGATCTGTCTATTGGAATACATCCTACCTGTGCTGAGGTAATTTTACCTAGATTATTGAACAAATTTACTGACAGATCTTGAAATCAAATATGCAAATATGAATATAAAATAGCTACATAAAAGCATATTAGAAAAAAAAGATTGAGACACTTGTATGTTCACATGTTATAAAAATTGATGAGTGTAATAAGATGTGTGTACTGTAATGCACTGATTTTGTGCGACACCATTTAACACTCAATTATCCTATTTTTTTTTCATACATACTTATAATACGTTGACAGCGTTGCTACAAACGAATTGAGTTATTTTTCTTTTTTTTCTTCTTCAGATATTTACAACTCTGTCAGTGACTAAGGGGTCTGATAAAGCTCCCCTAGCTGCCGGATGCTGAGGTTAATTCCCTGCTAGTTGGCTATTCTGATAGATTAGATATTTATTTGGCAAGTTTGGTTATACTGTATAATGGAATCTCTTTTTCACTTTTTATTTTATCCTACATGTATTTATGTACTATAATGTAGATTCTTTTCAGTTTATATTTTATGGAATTTATTAAATTAATGGAAACTCTATAAGATTTCAGATTTATATGGGGTTGCAACTCTAGGATGAACCCATACTGTGCTATTTTGTGTTAATCATTGTCGTATTTGTGGCTTCACCAATAATCAAGGTCAGAGAAATTGGAACAAAAGATGTAAAACATGTCTAATATTTCAAGAACATATGTTGTGCACATCATCATGGAAGTTGCATGCCCTTATTTTTAACAACTCATGGTCAATGTCATTACAATATTATGTAGATCTACACTAAACAGACCTAGCTTAGCCATTGTATACAATAAATTTACAAAATATTTTCACTATTGCACAATACTTGTATTTCCTTGTAACTGATTACCGTCTGAAGAGAACCCAAGATTTGTTTAGCATTATATGTTGCCAAATAATGTCTTATTTAAGTCTATCTGAATAGCTATATAGCAGGGATTATGTTTTAAATGTGGCACTGTTATGACCTGGTACACAACACGTGTGAGTATGATTGTATTTGCTGAAATCCTTGAATAAGGGGAGTGAAAACATGAAGACCCGTGATAGTAGTGCTGCCACCTCAGTCAGTCAAAGTAAATTGAAATAAAGAAATCAACCATGATTCTCAGCTGTTGTATTATCTTTGTAATCATGACAAACTTAAAAAGCCGATCATCATGAGAGATTACTGATTAGAAATATTACATATAAAGACTATTCTCACTTTTACTTGAAATGTTGTCGGACCATCTGTTACCGGTGTTGACACTGCTGATGATGTATGCTAGATGTGGATTTGGTTATCAACTAGCGTACTTTTATCTCAATTTACTATGGCTGTCTTGTATAGACGTACATTAAATATAATATAGATACAAACATTGAACAAGGTATAAATAATACTGAGGAGTCTCATCTTTTGCAGATAGAGCAGTCACAATAACAAACCCTCACACTGTTTAAGTTTGTTTTAGTACTGTGATGTTTTTCTTCAATAAAGATTTCATAACATTTACAGGAAGTGAACGAGTAGTGTTATTTTTTATAAATTGATACAACTACACATACATAGATTATACTGTATTTTGTATTCCTGCCAATGGCCGCAGTCAAAATAGACCTTTCTGCCTGATCCACAATCCTGAGTTTTATCATTTCTTATTATGAAACTAGGAAAGGTGGGATTTTAGCCTATTTCTGATAAACATATTGAAAGGTCTTAATCGGATAATTGGGAGAATGAAGATGCATCTATATTCCATCCTGGAATTTTACACATCTGCTCCTGTGTTGCATAAAGGTAACTACTTGCTACTATAGCAACATGTAGTAAATTGTAAATTTCCATCTAGTTTTGTAGACTAAAAACCACAGATTTTTAGTCCCCGTTCGGACGAAGTCCGAAAACTGGGACTTATAATTCGGTCTTCGTCCATCCGGAGTCGTATCTCAGAATCCCTTGGACCGATTCCGTTCATTCTTTGCATGTGCCTAGTACTTTATGTGGGACATATGCACATGCAGTGGTTTAGCGATTTGATTCAAAATGGCCAACTGGCAGCCATTTTGTTTTTTGAAAATGTTGTATTTTGGACATGCTTTGTCAGTTTTCATTCAAACTTGGTACATAGATTATACATGTCCATGATGATTTATTTCACAATTGGATCAAAGATGGCCAACTGGCAGCCATTTTGTTTTTTGAAAATGTTGTATTTTGGACATGCTTTGTCAGTTTTCATTCAAATTTAGTACATAGATCATACATGTTAGGATACATGTCCCCGACCATCCGTGAGTTCCTGAGTCTGTCCGTCCATCCGACCGTCCGTCTGTCCGTGCGTCAGTCTATCCAACGTCATATTTCAGAATCCTGTGGACCGATTCCGTTCATTCTTTGCATGTGCCTAGTACCTTATATGGGACATATGCACATGCAGTGGTTTAGCGATTCAAATGGCCGACTGGCAGCCATCTTGTTTTTTGAAAATGTTGTATTTTGGATATGCTTTGTCAGTTGTCATTCAAACTTGGTACATAGATTATACATGTTAGGATACATGTCCATGACGATTTATTTCGCAATTGGATCAAAGATGGTGGACTGGCAGGCATCTTGTTTTTGTTTTTTTATGCGGTATCTTGGACGTGCTCTGTCAGTTTTCATTCAAATTTGGCACATACATGTACTTTATACATGTTAGGATGCATGTCCATGACAATTTGTTTCAAAGGATGGCCGATTGACAGCCATCTGACTTTTTGGCCTTACTACTATATTTCCACAATTTATGTACCATTTGCATTTGTATTTGGCACATACATCATACATAGTGTGTTTCATGATCAGATCAAAGATGGCTGAATAACGGCTGTTTTTATTTTGGCCATATTACTATGACACGAAACGCGTGTTTTGATATAAATAAACAATCTGTTGTATACGCCACTTGGAACTGAAGTTTCAAGGACATGCTCCCGACAACCCCTCCGCTTTAATATGACAAGCACAAAGAGAACTTAATGGGGACTGTGTCATTTTCAATGACTTGTTAGTAAATGATCTGTGGGAAAACTGCACTTACAATTTGTGAACATTTAACTTGTCAAGTATTCACATTTTTATTCTTAATGTTTTGGAATTGTTTTAGTTGGTTGTAACTTTGAACACCTCACATGCTGATGTTAAGGGTGAAGCTACATTGTTGGTGAGGGCGCTGTTCAATTTGAATGATGCACTGTTCGGAATAAAACAGTGTATTGGTTGCCAACCATTTAATATACATTTTGTACAATCATGAAAAAGCAAGTGTTTTCATGTAGGTAACAAATTTGACAAGCTAGATACTCCAGGGGCACTTAAACTCTGTTCGCATATTGCAACACAAAAATACATATTATGGGTAGTTTTCAAACAGTCTACCTACGTATAGTGTTTAGAATTATTGAAATAATAAAAATCAAAATAAGGGTATATTTTTTAGAAACAGTATACCAGGTAATAAATATAAAGGTTATTTTCTGATCTTTTTTTTTTTTTTTTTTCGTAAATCGTCGAACCGGGTTGCAAATCTCTGGGGTGAATCTATCATGCATGTCCAGAATTCCAGGGAATTGTCACACTTTTTTCCCCGTATGCACTTAGAGGATTCTTTTGAAAAGCCATGTTTGAGCATGTTTACTTGTGCTCTGATTTGAGTGCCCCTGGGGCTAGATACCTACTATAAAATACTTTATTTTAGCTGGAATTAATTTTTGCTGAAAAGCCTTTTTGGGTGTTTTGTATGGAATTTATTTTTACTGATTTTTGCCTAGATGAATGTAAAATATAGAAAAAAAAAGGGATATTGGCTGGATTTTATTTTCACTGAATCATTCGTTCAGCGAAAATAGCGAAAATTAATTCCAAGTGAAAGTAAAGTATCTTACTGTATCTACTGTTGTCTCAAAGTTGCATTTCCACATTGTTTTATTTGCAGAATACCTCCTACTAATTATTGTGATCGCCATAGGAAACAATAAAATCTATTGGTATGGCCACAAACTCTGAAATGACCTGCATTGAAGTTTGTTTTGTTTAATTACCAAATTCAATCAACTAGAAGACAGACACTGTGATCATTTTGTCAAGTAATCAAAGAAAGAAATGTATGAAGAAGCTGAAAATAAAAACAAAAGCTGAGAATAAATGTATTGCATTGTCCAAATTTATATATATTTATAAAAAAATAACTTTTATGTGAGACTGCAATACCTCTCGTCAGAATAGCATTATTCTCTTTTCATGTTTTTTTTCCCTTACAGGCAGAATTAAAATTTTTATAGGCATTCTATTTTTTAATTTTTTAGGATTGCATTACTGCGATTATCCGTAATTTAGCAAAATAACCTTATAGACACAATAGTGATATCATACTGATAACAGTTCAAGATCACGAAAACAAATGAAATGTAATTATGAACTGTGGTGGCGTCATTTGAAACGAAGAAATAACAAACAAACACTCGCGAGCGGCCATTACTATACTGAAACAGAAAACATGCCGGCGGAAAACTTAGAAGAAGAGGGATTGGAGAAAAACCCCGATCTACGTCTCTCGCAGTTAAAATTCTTGCTCAGTTTACCGGACTACAAAAACGATGCGTCTGTTAAGAAGAAACTCATCGATGGAATTCAGGCTAATAGTAAGTTTATCGTGCAAAATCAAATCGATGTACTTCAAGTTCTCAATAATTTGCTTTTGCACTGTCATGCCTGTTGGTCCCATACAGTCAGGACATCGCGTCACTTATATATAAATTTTGCACAAGACCAGTTAGTCGTGTTTCCAATACTGTCTTATATGAAAAAAGTTGTATATCTTGTTTTGTTTTTCTAAATTGGACATAAAATTCACAGTAAACCAATTATGTCATTGCTAACACAAAAGTATTGTTTGTTTGTTTTTATCTCTGGCTTTTGAACATATTCCCGACAGTTTATTCATTCTGTGGAAACACACAACAGATAATTTAACTATCCTATTTCAAATTATTGCATTCTTTGTTTCACAATCTTTGTATTAGCCATCAAAAAAGAATTGTATTCAACTTGATTATTCAGTAAAATTGCATAATCAACACCATAGAAATGTTTCACCAGACTTCTGGGCATGCAAGTTTTTTACCAGTCCGATTGGACAATAATTTCAAACACTGATTGTGAAATGCTGTATATCAATTTTCTCATTTTCACTTTCTCCATCACTATGGTATAATGCATTTATTGATAAACGTAGTATGCAGTGTATCAACACTCACTAGCTACTTTATACTTGTTACCTTCTAGTCATAATTCTGTCGCTACCTACTATTTTGTAATAACCTTTTACCATAAAATCTGCATTGAAAGCAGCATTTCTAATTGAGACTGCCTCCATTCTTTTGGCAAATGAGAACTAAATTCACCCTTTCTCATGTGTGTAAATGCTCTAACTTTTTCACCACCAGTTCGCCTCTTGTCTTCACAAAATAGTCTTGTATATAGTCTGCCCTTTTCGTCAGAAGATTTGGATAAAAATGGGCAAATTTTTTGAATAAAAACTGAAAATTGACTCAAATTTTGTCTGTTGGCTCCTAAATTAAGGTTTATTTCTAGGAATAATGAAGAATATTAGAAAAACTGGCAGAAAAATTTGTGCAAGAAAGTCTGGTGGTGAAATGGTTAATTGAGGCTGCATCCCCTCTGTTGCATCGTACCAAACTGGCGTCTAATACAGATTTCACAGCACTAAACCTAATGATTAGATGTTTGATATTGACTATGATAGCATACATCTTTGACACATACACTCATTACTTTAGATATGGCACCATTCTATGAGGAAGTCTGTAACGATCTAGGGTGGAAAGTAGATCAGAAGTTATTAAAGCAAATGAAAGACTCAAATGCTACCAAGCTAAAAGAACTACAGACCACATTAGAAGATGCTGAGCAGAATCTGGGGGAAACTGAAGTGAGAGATGCCTTTTTAGCTCAAGCAGAATTCCATTGTCGCATTGGTGACAAGGTATGTGCATGATACTATATCTTTACACAAGATGCAGTGAAATGGTGTGCATAAAGTCATAATGAACACTGACATCAATACACATGTACATAGGAATACAATTACTAGAAATATTGGAATGTTTCAGATGAAACAAGCCATCGGTTTTCACCCATTATCACATCTGCTGCAGTAAAGGTTTCACCCTTGTAAATCACTGCTTTATTCAAATACTTGTAAATACAACAATAAAATCAATGTTGGCCTTTGCAGTCAGACCGAAAAAAAGTCCAGCAAAATAACATTTCACTTTTTGAACTGCAACACCTACTGACAACCTAAAAATCTCATTCTCTATTTTGGAAAACATTGAATAATAATGCATATTTTGGTTTGAGTGTCCTTCTCATCCATCCATCCATTTTAAATAGGATACACCTTTTTTTAACATGATGAAATTATAGGTAAAAAAAAACCGTATATACACTATGTGTGTGGGTGTAGCTGTTTGTGCTCATTTGATTGTGCCCCATCTAAGAGTCTTTGTGTTCTTCAAATTAAAGTGCCTGTGCAATGCCCACCCTCACGTTTCCCATTTTAGATCTGTGTCCCACTGAAATGGGCAGTTATTGATTTTTTTGCTGAAAATGATTACTCGTATCCAAGTAAATTTGGGATATTTCTAGTGTTGTAGCCACGCCCACCTATCCTGAAACGGTCGACTGTTTCCGGATTTCCGACTCTCGCCGAAAGTGAGCCACCAAATGACAAAATGTGAGAGGAAGTCATACCCCTGAGCCGTAATAACACTGGTCATTCAGTATACTTTTAAACGATATACATTTTTTCGGTTGGCGTTCTTTTTCTTTTTTTGTTTATTTTATTTTTTTTTTGAGTGAGAGTTTTTAGATGTTGTGTTGTGGGCAGTTGAAGTGAAACGTATAGTCATAGTGTATGTATTCACATGTTTCTAATTGATCCGAAGGTGTGACATCAGTGGACGAAAACCACTTAATCTCAGATTCTTTTTTTTGTTGAAAAAACTGCCCTCGTCCATGAAAAAAAAACTAGGTTTAAAGGAAAACGCCGACAACGTAAACCTGTCGCAACACTTTTGAAAGAAATAGATTCCGGACAAGTCCATTATCACCGAGGCGGATTTCAGAAGAGAGAGAGACGTCCGGCAAGTGTTTCAAATGAATTGACTTTTTTTGCGATTGTGAGTATCGTTTTATAGAGACTATTTAGTTAAGTAAAAGTTAGCAATAATTTAGACAGTGACACGAAAACGAAGCGTCGGACAAACAGGAAATTACACAGCCCTACGCTCTGCTAATTGTTTCCATTTTCGAAGGCTAAATGTTTCTGAATTGTTTGGGTATTGGTGTTGAATGTCGAATTCATACCTCTGTTCTTTTTTTACCTCCATGCTTGCAGATGTTTTTCCACCAAATAAAGTTTTAATATGTTATAATTATGACAATCACGCCATGGATCACGCTAACTCAAATCCACTCTGAATTTATCTGTATATGTGTTGATCTCGATTATTTTTGTTATCCAATTAAACGCCACTTTTAACGCACTTGCCCTCGTCGTGACCCGACGCGTTCACCTATTTCAACAAAATGTCAATTTATTTCTACTCGGCTGTCATTTATTTAGTAACTGTGATTTGTCGTTTTTTCAATTATTTTATAGTGATCACTATAGTCTAATGTTTAGAATGTCAAAATATGTTCTTTTTTATTTTAATTTTGAAAGTTTTACTCAGACGATCGATGAAATAAAACAGTGTAGTGACGTGCCTAGTAACCTGCTAAATAACGACGTCAAATTCTATTTTGTTCAGCGACAGTGTACAAACGTGTGCCGGTGTCGGTGACGATCACGGTGACCAGCTACAACAGAACGGACATATTTCGCATCTAACTCAACCCCATGCAACAAAAATTGATACTATGTGTTCATTATGGTCCATTCTTCCTCGACAAACAAGTACATAAGTGACATTTTAGTCAAAGACGAAAAAACTGCACAAGTAATTTGCCTTATTTACACGTATCGGCAATGCAAGCTGCCATGCGATTTCCCCTTCTGACATCACAAGGGGAATTTATGTATGCAAATGAGAAGCTAATGAGGAGCCTCGTTTTTAAATACACAAAAATAAAGTTGCCATAGACTGAGTTTAAAACATATTTTTTCACTTAAAAAAAATAATTCATGCTTAAAAACATAAAAAATAATAATATTTGTGTATCAATGGATAAGCGTGAAAATAGCAGCCATTTCACAGGCACTTTAATTTTATACTGTACATGTAATTCATTCTGTTTTGCGAGAGTTATAAATATTTTTGAATTTGTTATTCAGGGGAAACTGCAATATGTTGTATGAGTGAACATTTCTATCTGGCTTCCATAAATAGAGATGGCTGTATTGTAAAATATTGTTTCAAATATTATTTCAATAAGACGATCAAAGATGTTAAGATATGAAGGTCATCAAAAGTGCTGTATCACTACAACTCACTTGTTGTGAACTACTGTGATTTATTAGAATTTTATTCAAGTATATAATGAATATTATTCAAACGTGAATCAAAATTAAAAAATATTCAACTGTTTGGATGGCGCTATGAGTCCTATATCGAACAGGACGCGGCACGATGACTGTCGCCCTTTAAGGTTAATAGACCCGAAGTAACGAGCAACACACTCACTGTGGTATGGACACAGCAAGTCTTACAGCAGAAGTTTTGTGGGCAATGAAATGCGTTAATTCGCACTACAGTTATAAAAGTTGTGCTGATTTGGACAGTTATTTCGAAGGATGTTTCCAGATAGTGATATAGCAAAGAAATTCACCTGATAGAAACTGACTGAGTTTTTGTCAAATTGGCTGATGTAATAGTAACATGGTTGACACACCATAACTGTCCAGTTACATTCACTACTATGATATTAATTAGAAATGTCAGAACTTGCAGTTTGTTTCGCTCATTATTTATGTTTCCTGGTCAACTTAAGTAAATAAATTTGATAAAGTTTATATTGTAGTATTTACTTTCTGTGTATATAATAAAGAATGTCGGTATTGACTTTGGTTTAAACTTAAATGAGTATTCCACTGAAATGCTTTATATCGACTATATTTCCCTACAAAATTGGCCTGGAATAGCCTGGATTTTCATCAATATTGGGCCTGGAATAGCATGGAATTTTATCATCTCTGGGGTGTACGAACCCTGTCACCGGTATTTTGCCTTGTAAATGACACGCCAGTGTGATGATAGTGTGTAATAGTAGTAATATTCCAAGCTGTCAAGAATGTTGGCCATGTTTGTACTGCAGTGTGTCCATACATGCAAGTGGTACGTTCCATGTATATGTGCCAAATGTTTTTATTTTAGCCCACTGTATGGTGTTGTGATTTGTAGGACCAGTCTTTCACAGACACCATGTGTAAAACAGCGAATCAGTGACTATCACAAAATGTTGTCTCCCACAAATATAAAAATCTGAATTTAATCAGTTCCAAGTTTATTTCCAAAATTTTGTTCTGCCAATTAACCATTTATTGATTCTTTGAACAGGAAGCTTGTTTGTCAACATTTAGAAAAGCATTTGAAAAGACTGTGGCATTAGGACATAGACTGGATATTATATTTCATCTTATCAGAGTTGGGTTGTTCTACATGGACAATGATCTTATAACAAGAAATATTGCCAAAGCAAAAGAGTAAGTATCCCAAAATGTAAGGTTTTCACTTGCAATTTGTAGACACTAGGAGAGTGTAGGTCATTTGCATCATACTACTATTTATTTTGAATCTTGTTAACATATATAGTCAACATAGTAATAACTGCTAGTGAAAGTTTAAGTACATTGTATAGCATTTCATTGATGAAACCACAATGCTTAAAAAAAAGAACATTGTTCGTTATTATGAAAGGAATGCTAAGCCACTCTTCAGATTTGAATGTACTAACTCACAACACAGAAAACCTTACATAAAGATATTGTGAAAGTATCGCCCTAAAGGACTTACAGTCTAACCTGTCTTAGCGGCCACCCTCAGAGAACGGTCACCTCTCCGGAGCGGTCACCCTGCAGCAGTCCCGTGCAATTTGCCATGTAATTGACACTCCATAGAACGGCCACCTGTCTAACGCAGCCAACGGCCAGGTTTCAGCGGCCGCAGTGATCAATTGAACTGCATATAACGGGCATAGTTCCCGGATGTCTTGCAGAGTACAAAGATTAAGCGAGGCTTCAAAGACCACAAAGGACAAAGTTAGCACGTTTTAACACCTTTCATTCAACCGATGGCTTTGGCAATTATGTTTTTTTCCTAGTTTATATTTCAGTTTATCACGGCCAGCACACCGTACCGATGGCCTGGGAACTCCAAAAACATAATTAAGAATTTGGAAGTGTCCTGATAAAAACATGTCATTAATATTTTGTTGAAATATGTATACCATGGGAACAGAAGTGCTATGTACATCGGCTTTGTACAATGAATCAAGCGGCCACAATGTCGTCAACCCGCAAACTTGTTGTGAATCGCCGAGGTGAATCGGATTGCCGACGATAAATCCCCGATCAAATTGATTACCAACAAAACAAACGTAGCAACTCACATGTTATTCAGTATCGATATTTATTCACTTTGAACTCCTATAAATATCGATAAATACGCATGTAACTGAAATTGATAGCAAAAGGAAAAAAATTAACGCAATGGCCATGCCTGTTTATACATCCAAATAAATTATGCTAATTAGCCTCGCGCATGTGCGTTCTTGTTCTTCCGGGGTTATGATAACTCGGGTCAAAAAGTAGTGTCACTTCCGTTACTGTGTATCGATCGCTGCGAGGGAATGTGTGTGCAGTATCGTCTCCTTGTCCAACTAAATTCGTTCAACAATTTTTGTTTTAGTCACTACTGCAATGATACATGTAACAATAGATGATTTTAACAATGATGTTCAACTGACTTCAGTTCGCCGGCCAAAGTCGCCAGGCATATTTCACACGTTTCTATTGTTGCAGCGGTACAATAACATGGAAGTCGCTCAGATTTCGATTGCGCAAGGTAGTGTTTTGATTAAAGGGGTCAACCATTTCGTAAGTGAGGTAGGTCAAGGAGATTTTGAAAAAAATATCAAAATGTTAAAGGGAATTGTGGTGGGGGATAATACTGTCAAGTTGTCACATAACTGCGGGGAGATCTAGCACTACTATAGATAAGTGTTCTTTTCGTGTATGTTGTAAGGATCAATAAAGCACTGCTAACTGTCCCTCTCTCCTCACCTTGAAAAAATTTGCTATAGCCCAGGGACATTCCAATTTATTAGAACAGTTACCAAGTGTACACATGGAGTACGTCCATGGTGTACAAGACACAATAAATAATAAAAGAAACATAAAAATCAGAACAGCTAAGCATAGCAAGCTGAGTGATTTCTTTAGTAGGAAATGAGACTAAAACTGCTACTGAACATGAACTTTACTGTACAAATCTTCAAACATTCAATTTTCGATACTACTCATTATTATTTATTTGTAAAAAGTGTTTGGATACTGTGTACAGTAGTGTGACAGTGTGTGTCAAACAGGGTTGTGAGATCTGTTTTATTACATTGATGTAATGCCTAATTAATATTCATGAATAAATTAGTGAACCTGTATAGAAAGGCCACCTGTCTATAAAGGCCAAAATCTCCAAGTCCCGAGGGTGGCCACTATAGACAGGTTTGACTGTATTTTTTGTTTTTCAAATTGTCAGTATTTTATAATTAAAATCCATAATAAAGGTTTAGGAATGTACTGAAACTTTATAAAAATGTCATTGTTATATGTGCTCTTATGTTAAATAAGCACTTTGAGCAACAGACCACAAAACTAATGCTTGTGACTCTGGAAAAATTACTAGAAATTTAAAACCTTTTTGAATTTCTAAATAATGAATCAATTTTTTGGTAACAACAATTTTAATTACATTATAGAAAAGTCCTAAATGAATGAAACATCTGGAAGTTTATGAACTGGAATCGTGCATACAACATTCAAAACATTCAAAAACTAATTTACATGAATGGTTAGAATAATCCGTAATATGTAAATATTTCTGAGCAGTGTTTGTGAAACTGAATATATTTATGCATTGTTCATTTCATACAGACACATGATTTCAGTTTGATGAATGTGTATTAAATATATGTGGTGATAACTCCTTTATTCTGGTCAACAATTTGCAATTCCAAATTGTTGTATTTCAGCTGAAACAAATCAAATGATATTTTAAGATAAAGGAGATATATTTTTATACTGAGTGTTTATGACTTGCTGTTACATGACTGGCACCAGGCTGTTTTTTAACAAGGAGATTAAATGTATACATGTATAAACTGCCAGCCTGTGTTGAGAGTGCTTATGAAATCTATCTCCTACTTATATTGTGTCACGACTAATGTTTGCACGATTGTGTCACGATTAGTGTTTGGTAATTGCTCTGGGTGATTTCTCAGCTCAACTTTCAACGCAGACAGTTGGACCCCACCCCAGACGAAATAAACTATTGCAGAAGCTAATCTAAAATTTGATACATTTTTTTTCTTGTTGCTACAAGATGCCGAATTAAAAAATAGACCACCGAAAATGTCATTACAATGTCACCCAGTGTCATTTTTCTCCCCAAGAATGCCAAATACAATTTTTTTTCTAATTTTATTGGTAACGAAAGTATATTTTAAAAGAAGTTCCAAATAAAAACAAACATTTATTAGTCATTGTGACATAACATCCCAGGTACTTAAAACTATCCACAGCCTTAACAGGAGTATCCTCCAGCATGATCACTGGGTCCACATCTCCAATCCTCATAGCTTTGGTTTTGGGGTCAGGCCAACCTCTTCGCCAGATTTCCCCAGGTTGTGGAGTGATCTGTTGCCTCTTACGGACTTGGATTCGAGCAAGGCGTCATCATCTGCAAAATCCAAAATGCTGTAGGATATCCGTAATTTTTTTTCTCTTGCAAAAGTTGATCGCTAATTAATTAATCAAACTGATGGATGATGGCAACATGTATAAATTACCATAGCCATTTAAGTATGTTCATCAACACGGGAGTGATTTGCCAATGTTGTAGTACAATCTATTTGGATTTTGATGGGGAAACTGCATGATTTTTTAAATCAAAAAATTAGTTGTTTTCAAAAGATAAACTTAGCAATTGAAGAATAATATAACATTGTTTACAGTGATAACAGCTCATATTCAAAACGAAGCTTCTCAATTCACACTAGTAACTACAGTTTGTATAAACATAATACTCTTGAATAGGCATCAATGACTGTGATAAAACTTAAATAAGACTCTATTTTCGGTGTCAAGAAGGATTGAAATGCCAAAAAAACGGCCCAGGGCGAATTCACGACAGACTCCGGTATCATAGATGACAGAGTGTTGCTTTTCATATAAAGTGATTGTCCATCTGCAATCTATCAACAATTAACAGCTCAATTGCTTTGATACTTGGTGTGTAGGTCTTCAAATTTGTTCATTTTGTGACGATATATCACTTATTTTCACAAATATCTTTGGAACAAAATGAAAACTATCAACATGATTGATTTAGTATTTGTGAACAATTTCTTTGAAATTTAGGTTGGCATGTTTTTAATAGGCAGAATTTAACTACATTTTAGGGATTAAGGTAGAAGCCTTCTCATATTTTTTGAGAAAGTTGGTCATAAATCACATGACAATGTTCATTGGTTTATTATGTAAAATCATGAAGCTATTTTCCCATGGCACCATAAAATAGCATTCTATTGTGTGTTACAGTGACGTATTTTGAGAAACTTGTACTACATTTTTTCAAAAATAGCTATTTTTAGAACAATTCCATAGAGCGCAATGTTAAACAAAAATTGCATTTTTCAACACTTTTTAAAACCCAGATTTTTGAAAAAATTCAGGAAAACAAAAAGTAGGCCATCATTAACAATATATTATTTTTTCAGCCTATGTCACCAGCCTACAATTTGAGATTTGGCATAATATCTCTGCCATAGGAACCTATGGTAAAAGCACTATAATACTGCCAAAATGGCCGCTATCCACTAAAATACAACCATGATTTTCTCGAAAATTAACTTGGTGACCCCCATTTTTTTTCAAAGTCAATATTCTTGTATTGCCTGGAAGTACAATATACAAAAAAAAATTAAGAAATTCTGGGTTTCTAACTTAACTGTGTTTTGTGTGCAGAACACTCGTTGTAGTTAGCAGGCATTGTGTCCTGTAATTAAAAAATTACTTAATTAATAAATTTGTATTTACATACTGTTTCTTTCAAAATATGGCAGCCACTGAATATTGCGTATTCTGGTGTTGACTCGCTGATTGTCACAATATATTTGTTACTGGGTGATACGTGCACTGGTACTACAGGGATTTTAAACTTTTATCAGAAGTGTTGCAAATATTAAATGAACTTTCCTTCTTGAATAGTGTCATTTCACAATCCTTCTTATGTTTTATGTGTTACAGTATGATTGAAGAAGGAGGAGACTGGGATAGACGCAATCGCTTGAAGGTTTACCAAGGAGTATATTCCATGGCTATACGTGATTTTAAAAATGCTGCCAACTATTTTCTCGACACAGTCTCAACATTCACATCATACGAGTTAATGGAATATACAACATTTGTCACTCATACTGTATTGGTATCGATGTATTCGCTGGATAGAACCGATCTCAGACAAAAGGTAAGTATTTTCTATACACTTCAAAAGTGTAATCAAATCTGTCTGTTGCCAGAACCAATCAGATTTAAACTAAAGACATGCATCTTAGCATTCATATGCATGTGTATTCGTTTGGTGATTTGATTCAAAATGTCCCAATGGCGGCCATTCCTGTCTTACCCTTGCCCAATTATTTCAAACTTCACACTTATGCACATGCTCTGGCACCAGCATTTTTTTCTTGATCTTGTGCCTAAAAATGTATCAAAATGCATCAATATAAAGCTGTGTTGTGTCAATGATTGTTGAAATTTAGTGCATGTGATAGTCATTTTGTTTTAGTGGAATCCAAATTTGAATAGCCTGATGGTTTGCATATTTGACAATTAATTAAATTATTTTGTTTGTTACACGCAGGTTGTTAAGGGATCTGAAATATTAGAAGTTTTACACAGTCTGCCTGATATTAGAAACTTCTTATTTTCTTTATATGATTGTAGATATGGAGATTTCTTTGCGTCTCTTGGTAAGTGATATAAGTAATATATCTCAGATACAGTATAACAAATATAAATCATCCTGTTATATATAAATAGATGAGTGAAGGAAAACTTGATTGGCTGCACAGCATTATAATTACATAGGGAGATAACTCACAGGAAATGTAATAAAATGTATGAGAAAGTACCACTACTTACCAATCAAGAAAAAAAATAGCCTTGGAACCTTATCAATATGTGGCACGGAATAGCATGAAATATCTTTTCTCTGTAGTGTATGAACCCTTACTTTACTTTAATCAGTGTTTTATTATATTTGCAGCTAAAGTAGAAGAGATGTTAAAGTTTGACCGTTTGATGGCACCACACTATCGGTTTTATGTGCGTGAAATGAGAATCCTTGCATACACACAGTTACTAGAATCCTATAGAAGTTTAACACTACAATATATGGCTGATGCATTTGGTGTTAGCATTGAATTTATTGATCAGTAAGTAACTATGTATGTATTCATTCATAATTAGTAATTGCCTAAATGTCATGGTTACTATCCTCTGGGTGGACATCCGGGTATTTTCATCACCTGGCAAACATCACAGTGAAAAACAAAGGCGGAAAAGTCTTAAAAAACTGTACATTTGGATGGTTGTTGAGACTCCTGAACAATGTAACAAAATTACCCCTACATGTACCTCAACTCATATATAAATTTAGTTCTTCAGGATAACTTTAAAGTTGAGTTTGCGCTGTTTCCTTGACTTTAGCTGTGTTCACCAACTCTTAACGGGCGTTCCACAGTAGCTTGAGCAGAGCTCATAGAAATTGTACACACCTTAGCAATGTAAAACATTGTGCTCCACATCCAAAATACAAGGAGTCCCCATTGTGACTTACATGCTTTGTAATACCACATTTAATTAACTCCAATAGGAGATCCCGTTTCTACAAGTGCTTCAGAGTAAATAACTCAAAAGTATGTGATTTGAACAATATTTCCTATATAAGTTGGTCAGATCTATGTGTGGCTTTTCACAATAACAAAAATAGTGAAAGTAAACAAGAAAAATGAGTTGAATGTAAAATATAGGAAAAAGGGTATATTCGCTGGATTTTCATTTCATTATCTCCTTTCATCATCTCTTTAACTAAAATAAACTCTTTTAATAGTTTTAAAGGAACACTTGTCAGAATTGTGTATAATTATATACTGTATTTAATTATTGTTCTTTTGTTTTCTCTTTGGTCTTGACAAACATCATACACAAAAATCCTGAACTATGACAAAGCGAGACTCACCATTTGAGTTAGTAAATTTTCTGTATTGAGTAGCTTGTCTGCCTCTTAAAATTGGGTTAACATTAGTGTTTCTATGAGCTACACATAGTTGTAAGTTAGGATGATTGGAAATGTCAAGTGATCTATTATTTATTGTACATTCTGTCATAAACATTGTTTACAAACAACACAACACTTAAAAATACAATGAACTATTCCCCATAGATTTTCAAAACTTACGATTCCTTAAATGAAGAATCAGCCACTTGTAATAACTCGTGATTTTCTCTCGCAGGGAATTATCTCGCTTCATTGCTGCTGGTCGTCTTCACTGTAAGATAGACAAGGTGGGGGGCATTGTAGAAACCAATCGACCAGATAGTAAAAACTGGCAATATCAGGTGAGTTCAAGTTCATTTCCAAATCAAATCTGCTTATTTTATATTATCCATGTAGATGTGTGTATCACATTTCTATGTGTTAATGCAAAGATTTTTGGTTCTCAAGTTGTTTTGCATGTATAGTAAGGCGGTTGATGAATTCAAAGTTATTTTCAGATAACCTATTGTCATCTAAAAATTGTCTTGTGTTCTTTTTTTTATAGGAGACCATAAAGAAAGGAGACTTGCTATTAAATCGAGTACAGAAGTTAAGCAGAGTAATTAATATCTAAGCCACTCATGACAGTGGAATGGAGTATTGGTATCATGATTTTGGAATACATCTATTTTGACTTGTGTGCCATCTCAATATTAAGAATAGTTATCACCTGGAAGATTTGAATTTGTCTATGCGAGTTGAACGAAAATAATCCTGATTGGTGCTATGCATGACTCCTAAATCCTGGTACTTTTTTATGGGACAAATTCACTATCAATAAAAGTTTATTTAGTTACCGAAAACATGCAAGAAGTTGTCTTTTACTGTACTCGACCGCGTTAGCGCCCATGCCCGGGCAAGCGCCCACCCCCCACTTTTGTGCATTTTTTATATTTGGGGTCACATTCGGCAAAGCGCCCACCACTTCATTTTGCAACTAATTTAAAACTTGGTCTTGCGTAACGAATCTTGGTAATCGTTTTTATATGATACAGCGTGGATATCGATCGCTGTGAACATGTGAATGCGTAGAACACGGTAACCGTGCGTAAACTACGCTTCGACAATGACCTGTTAATACAAGTAAAATGCGATAAATATTTCATGCCATATTCAGTTTACCTCTCAAAAATGGCTAGTTACTAGTTTTTCGGAAAACCATGTCGTTTATTCGCTGAAATCAATCCCAACAGATCGTACTTCGACATCGATTATTCACTTCCGCATTGCATTACCGGAAAGTCTTCGGGAATTTCCGAAGAATTGCGTCAGTGCAACACAGCATTCTGATTAGTTAATAACCAACTTGACCCATTAGTTCAAAGGACGCTGCTGTAGGTCAAATCTGCAATTGCATCATGGCGGAAAGTGATTTTCATCGAGAGTTTGCGTACGATCCAACAACTTCGTCATTGGAAATAATATGACAATTTTGACTTCGACTGTGTTCCAACAGACTCAAATGTTTTTAATTCCGTAAATTATGGCGGTACGTAATTAATATTGTAATAAAATGTGCGTATTTTTTGTGATCATTTCTGTTTTTTTTTCATTGTGAAAATCAATGACGACGCAACTAATTTAGTAATTTGATTTTCTCTCAAAGACGTAATCTGTCACTTGATGAATCAAAATTTTCATTTGCACTCTTTTTCGAGGGGGGTGCTCGGGTAAGCGCCCACCCCTACAAAATCGTGATTTTCCGAGTTGAGGCCCCTGGGCGCTTTCGCGGTCGAGTACGGAATATCCAAAAAACAGTTTAAACTGGTGTAATATTGAACATTATTATATGAATAGAATACCCCCAGAAATGCCAGGATGTGTGACCTTTAGGGGTCATTCATAATACAATTATATGTTCAAGTATAAATGCTTCATTTCATTATTTTCTCCTAAACTTTCAAAAAGCTTTCAAAAATCTTATTCTAAGCATTATTAGACAGAGGATCGTAGATTCAAACGACTGACTGTTATATATATTCTGTTTAATAATTGTTGACTTTGTTATCGAGTTTATGGTAAAACTACCACTAAAAAGACATACCTTGTTCTTTTGTTTCTGTCCCTTATCTTGTTTACTTCACTAGCACATCTGTGTATGTCTTCGTAAGTTTCAATGTGATGATTTGATTGTAGTTCACTTTTCATATATTTGGTAGTAAAATAAAGTCTGTTCTATCGAACTATCTTTGTTATCTAGTGTATTTTAGAGTCATATGAATAAAATTATTCCATCATGCCCCACCATATTGTGTAGCTGTGACAGCACTCAGTCATGGTGATAATTAGCCACTGTGGTGACTAATTATGTTATTAGGCAAACAAAGTTATCATTAGTCACTCTTGCAATGAGCTGTTATGTTATAACCCAAACAATGTTATTAGCCACTCTTGCAATGAGCTGTTATGTTATTACCTAACCAAAGTTATCATTAGCCACTCTTGCAATGAGCTGTTATGTTATTACCCAACCAAAGTTATCATTAGCCACTCTTGCAATGAGCTGTTATGTTATTACCCAACCAAAGTTATCATTAGCCACTCTTGCAATGAGCTGTTATGTTATTACCCAACCAAAGTTATCATTAGCCACTCTTGCAATGAGATGTTATGTTATTACCCAACCAAAGTTATCATTAGCCACTCTTGCAATGAGATGTTATGTTATTACCCAACCAAAGTTATCATTAGCCACTCTTGCAATGAGCTGTTATGTTATTACCCAACCAAAGTTATCATTAGCCACTCTTGTAATGAGCTGTTATGTTATTACCCAACCAAAGTTATCATTAGCCACTCTTGCAATGAGCTGTTATGTTATTACCCAACCAAAGTTATCATTAGCCACTCTTGCAATGAGCTGTTATGTTATTACCCAACCAAAGTTATCATTAGCCACTCTTGCAATGAGCTGTTATGTTATTACCCAAACAAAGTTATCATTAGCCACTCTTGCAATGAGCTGTTATGTTATTACCCAACCAAAGTTATCATTAGCCACTCTGGCGACTTGCATATTACTAGTATATTATTAGACACATAAAGTTATCTTTGATATTGTGGCAACTAGCATGTTACTTAACCAATCAAGGTTATTACCTTAGTGGCCACTAGCTATGATGTTATTAGCCACACAAAGTTATTAGCCATTGTGGTGACTAGCATATTATGTCATCAGCCTTGTAAAATTATTAACCTCTGTGGTGACTAGCATGTTATGTCATTATTACTCACTGTGGAAAAGTGTTGCATATTTTTACCTTGTCCATATCATTGGAGATGAGATAACAGGCAAGGTATATGAGGGGAAAATGTTGTTGTCATTGTCTGTCATCAAACTTTTTTTGTGGTCACAATATCACAAATAACACAATAACAAATTTTATCAAATTTCTTTCAAACTTATTACATTAACCAGTTTTGGATCTTAGCCAATTTTGGTTATGGTTCATGTTCATGTTCTATGTACATTTTTCAAGATATTCATTAAATTGCACTTGAAACTGTCTTCTGGTTGTCGTTACAGCAATTTTTATCTAACCACCTTCAAAATTGGGAATCACTATCAACCAAGGTCAGTTTTGGTGTAAGTGCAATTTTCAAGAAAGGGGTAGAATTTAACTGAAATAAAACATTTTTAGATAGAGAAATAAGTACAGAAAGAGAATGACGTTAGTACATGTTACTGCTCTTCAAGATTGTCAATTAGGAAAGTATAGTAAACACTTACAAAAACACTTTCCTGCCTTTTTTCAAATCTGTACAGTATTTTATTTTGCTTAGATATATTACTGGGCTATTATTTGGGAACAGTATATATAGCATTGTTTTGCTTAATTTGTCTTGGTTCTGTTGCTGAACAATTATTTCTTAGGAACACTTACACAATTCAAGTTATATTATTCTATGAGGAACATAAGATAAATACAGTAGTATTTGAGAAAAATGATTATTAATTTATTTTTTGTGTGTAACTATGTTTTCACCTATATTTCCACACAAAATGCTTAGATAATATATTATTGTATTACTTGAGGACTTTTATACTCATTTTTGCCATGCAAAGAAATAATATTACATCATTTGTCATCCATCCATACATTTGTTATTTAATCTCGGTTCTCAATGGACAAGGTTGTGATAGTTATGCTATGTTTCATTATAATATCCAGCTTTGAGGTAAATACTTCAGCTGAATTTGCACATTCTAAAAACATTAGTTTTCAAATTAGCATTTTTTGTCTGATTGTATGTAAACTGCTCTCATTTTAAGATAGAGTCTGGATTGATTTGAATTAATTGTCGATGTGATACAAAAATCTATCAAAATGAGATATTTTGATGTTTTTACAAAAATGACCCTTAGTTTAATTGTTACATTCATTTCTTCTTTTTAAGAAGTCCATAAAATCTGACATTATTCTGAAAAGAAATTCAAAATGAAAATTATTTCAATATATTTAGACAATTCTAGAACTTATAAAACATTAGTGACATTGAAAGGTGTCCTATGCTGCTATTTTTTAAAATCTCTGAGGATTAGTGAATTGTGTTTTCATTTTTTGCACAGATTCCCATCATGAAAATATTATTGACTGCATAATTTTGCAACCTAATTACCCACATACAGATAATTGTATTTTAGGAGTGGTTGTGTATTTGATCCTACACTGAAATCATAAAACAAATATATATAATATTTTAGATATTTTATTATAAAAATAAAACAAATTTATTAACAGCCATAAAATATCTATTGAGAACCTATCTTTATAATCGGGTATTAAAGACTTGTTGGACAATGTGATCTACCTTTTATCTACCGTATGTATGTTTGTGATCAATTCTCAAAATAAAACACGGGTTATGGTAATTACAGACAAACAAATAAATATATTGATTGTCATCCAGAAATAATAAACTCTGACACCTTAATCGGTCACGATATCAGTTCATATTTTATGCATGAAAGAATCAGTCACGACATCTGCTCAGTGACAAAAATAGTACCACGATAATATCACGATGGCTGTATCATATCAGCAGGGAATTATAAATCCTCTTTTTTTCCTTGCTGGCATTTCTCTTGCATCAATTGCGCACTATATTCTGATCTCTATATCCTCTCTCAAACTGCGGGATTCGTGTCAAAATGGCTACGCGTGTAACACGCCTGTACAAAATGATATACTGATGGCAGGACCGCAATTTATTGACGTGGTTAGACAGAATTCGTACTTGCCCAGCGACAGCGCCGACAAGCTAATGGTTGACATGCATCGATTTCGCCGAAAATGTACGTGTCCACCGCCACCTGATTGGTATGAATCGGCCAATAAACGTCGCCTCGTGGAATCTAAATTATGGAGACAGGAGATAGATGCAAAGCGGGCCCCACTAACAATTTGTAAAGCAATGTATCCATTTACTTACGTTGGTTCTGGTATCACCGTTGAACCATTCAACAAAGTACCGATTGTCGGGCTGTCCTTCTCCCTTGTGGTAGAACATATCTTAGAACAACCGGATATTTCTCAACCAATAGTTCTGTCGCTAACTTCTAGAAATAAATATGGTGTGTTAAGCATTGCCGGGGATTTCAAATATAGTGGTACAATTAAGGGAATACAGACGTCATCTCTTTCCATTCACGTCGGTGAAGACGTAAATGAAATCAACAATCTGTTGAATAAAGTCATCTATACTGGTACCGTGTATCTTATTGATGCTTACGACAAGATTCAAGTTTCCTTTCTCAATTTCACCATCGATATTAATCTTCACATCAAACGCCCGCCATTACCAGATCTCATTGATCCAGGGGCGACAGGAAGCGTCATTGACAAAGTCACTGTCATTACCAAGACTTTTGAACGCCCGGATATTGTAAAACGATTTATAAACAGCGTCCATCATTTTTATCCTAATATGACTATCATTGTTGCGGATGATTCACAACAACCAATACCAATAAAGAAAGATCATGTCAAATATTATACAATGTCATTTAGAGACGGTAGTTATCCAGGAATTAATTTGGCATTGTCACAAGTGGAGACAAAATATGTACTTTATGCAGACGATGATTATGTGTTCACAAACGAGACACGACTTGAATTGATGCTTGAAAAACTTGAAAATCCACATGCCAATATAGATATAGTTGTACCCAACGTGATCGGTCTACCTAACATGAGTGCTCTGTTAAAATTTGGATTCCATGAACATGGAATCTGTGGCCTTGGTGTTCGCGGAAAGGTGTCACGTGATTATTTAATGGTACCCCAATACCCGCAATGTAAATACGGTGATTTCTTCGAAAATGTGTTATTGGCTAAAACTGTGATATATCGAAAAATTGGCTACTACCCTCCCATCAAACCTTGCACGCACGTGGAGTTTTGGACGAACGCAATCGGGAAAGCTCGCATCGTGCTGTGCGATGACGTCAGAATATTACACAAACATGGTTTTAATCGGGTTTATAACAAATTTCGTGTAGAAACGTTAAATATTGAGAAAAAACGAGACCCTTCCCCTTTGTTTGAAAATGATCTATGTTATTCGCATAACTACGATTTCCCTATGTCTAAAGAAGACGTCATGCACTAAATCATAATTTTCTCACGGTTTCATAATTACAACTGTCTACTCTACAATTTGCCTTAAGAATTGTTTAATAAATAACACGATTATACCCTGACTCATTGTCGTAAAACCAATATGTTGATTTTTAGTGTGTTTTTTTGTGAGGGCTAACCTCCATAGACCAGGCATGGGAATGTGTATGGTGTACCAATAGCAGTACTCGTATCGATTTTTTGGAAGTATCACATGATTATTTGCGCATTGTTGTCGACGAATTGGTGTCTCCAATTATCGGTGTTATTGTTTTTGTTTTTACCTAAGATCGATAGCAACGGCGACCAGGCATAGGAATGTGTATGGTGTACCAATAGCAGTACTCGTATCGATTTTTTGGAAGTATCACATGATTATTTGCGCATTGATGTCGACGAATTGGTGTCTCCAATTATCGGTGTTATTGTTTTTGTTTTTACCTAAGATCGATAGAAACGGCGACTTTAACATTTTAATGTGTTTTTCCTATGCTATATGTTTATATTACGAATCATCTTTCAGTCCTCTTTATTGTGTAATATTGTTGTTATTCAGTTTCAAACATTTTGCAGAATTAACGACAAATACAAATACAAGCATACATTGTGGGATGCTTTACATCATTCTGTACATTTAATTTTTTACATAACAATAAACAAAACAAAGTAGCATTTTCTACCCTCGTTTGTTAAGAAAATTCAAAATATTATCGACATTATCTAAGATTGTTTCACATTTTTTATACATATCTTAAATACGCTAAAATACTTTATCTTAAACAAATGAAATCACCCTGAAACGCAATATTTTTGTAAATCTAATTGTGTGTTAATTTTCATAGACTCACTTCCTAGATTTTTAAGTGAAAAATCCCAAGCAAATTAATGTTAATAGTATTACATACACATTTTACGTTTGATATGAACATGAATTATTATAATCAGTCGCGTAACAGCAGCTGACTCACGACTATCAGTTATTTGTTTTTGGCGATACTCCGATTAGTAGTAACCCTTTACAATGATCCTCTTGAATGAATGGATTGTCGATATTATGATAAAACATTGCAAACCTTTAATGACATAGTATGTGTAATCTGAATGAATACGTAATTCACACGTGTTGATTCATAATCAGTTTCATAATCAACCTGCCATACATACATATGTGTTGGCATGTTCGCTTATTTTATAGTAATAAAATAATAAATTAAGTTTTTTATGCATTACAAATCCATATTAAGAATCAATTAAAAACTGAAAGGAAAAACTTTATCCAGTCAATACTCATTTCGTTGATTTGATGCGTATCTAATACCAATGTACATATTGACGCTATGACTTTGCTGAAAACAAATCGCAGATCATACCATGGCGGACATTTAGTTTTCGTAAATTTAAATTTTAAATCTAAGATGGGATTTACTTTAATTGTTGACATAATCACCTGACAATTATCCTAAAACGCTAATATGCAAAATGTTTAAACACAAAATACCAAACTCAACTCACATTCCTGGAAATCCCGTACGGACTATGCATGGCACATCTTTACTTTCAATGCATCCAATGCGATAACATAGCTGAATTAAAAAAATATTCTATTGTATGTTGTATTTATGTAACATATTCCTAAAAAAATATTCACAAATTATATCTACAACAACATAATATCGGATGAGCTAACACATGGTAATTCACTAACAAAATTAAGTTTCGCGATAGGTGTACTATGAAGAGATGTTGAATTTCAAGACCACCTTGTCAGTGTATTTCTTACCCCTCAAACCTTATATGTATAGATCTGATGATTTCAAATTTAGTAACTTCACTCATTTTATTAATAATTACAGCGCAGCTAGCAGATTATGGTACATATGGTAAATTTTATGCAATACAAATACTGTATGTCCATCCGGTTTTTGACTGACAAAAGTAAGTCTTGTCTGTCTATATTAGAGTTACAAGGTCTAGTAGACGTCCGAGCAAATACCAAAAGTGTTATCCCCTTAGACCCGCATGACTGTTGCTGAGACAAAAAAAAAACATTTTGTCATTATGGAGGAATCAATTACCAACAATGGGGTAACAAACAGCAACCAGCAATATCAACACATTTTTGATACAATAAATACAAATATATGACAATCTTCCAATAAGTACTTTCCAAAAAACTTAAACCTACAACATGAGGGTTGGTTACAATGATGGCATTACTGCAGAAACATGACACGGAACGACCAGCACTACCGATACCAGCACGAAAACTAGTTACAATGCATAGTTTTATAGATCGGAGAAATATTAAGAACAAATCAATGCTAAGATTATTATTAAAAGAAATATGATAACATGATGCCATGTATCCTAAAATTACCGAGTGTTTTCTCGAATTCATTCATTATATTAAATGTGTTGTGAATAACACGGGGAAACGTTTGCCAAGTCTGAACGCCTGGTTATTTTCGTCCTCTAATTTCCCTATACTGTATGTATAAGGTATAATATAAAGTACATGCTGCGACCTATGCCATCTTCCGATTCACACGATTTAGATGACCATTGCCATGGTGAGAAGACGGACTAATATTACATACATAGTGCTGTACAGATGATAAGCAGAACAAAAGCAATAGACCTGCCAGAGTATACATGTACATAAACCCTAAAAACTGTATTCACGATTGTTGAATCATCACATCACATCACAACAACTGGTTCCTGGAAAAGCACAATTCATAAATAAAATAAATCACACTCTGTATACTCTAACATCTGAACCAGTCTCATAAGTTGCAGATGATGATTATACCGCCTACATAGTCACCATTTTCCGAATTCGAACTATGCAGATGCAGCAGTGTCAATCGGCTATATGATGGCTAATACAACAGACAATGATTTGCCTTGCCATGGTCAAAGGATCATGTTTAATTGAGTAGAAAGAAATGTTTCCTATTTTTGTTTCTTGTTTAATATGTGAATATTTGTGGCATGGACAGCACATTTCACTATTTCAATGTCGTTGCCCCAAAATCATAAGCTTGGTATAATCTTTGCTGAAGCCCGGGGCTGCTTTTGCACACCTTCCTGGGGTCAATTACGATATTGCAAATTATCTTTCTCATCTGCAGATAAACCACTTCAGTTATTGTATCCGAGCGCTCTTTCTCGAGTGAACTATGCCTATTCTGCATTCCAGAACCACACTCCTGCAAACTAAACACACATGTACTAGCCATGCACACAGTCCCCCACATTCACAATAGTATCCCCATACTTTTCGCTACAACGCTGGCAAAACAAGACCTTGCATACTAGACTATTAGGATATACATGGCTTTCACCATTCACATGTTCACCGAACCAAAACATCACTCACTGCGTACTTCAAGATATAAAGAGAAACAGTTGTGATGTAACCAAAAAATACTGCCAAAACATTATGCGTTAATCTAAGGATGCCCACAGAACACATACATTACTTCACACACATGAAAAATGTGTTTGTCCACTTCTATTATACCATTATCTAGCTTCGTACACATCAACGAGTTCCCGGCTCCAACTGAAACCACATTCACTGCCAACCAAATGCTGCTCACATTCAACATCCAATGTGAACTATATGTCATGTAATCACGGGTGCACAATTACTATTGCATTGTCAAACTCATCCATCTGCACGGTGAAAGGCCACTTAAATTATCAACTTGATCACATGACCGATCTGCTCGTCCCAGCCTTCCAGTTCACCAACGGTCGCTGGCTTACTAGACAAAACCTCGCCATGCGCCTACGTGATCGCTGTATTCATTTCATCTGTACACCACACTCAGTTTCCATGGCGGTACCACGACAGATGTGTTAATTAAAACCCTTAGGGTAGTGTCTGCTACTAAGTATATACGACTAACTCTCTTCAGTTTGCCAAGCAAACCCATTCGAGCTTAGACATTTTTGCATGTCCCTACTTTATTTATATCAATAGTGTTGGCTTTGCTAGGTGATTTGCCAGTGCGAACCTTTCCACTTTACCTGAAGTCATCACATTTTTGCCGCCCTTCAACTCGCAACATTTGTCATTCATCTCGTTTTGATTTGATTCTGTTCAGTCTATATGTTTATCGTATTATTAACTATTATTCGATGACCATAGCCGATTAGTCTATTAGTTTGTAGAATTATGCTTGTGTTTGTTTGTGATACCATTTTCTTCTAACATTCTTTGTGTTGTTTTCCTTTCGAACTAGATTTTTAGTGTTTTCGCAGCTTTAGAATCTGTAATTCTCCGCACTTGCGGTAACTCAGGCAACACTCCAAGTGGGGCAAAACAATCAATATTCACCCTACAGTATAGGATGCTCTGACACCAGTGGTGGGCTACTGCAGAACAGGCTCCGTCTCCGGAAAAGGTCGTTACCATACTCACCTTCGGTCTTACTCTCTCTACTTATCTTATAATTATATAAGGCATAATGTAGTGTTGGGACACAATTCAATGAAATATATATTTAACACAGTTTCTGCACCGAAAATAAAATATGATGTTGATGGTAGTAGCAAATCCAATTTGGCATGTTTCCCCATAATTTAAATTTAACAATCAATGAAATTTGAAAGTTGTCACTTTGATTTTAAAATATCTACATAAGTGAGCGAGAATACAACTGTGATATCACGTAGTAGCTGAGTAATTACAGTTATGTTTATTATTTGTATTTTGTTTATTTACATTTGTCATTGTTACATTTAGGAAAACGTACTTATAACTGAAGGTGCATTGAACAGTCGAATATTTGCACATTTTTTCAATAAAGAAATAAGATTTTTCTATGTGTGAATTAAAGAGAGATGTTAAATATAACTATATACCTGTGTTGTTTCGAAAACTTCATCTTTGTTATGTCTTTTCTTACCCAAGTCACAAAGGAAGGATACAGAATAATGCAACTGTCATGAATTTGTTTTCGCGTATCTGTTGACCGACTTAATTAGTTGATTATTAGCGAATTGCTGTGTTATGTCTGTCATCGTGTAGGCCTATTTGAAGTTTTGGACGGAACTTGGCTCAGTGATTTGGAACTAATTACAAGATACCGTCGCTATTCTGACATCCGTAGTTATTAATGTAGTGAACGATTAATGAAAAGATATGACGTATTCAGTACTTAGTGTGATTGGCTTTATGATTGAAGGTTACGCCCTAGAGTCTTTTTACTGCATTGTAATTGGTTAGAGTTTTGAAAATGAATAAAGAGAGTTTGAGTTGGTCTTGGCGAATACTCCACGACAGACGCAGTAGAGAGAGAGAGCAGTCGAGAGTCCTGGAGAGACTTGGGGCGAGCCTTGACGCAGTCTAAGAGAGTCTTGGGTCAGCCTTGCGATATAGTCTTGGGGACTTTTCCCCAGGGCGCTGTGTCTTATAGAGTGCTCCAAAAGATCGACTAAGACGAGAGTTGAAACGTATTTTGTTGTGTGTGCCTTATTTGACTGTAAAGTATAAGTGACATTCCCGATCCCGCACCTCAAGGGGACGAGATATAGAGACGAGACGAGTTTTCCCCGTGACAGTGTGGAGAACCCGAGAGA
Source organism: Saccoglossus kowalevskii (assembly GCF_978046115.1). Classification (NCBI taxonomy): domain Eukaryota; kingdom Metazoa; phylum Hemichordata; class Enteropneusta; family Harrimaniidae; genus Saccoglossus; species Saccoglossus kowalevskii. The sequence continues at coordinate 10,861,249 of NC_140643.1, read as the reverse complement.
AAGAGAGATTTTCCCCCTGATACGTTTTGGATGAACCCGGGCAGGTGTTTAACACACATTGACATCCTGTGAAGAGAAGTGAATGGCGAAGATGTGTCTTTCTTGTGAACCGAACTAACTGGCTCGATGGCAGAGACGAAACCGCGCTCAACGACTCACGACTTTACCCGAACGGCACCGATGTACAACGCTGAAGAGATGAAGATTTCAGAACCCCTTCGGAAGGACGAATATCGGATAGGACTGTATAATTAAGAATTGAGCGACATTAAAGACAAGAAGATGAAAGAACGACCCGGCTAACGCGATGACAAGAGGAGACGCTTATAGACTTTGACTTTAGCTATCTGTGTATTGCTTAGAGTACCGCTCGCTGGACACTGTAACTGACACTGTGTAACTCAAGGACGTTGAACTCTTTTCCACAACCCTAACCCTATTGCTCAGTAATGTAATGTATTGCTTGTTTTTTCTATTGTTTTTACCGTTTTTTTTGTGATGTTGAATTGTATGTATGTAAGCGCCCAGATCTTTGTTTTGAACTGATATTTAGTGACGTTCGAGGTCCTTTATAACGATTTAAGCGCGCCTCAGTGGACAAGTATTTGCAACACAGTGTTTTGAGTTTCGTGAAGTTTTATGGAGTTTTAATGAGTTTATGAGTACGGATTATGATGGGGAGAGTGATGCCCCCACGTGTTTTTTTTAAGAGTTTTGAGATTTGTCGAGTACAGAGATACCGACGTTTTAAGAGTTGTTTTTGTTTATGTGTTGATTCCGGAATACTTCTGACGCTTTTTTGAGTGGAGAGCACCTTTGTAACGTTTTTTAATGTCTTTTTGAGATGAGAGTGTTGTGCGCTTATATATGTATTGTTTGACAACGCAAGCTTTTGTTCATGATTGACAGGTTTATGTGATTCAGTAGTTTCTATCGTTTTGCCTTTCCCGTTTTTTTTTGCCAGAGGAGTAATGTGTTATGAAAGCGAATTTGTCTTTGCATTCTGTTTCCACGCCGTATGACTTTTGTTTAGATTAACGACTTTTGAGTTCAGTTGAAGTTTATAAGCGTATGTGACAGGAGTTTGATTAATAGCTTTTTATTCATTGTTTATTAGTTACCGCTTTGCAATGCTTTAACCGAGAGACGCATCCCTGGTAATCACGTGATCATGCTGTCGACTGCAGCGATTTGCAGATTGCATGGTTACACCACCACGCCTTAGTTTTTTGACCTTTTGATATAGAGTTTGTAACTTTAGTAACGGAGACAGTGCAGCGAAGGGTTTCCCTCGGCGACCTGTTTGAGAAAAGCGAGTCGATTGGTAGCCTTTCCCTTGTTTTTGATTTATAACCGTTGATATTTGTGACTTTATAACCATTGTATTTAGACTTTATAATCATTGTACTTAATTAGTGTGTTTTACTCTTTTTGATTTATACCTTTTATTATTAGTATTGTATTTAACCTGTATGACGATGAGTAGAGGACGGTATCTTTGATTTATGAACGTGTTATGCCAAGAGGCATATCTCAGTTTGGGTGAAGGGATGTGTCATGAATTTGTTTTCGCGTATCTGTTGACCGACTTAATTAGTTGATTATTAGCGAATTGCTGTGTTATGTCTGTCATCGTGTAGGCCTATTTGAAGTTTTGGACGGAACTTGGCTCAGTGATTTGGAACTAATTACAAGATACCGTCGCTATTCTGACATCCGTAGTTATTAATGTAGTGAACGATTAATGAAAAGATATGACGTATTCAGTACTTAGTGTGATTGGCTTTATGATTGAAGGTTACGCCCTAGAGTCTTTTTACTGCATTGTAATTGGTTAGAGTTTTGAAAATGAATAAAGAGAGTTTGAGTTGGTCTTGGCGAATACTCCACGACAGACGCAGTAGAGAGAGAGAGCAGTCGAGAGTCCTGGAGAGACTTGGGGCGAGCCTTGACGCAGTCTAAGAGAGTCTTGGGTCAGCCTTGCGATATAGTCTTGGGGACTTTTCCCCAGGGCGCTGTGTCTTATAGAGTGCTCCAAAAGATCGACTAAGACGAGAGTTGAAACGTATTTTGTTGTGTGTGCCTTATTTGACTGTAAAGTATAAGTGACATTCCCGATCCCGCACCTCAAGGGGACGAGATATAGAGACGAGACGAGTTTTCCCCGTGACAGTGTGGAGAACCCGAGAGAAAGAGAGATTTTCCCCCTGATACAACTGTGAGCTCTCAGTATCAAGTCAAGTCAAGTTTATAATAACACACATACACAGAAAGTATGAACACTTAACATTCAATTAACAATTCACTTGCGGAAATCAGAAAACTTTGAAATACATAGATCATTGTCAAATAATGGCGATGGGTCTCGTTTTTTCTCAATTTTATATGCTTCATTCCGGAATTTGTTGTACACAGGATTACGAACGTGGTCATGTGATACAATGACGTCAACACATTTTGCACAGCGAGCTTTTCCAACGGTATTAATCCAAAATTCGGCATGCGTGCTAGTCTTTATAGGAGGATAGTATCCAATTTTTCGAAATAACACGGTGTTGCACATCACAAAATTCTCAAACATATCCCCATACCGACATTGTGGGTATCCAGGAACGTTCAATTTTTCCTTTTCCACGTCCCAATACTCAGTAAAGCAGGTTCCATTTTCATTATATGCAAATTTCCACATGGACCCTAAAAGAGGTAGACCAGGCACGTGGGGAATTACTATATCGATATTCGAAAGAGGATTTTCAAGTTTTTCAAGCATCAATTCCAGTCTTGTCTCGTTTGTGAACACATAATCATCGTCAGAATAAAGTACATATTTTGTCTCCACTTGTGACAATGCTAGGTTAACTCCCGGGTAATTACCATCTCTAAATGCCATTGTATAATATTTGACATGATCTTTCTTTATTGGTATTGGTTGTTGTGAATCATCAGCAACAATGATAGTCATATTAGGGTAGAAATGATGGACGCTGTCTATAAATCGTTTCACAACATCCGGGCGTTCAAAAGTCTTGGTGATGACAGTGAGCTTCTCAACCACGCTTCCAGATGCTCCTGGATCAATGAGATCTGGTAATGGTGGGCGTTTGATGTGAAGATTAATATCGATTGTGAAATTGAGAAATGAAACTTGAATCTTGTCGTAAGCATCAATATGATATACAGTACCAGTATAAATGACTTTACTCAAGAGATTGTTGATTTCATTTACGTCTTTACCGAGTACATTAATCTTAAGAGAAGAGGTTTTACTACCATCAATAATACCGTCATATTGAGGGCCATCAGACATTGTAAATATACCGTAATTATTTACAGCAGAGATATACAGAATAACTTGTTGAGACATGTTCGATTGTTTTAAAATGTGTTCCACTGCAGGGGAGAGGGACAATCCAACAATCGGTACTGTGTTGAATGGTTCAACGGTGATACCAGAACTGACGTAAATGAAAGGAGAAAATGCCTTACAAATTGCTAGTGGAGCTCTCTTTGTATCCATTTCATTTTTCCACAATTTAGATTCCTTGAGACGGCGTTCATTGGCTGCTTTATACCAAAACGGTGGCGTGGGGCAGCTACATTTTGCACGATAACGATTCATATCCATCATCAGTTTTGCATCGCTTAATGTGGGTACATCAGTATTGGTCGTGTATTTTATCCACTCTGCACCAACAGTTGATTTCGAATCTTTCACGGATCTCTTATCTGGCACTATATGTTCTACTCTTAGCTTAGTGTCTTGGTGCTTGCTCACAGGAGATGTAAACATGTGAAGATGAATAAGAGAGGCAGTTATAAATCCAATCGAAAACATCAGTAAAGATGATAGTCTGTACGAAAAAACACCCATGTTGCTAGGGTATCCGTGCACAAATGATAGTATGATCTGTACGCTACAAAGCTGCTACAAAGGATTACGTACACCAAATGTAACTTATCACACTGTATATGGATAATGAAATATGCAGATTAGATAAACAACACAACAACAGACAGTAGATAAAACATTTGATTTAGGCAGCTTAGAAAACCTATCAAAATATGACTGGACATAAGTATATTCTTAAATAAAATCAATACCTTTTTCTATATTTTACGTTTTCGATTATACAGAAATACGTAAAACGAATGTTTATGTCATTAATTTTGTGCTTGATTTTGGGAGATACTGAGCCAAATGAAAGATACTAAAATATCAAATAAATTCAGAATTTAAAACATAATCAATCAGTTATTTTCACACGTACGCATAAAGAGAACCACTTGTCAGTACTTTTGACGAGATTGTCATGGCCAATCGTTGCACTGGTTACAATAGTGAAGTAATTGTTTCATATATGAATGAGATAAAGCTGACAATTTTATTTTATTTATACTATAATATAGTTAAAGTATTTAAAATTAATCATTTAATTTAGTGAGTTTTAATAATATATATTTTCATGTTCTCCCCAAAATTATAGTTGTGCAAATTTCAAACCGAACGGAGTTCATATGTGAGGATCATTTGTGAAGTAACTTCACTCAGCAGTGAAGTCCATGTTACCGCCCTATCTATCTTTAGACAGTAGACTATGTGTCTGCCCATACGTGTTTACATTAAATGGAGGCATTTTCTCAGTAAACAGTGCGTCCCCATCTTCGCCCACTCGCGCAGTCGACCGGAATATATTTTACTGTCCGACATAGTTTACATAGTACATGGTGAACGTCATACATCTACCCCATATGTGTGTATTTATTTAGTACACAGTTGACTGTACTCAAAAGTACAGCCCCATCTACGTTTACGCAGTAGAATGTAGCCAATATACTAGTTGTTGCTATTACAGCCATGTTCAATCCATGTTAATGCTCATTTTACTTCATTTTACTGTTCAATACTGTAAAATGACTAATTTTCGCTGGGTTTAAATTTCACTGATTTACCATTTCAGGCATATTCAGTGGGTTTTAAATTCACAGTTTTATCATTTAGATAATGTGTTCTAAGCACAATTTTACATATTCACTGGGTTTTAATTTAGCGCATTTTTCAGTCAGCGAAAAAAGCCAAATTAAAACCCAGTGAATAATTAACTCCTTTACAGTATATGGTTTGATTCATCATTACATGGTCAACTGTAATGTGATGGAATAGAATAATAGAATAAATGGGCGCAAATTGTAGCTCATAAACTGGTTTGTGATATATTGCAAAATTTGGAGTTTTAATGACACAAGGAGAAATTTTGGTTTGAATTTATTTACAGAAATCTGCCAGCTACTGCGGATGACTAATCCATTTCATCTCAAGCAAAACATGGATGCTAAAGTGATTCAACAAGATTCTGGTGCGCATCCAAGTCAAGATGGTGAAATCTTGGGACCAGTTGGGACCAGATGTGTATTCAGCTGACATTACTAGCATATATATAACTGCTGTATATGTTTCCATGCCAGGATTAACAAATACAATGGCGTTGCTCTGACAGATGATCGTCTGATTTGTGTTTTGTTAGAAGGACCACATGGGAAACTTTGCTGATACGGAGAACACATATAAAACGACTCGAATGATTTGAAGGTTAAGGTTGAATATCACCGTAAACCTACATTTTAATTGACTACTAGACACAATTAGGACCTAAATGCATTTGAAAAATGATTGACCATGGATTGGTCTATTTACATTAGTGTTTAATCATGTTATTAGCAGCATCTGCTAGCAATACTCTTACTGATATTAGTCTAGGCTGACTGCCCAGAGCTAGTTGTGGTGTTCAAATCATTATTACTGATTATGTACCAGTATCATTTCTGATTTTGGCAGAGGTGAGCTAGGTTTTATCTACGCCTTACTATGTGTCACAAGTTTAGTGTCTGACTAGTGCTACACTACTAGATTGCTGTCACACGCAACGTAATATTACCGTAATTGGTATAGTACAGGTGTGATGGTTCAAATATCAAAATGGCAACAGTAACAGAAAGCCTTCCCTGGCGGCGATGATAAAATACGAACACGGAGCCAACAGATGAGGTTTCAACTGGTACTGGTATTATTATACTCTGAAAACATCAAGTACAATAACGCGGTAAAACTCCACTACTCCAATGACTAGATACTTAAACTCCAATACAATTCAACGAGATCTCCGATCTGAACTCAGTGCTGAACAACTCCCCTATATATACCCACACTGTCTATAAATAGATCATTACATTAGCATACATAATGAGTCTGGAACTTACTACAAATTTCTAGAATATTCCATTACCTTCTATTGCCTCCTACAGTGTTCTATTACCTATTAAACCAGTTTCTAAAAAAACCTAGAATATTTCACCCAGACACAGTACGGTTCTAGAACATTCTCAGTGACACGGAAGTGGTAAATAAGTCGTATGCGACAATTGCTTATATATCTGTGTTTGTAAGCAATTGTATAATTTGAGTCAAGTCAAATATTGGCATCATTTCAGTCACCGGATTGAAATGGCGTGCACTCGATGAGCAAGTTTTATTTCCAATCTGACTGAGTAAACCATGTCGCAGTGTATGGACGAGTGGTGCAGTGTCTTTGCGAAAATTACAGTGAAGGTAAATGACAGCGATGACAACTCAATGTTGTTTTCCGGGACTGAGTTGCTTATGCCACTTATCAATGAGAATAGTTAAGCAATAATCGCCGGTATTCTACAGATTCCAGAATCTCCTGCTCATAGATGAAAATATTATGTTATTGAGCACATAAAATTATCATTAGCATGTTATGTTCCTCGCTAAATAAAGTTATCACAAGCCAGTGCAACGACAATCATGTTCTGTCTGACCCTCATTATCCATTGTTGCGACTAGCATGTTCAGTTATTTGCCCCATAAATTATCGTTATCCACTGTAGCTACTAGCATGCTATGTTATTAGCCACGTGAAGTTATCAATAAGCACTTTGATGACTAGCATGTCATGTCAGTAGCCTCGCAATACCAACAAGTTTGGGAGCTCAGTCAAGTTTCTTAAAATTGTCTTGTTGTGGTTATACAAACAATTATAACTTACCATTTTCAATTGCTTACTAATTACTATAAAATGTCAACCAAGCTAAATTATTGGTGTAATTATCATTAGGTTGCAATGAAATATTTTTAGATGTAGAAATAAGGGGACTGAGTGAGTACCTTTATAGTGCTGATGTTAGTGATATGATGTCCATTATCTGCCAATTAGACAGTAAACAGGTATGTTGTTATGGTTATGAATATTATATATTTAGCTTAATACAGTACATGAAGTAGTATTTGGGGGAACATGAATAATAATTGGATTTTTAAAATAATTATGCTGACTTTTCAGCATGTATTTTCCACACAAAATGATAAAATATATGCAATATATTATTGCATTCTGCACTCATTTTTGCCATGCATAAAAAATATATTGCATCTTCAGTTGTTGTCCATCCATACATTTATTGTGTAGGTACTCAATGGACAAGATTGTTACAGTTGTACTATTTTTAACACCCATCATTTATCAGCCTCCATATTTTGTAAAAATTACCCTCTAATTTGTACATTTATCCCTTCGTTTTAAGTAGTCTAAGACGTCTGACTTTATTCTGAGAAGAGATGCGAACTGAGGATAATCTGATATTTTCGAAACTGGACAATGGGTGTTGATGTGTGTGTTTTATAAACAAACTGATAATTAATGATTCCATCTCTGTACTACATTTGCTGTTTATTATTTATAAATGACTGTAACACTATCAATCACTATCCATCAATGTTTTGTTCATTTCTGCTGGAATATTTTGTGAAATTTATAAATGAAATTATATTCATTGATTGCTTATGCAAAGGTTGAACACTTGCATGCCACGTAAACTCGTTTGTTGATATATTATTACAATGTATACATTTTTTAACCAGTATTATAAATATTAGTGACATTCGAAGGTATCCCATTTTGCTAATTATGTAAAAACAGTAGGGATGTGGCCCTCCATTTTCCAAATATAGGGTGGCGGATAATAAAATAAACCCATTTTAAAAACAATTCATAAATAATGAAAACTCTGACATCTAAATCGGTCACGATGTCAGATCATATTTTATGCATAAAAGAATCAGTCACGCGTTGTTGCAGCATCTGTCGAGACATCTGCTCAGTGGCACACAGTCACTTTATCACAACACAAAACATATATCACGACTACTGTATTATACGCGTGGGGAATTACAATTTGTCATTCTTGCTGGCATTCTTCTTGCACTAATTATGCATTTCTTCAGATTTCCATACTCTCAAATTGTGAGATGCGTTTCAAAATGACCATGCGTGTAACACGCCTGTACCAAATGATATACTGATGGCAGGTCCACAATTTATTGACCTAGTTAGACATAATTCGTACATGCCCAGCGATACCGCGACAGCGCCGACAAGTTAATGGTTGATATACATTGATTTCACCAAAGATGTACGTGTCCACCGCTACCGACTGGTATGAATCGACTAACACATTTTTCATAGCAATGTACCCATTGAATTACGTTGATTTTGGTATCACCGTTTAACTAAACAGCACGGATTGTCCCTCTCCTCCGTGGTAGAACATATTTTAAAATAACCGGATATGTCTCAACCAATAGTTCCGTCGCCAACTGCTAGAAATAAATATGGTGTGTATTTCCGGGAATATATTATCAAATCAAATATAGTGGTGCAATTAAGACTTTACTATTTTCATGCACGTCATGCACATTGGTAAAGACGATAATTAATTATCTTTTCACACTGGAACTGTGTATAATATTGACACGTATGTCAAGATACAAATCTACATTATCAATTTCCCTATCAATATTTATCTTTACATCAAACGCCCATCATTGAGAAGTTCACTGAACGCCCAGATGTTGTTGAAAACTTTGTGGATAAAGTTCATCAATTCTATCCTAATATGGCTATCATTGTTACTGATGAATCACAATGTAAATATCCTTTATTCTATGTTTTTTGTCATATTACCTCAAACCCTGCAAACAGAAGTGCGCATGGAATCATGGGAAGAAATGGTGTGCATTGCCGTGTGATAACTGTCATAAAGGTCATACTTGCTTACCACCTCGGAATAATCTTCTTTAATGCTACATCTTCAGGGTACCGCGAAGCATAATCTACAACAGTAAAAAGGTACTGATTGCTAGACTAATCGGATCCATAGCTATCATTTGAAATGGAACTTTAATCAAGGGCATATCGCCTAATGGTACTCTTACCATGCATACCAGGCCAATAAAACTGAATTGCTATTCTATCTGTAGCCTTCTTAGCACCAAGATGACCTGCAATAACTGACTCATGAGCAAGTGCTAGTACTATATCACGGCAACACAATGGTGCAACTAACTGGAAACACACACACGTCTTCTATTTACGTGAGGTGACTGAAAAAACCTGGCCCGATTGCCACGACCTGTGATCAACTCTTCTCCTGTAGATACTAACTTCTTAACATGCTCCAATATAGAATCAGACTGATGTGCCTCTCGCACTGCATCTACAGTAATAAGTTTCTTACCACCATTAGTATCAACCTTACTATGTAACTGGACTATAAGCCTACGTAATGGCTTTTTCTCAGCTATCTTCTGGGCCCTAGTCTGTACTACTGGTACAACTTGAATCAATGGAGGGTTCACAACTACTCCCACTAACTGAAGGCTCTCTTATCTCAACACCTGGAGAACAACCTTCATCCATATAGGGCACACTAGTCTGACTACTAATGGATGTACAGCCTTCATTACCTAAGGGAACACTAGTCCCAACACTAGGACAACAACCTTCACCATATTAGTCCCATCACTCACAGGAGTACTATGTTCATCACTCGAGGGCGAACTAACCTCATCATGCCCTAGCTCATGAGCTAAACCTAGCTTCCAACCAGAATCAGGATCCTTGGGCTCCACTAATGTTACCAATAATAAGATCATACACTGGGGTTCTCATACACAGTACCAACATAAAAGGGTGTATCTATATATAGTCTAGCTACTGGGGCTTCCTGACATGTACCATCCATCATCATACAGGTACGACTCTCTCCAGTCACTTGACTATCCTCTACCAACTCTCTACGTACTACAACCAAACTACACCCACTATCAGGTAGAACCTCTGCCTTAGTACTGCCAATAAAGCCTTGGACAACAGGCATACCACTCACTATCCTATTAACTGGTGCAACACTGACAACACTAATAATTGGCCATATTTCAACCCAACTCTATCTTGTCCCAGTAAACATGGATGCCTATTTGCATCTGTGACTTTATGAAGTACACAAGTAGTACTGATTCCCTGTGAATCTTTACTATTCTGATTACATGCCAACATAGCAGCTGACTTAACCTGAGGCTTGGAACTTTTGTAATGCTTAGGATAACTGACAGCAGAGTGATTTGGATCACCACAGCCTGGCTTATACTGGCCAAATCGACCTTTTCCTTTCTGACTTGTGCTCTAGAACTGACTTTTCTGACTATGACATTGAAACTGGCTAGATTTCAGATTTTTGACACCTGTCTGTTTACTTATCAGCTAAGTCAGCCATTTCTTTAACTGACTTTGGTGACCTTTCTCCTATGAAAATAGGCAACGCATTACCAAAAGTACCCATCAATTGATCTCTCATCACTAAGTCCTTAGCTCCTTCAAAACTATTATCAACTTCAGACAGCTATACACATCGGTCGAATAACTACTTAGTCTAGCTGCAATTTGCGAAATGCGCTTTCCACCTTCTGCCCTACTAGTTTGAAATCTCTTTCTATAACCTTTTCTATTCATGTCATAACGCTTCAGAAAAACTGCATACAATGCTGAAAACAAATACAAAGCTTTGTAATTATTTTGAGAGGTATTACAGTCAGGAGATTTAACTCGATGTTTTGGTGTATGTGTATTTCATTTCTAGTACTATTGTCTTGTCTACCTTATTCTAGGAGAGAAAGAACCCTCCTATCCGGTGTGAGTTCTGTGGGTGGCCCTCTCAATTGCGATAAGCGGGCCTTATGACACATGCTTTCAAAGTTGCTGGTGTTGTTGCTGTCTGAAATCCAAATAATAAAACTGTATTTATGGTGGTATTATTATTATTTTGAACCTATCCGTTTGGGTATTAATGATAATGTAGACGATGGTACCACGTACTCCTACTATCCATTGCATATAAATAGGACATTGTATGTTAGTTGCATGTACATGTAATGTAGAGATTGGGTGGTACGTTTTTACTCAACTCGATAAATATTTCCATCTTTCAAGCAAAACGCCCAAAATAGTACAAATTTCTGAACAATAGAAACATACGAAGAAGGTCAAGAAAGAACATTAACACATTTTGAAGCCAATAAAATTGACAACCAATTACATTATAATAATTGCTACTACCTTCAAGGGAATACAGTACTATCAAAAGAAATGACATTTACCACAAACCGCAGTGGAATATCCGCCCCATGACTGCATGGAGCTAAATGCTTTTTATTTCTACAAATCACCCTGTGGGACATAGTTATATCATAAGACCTAGGTGCAATTTTCATAGAACCTCATCATTCGACTGCATGTTCGTAACCAGAATTTATGTTCCTGATTTATTTCAGGCATATTCCTAGCACAATGTGACCTGTCCGGGTCAGATGATCAAATAACATTTCAGCTGGGCCATATCCATTAGATAATGAGGTTGTCAGATATGCCATTGATGCCAAGTAGCAATCCACTTGTTTTTTAATGAACTGCTCACCTGTACTGACAGTCAGTTCAATGCAGGACCACTAGTCACAGCATTATACCTATATTTTCTAGCAAATTTGGACCAATTATCTGAACTCATCGGGTATTCCATATAGGTTATATATATATCATTCTTATACAGCCACTTTTTGATATGGCCGTTCAGGGAATTCTCTCTCTCTCTCTCTACTTAACATTGCCCTGGTAACCTTCATTTAAAATATCTAAAACATCTAACTTGTTTAAGCTAGGGGTAATAATTCTAGACCCTCTCATCCAGATATTATCAACATAAATAATGTCTGCCTGGAAGAGACAGTATGCATTTCAGAGTACCTATCAGTAACTGGCCATTTAGCCACCCTTATTTACAAAACTTAATCAATTTACAACATATCACGCATCACTACACCGTCTCACCTAGATAAGTAAGATTGGAATTTGACTTACGAAATAAGAAGCATACAATTTAACTACCCTCCACAGTTGTTTATTTTCTTTGTTTACAAGGATGACTGGACAAAGCATCTGATATAATGAGATCTTTGCCAGGCACATGAAATATACCTAAATAGTATCTCATCGTCTAATTCAAAATCGCTCCATTCTAGGTAAAAGCTCATTCAAATTCATTTGTCCAAAAAGGTTTGTGGTTGTGATTTATGAGTTTGGAACCATTTAGGAAATTTGCGAATGTATTACACTCACCAATGCTCCCCTTTTAATAAGGGCATAATTTTGTTTTGTTTTGGAAACAAATATTGATGCACAATTGAGTAGTTCCTACTCCCCACTTGTTTGCTTTTGAACCTGGTAGTCATATTCAATTGCTCAATATGTTTGTAGATAAATTGTCTAATCGAGTTTACACGAACGGTTCGGAGTTCTTGACCAAAACGAAAAACTTTTTTCACCAGTTTCTGTCAGCAATACACTTGTAATTATGAGTAATCGCTGAATAATTATGACTCGGATGCTTGATAAGTGAATAAAGGCTTATTATGGGAGTTCTGCCAAGGTACAATGGTAAGGCGACGGCCGAAATAAATTTGGCTGGCTGGCTAGGGTGCATACATATATACATTAGCACCGAACGCCCTACCATCGCACTGCGCAGGTAATAATCGAAACAAAAACATTATATTTGCTTCTCAGTGCATGTCTGATGTTGTTTGTGCTGTTGTTGGTTGAAACCCTAATAATAATAGACGACGGTGCCACATGTTCCCATCGATTGACTGGTAGATTCAATGTTATTTACACATGACTATACATAGGGTGATACATCTGTACACTACTGGCATATACATAATTGATCGAATGTGTTGCAGCATCTGCCATGTCTAGTTGTATGCAACCACAGTCCCGCATAACAACGTTTCAAGATGGCGCTGTCATAACAATTATATCATCTTTTGTTACATGTTCTGTAATAATGACCAACTTATATTTATGAAAAGAAACTTCTATTCACACTAGAAATTATAACCCGTTTTAGACGGATTGTGATAACAATTTAGAGTTGTGGTATCTTGGAATATATGGTAAATTTGAATGATTATTTAGCTAGTTTTTTTTCCACAAGGCAGTGCTCGGGGTCCAGGTTGTTAGTGGTTTATATCAACGATCTAGGTAATTAAATTTGAATGTTTGTCGATGACATTAACATATTCAAATAAATTAAATACAGGCAAAATTGAGAGTTTATTCACAAAGGTATCAGCAACCTGGAGCTGCGGACGTATCTAGGACACATGAGTAAAGTTTTGCTCAAGCTCAAGTAATATGTTTTGCTCCAAATAATATAATAACAACTGATATACAGATGTACTTCATAGTTTCAATCAACGTATCTGCCAGAGGCGCAACAATCAGTATTCATGGTACTGAGTTGTTGTTTTTTTAAATAATTAAAAGCAAATCCACCCAGGCATATTTTTTATTGTATTTTTTTATGTGTATTTTTTTTCAGCACTCCCATGATTGATTGAGCATAGTTGTCAACAATTGAAACCCATGAAACTACAAATGCGTATCCCCATGTTTGTATTGCATATTTGCAATGGGATTCGACCAATAGAGTCGCGTTTCTTATTAAATGTTTAAATTACCTCAGTACTAATGGGTATGATGTAGCATAGAGGACACAATACCATGCAATAGATATTTTACACGCTTTCTGCACCAAAAATATAATACGATGGTAGCAGCAGATCCAATTTAGTATGTTTACACATAATGAAATATTAAAATTTAGATATTGTTATTTAATTTTTAATTATCTACACATAAACTTAAAGTTACTATACTGAATGAAAAGAGTAGCAGATAAAATATTCAATGAAATGTATACTGAGTGAATATTGAGAGTGGGAATTACGTGTCTACTTTCCATTGTCGTTTCAAATACAACATTTATCCTTGTTATGTCTTTTTCACTATTTTGTTGACATAATCTGACCTAAGTCAACAAAATATATAATATTGCATCTACGATTTCACGGTTATAATGAAAATAGTTGATACAACACAATACATGTTTTCTGGTTTAACAAGTGCATTCACAAGCTGAACATCTATCTAAGTCACGATTATAACAATATACATATAATACATGCACAGAAAGTATAAACATTTAGCATACATTTACTGAATTCACTGAAATAAACAATTACTTAACGTGCTAGTATATCTTCTTTCTTAAAATTGAAATCATAAAATTTTGAATAACACAGATCATTTTCAAATAATGGGGCAGGGTCTTGTTTTTTCTCAATTTGATATGCTTCATTCCGAAATTTGTTGTACACAGGATTACGAACGTGGTCATGTGATACAATGACGTCAACACATTTTGCAGAGCGGGCTTTTCCAATGGCATTAGCCCAGAATTCAGCATGCGTGCAAGGCCTTATAGAAGGATAGTAACCGATTTTTCGAAATAAAACTGTCTTGCCCATCACAAAATTCTCGAACATGTCCCCATAACGACATTGTGGGTATCCTGGAACCACCAATTTGTCTTTTCCTACGTGCCAGTAATCGACAAAGCAGGTCCCACTCTCATTATATGCAAATTTCCACATGGCCCCTAAAAGAGGTAGACCAATGACGTGAGGGATTACTATATCGATATTAGAAAGTGGATTTTCAAGTTTTTCAAGCATCAATTCCAGTCTTGTCTCGTTTGTGAACACATAATCATCGTCTGCATAAAGTACATATTTTGTCTCCACTTGTGACAATGCAAGATTAATTCCCGGGTAACTGCCGTCTCTAAATGACATTGTATAATATTTGACATGATCTTTCTTTATTGGTATTGGTTGTTGTGAATCATCCGCAACAATGATAGTCATATTAGGGTAGAAATGATGAACTTTATCCACAAATCGTTTCACAACATCCGGGCGTTCAAAAGTCTTGGTAATAACAGTGAGCTTCTCAATGACGCTTCCAGATGCTCCTGGATCAATGAGATCTGGTAATGGTGGGCGTTTGATGTGAAGATTAATATCGATTGTGAAATTGAGAAATGAAACTTGAATCTTGTCATAAGCATCAATATGATATACAGTACCAGTATAAATGACTTTACTCAAGAGATTGTTGATTTCATTTACGTCTTTACCGAGTACATTAATCTTAAGAGAAGAGGTTTTACTACCATCAATAATACCATCATATTGAGGGCCATCAGACATTGTAAATATACCGTAATTATTTACAGCAGAGATATACAGAATAACTTGTTGAGACATGTTCGATTGTTTTAAAATGTGTTCTACTGCAGGGGAGAGGGACAATCCAACAATCGGTACTGTGTTGAATGGTTCAACTGTGATACCAGAACTGACGTAAATGAAAGGAGAAAATGCCTTACAAATTGCTAGTGGAGCTCTCTTTGTATCCATTTCATTTTTCCATAATATAGATTCCTTGAGACGGCGTTCATTGGCTGCTTTATACCAAAACGGTGGCGTAGGACAGTTACACTTTGCACGATAACGATTCATATCCATCAACAGTTTGGCATCACTTAATGTGGGTACATTAGGATGGGTTGTGTATTTTATCCATTCTGCACCAACAGTTGATTCACACTCTTTAGCGGATCTCTTATCTGGCACGAACTGTTCTGCTCTCATTCTGGTGTCTTCGTGTTTCTTTGCAGGAGGTGAAAACATATGAAGATGAATAACAGAGGCAGTTATGAACCCAATAGAGAACATCAATAGAGAGTATATTTTGTACGACAACACACTCATATTGCTAGTGTATCCGTGCACAAATGATATTATTATTTGAAATTACGCTACCAAGCTGTTACCTCGTATGCACACCAATTGAGAGCTATACCTAGCACGCTGAATATGAATTATGAATGTGTCTTATGTGAACTATTGTGCAAATGAAATAGTAAAATGCATTAAGCCTATTAAGGTTTACCGGGGCACGAATTAATTTTAAAATAAAAATTAACAATTGTCTTCTCTATCTAATATGTCCATGTTGTTTTTTGATTTAACAAAAAAACATATAATCGAACGATTGTTTTGTCAGTAATTTTGTATTTTTATTCTTGGAATACTGAACTCACTATCAATTATTACCAAATAATTTCACACACGGTAAAATGTGAGAAAGGTACAATAGAATCATACATGTACGTTTCAAAAGTGTCACGTGTCAGTATTTATGACAAGACTGACATAACAAATGGAAAACAACTTTTTTACTGGTTACAATTGTGAAGTGATGTCATCATATTTAAATATGATAAAAATTACAATTATATTACTATTTATATGAATTCAAATCTGCATTCAAGTCAAACCAAACAAAGTTCATATGCAAGAATCATTTGCAAAATAATTTGATCAGTTGCCATGGCACATGCTAAACCTCTTTTATACAAACCTATGAAATAACATTCCCCAGTTGTTAGTGGTTACTCAGTAAACATACGTTGAACTGAATGTGACTTTACTATCACATCTATGGCCACTCAGTTAAACGGTGACTGGTCTCCATGTATAACTGTCCTATTCATGTTTACTCCGTAAGCAGTGAATTACAAGTTTCCTCCCTATCTATGTGCACACAATAGACAGTAGATTGAGCTCTGTGTTACTACCCCATGCGTGTTTACTGAGTTAACATTAGACTGGACTGTCTCATTTGCATTTGTTCAGTAAACAGTACACTCAATGTTACTGATCCATCTATGCCCACTCAGTACACAGTCGACTGGAATCATTCTTCTTTAGCAGTACATGGCATGGTTCGTATATCAAGCCGGATTAAAACTTTTAGAATACAGTACATTTAGAGATGTCTCTGCTCTGATAATGGACATCCGTACTTCAGACTTCCAGACTATGTTTTTAAAACATACAGTTGATCAACAATTTTCAAAACAACTTTTTATTATAAATGTGCCTTATGTTCCCTGTCAAGACACAATATTTTAACCACGTGGAAAAGCTTTAATACTGTTCGTGTAGGCGAACCTGTGTCTGTCATGGATATTTTTAATGAGCCTATTTTTAACAATAATATAATTTTACATTGTACAAACGACAAGCCTCTAACATGTCAGACATTTGTTGACGCAAACATCGCAACAGTAAATTATCTGATTGATCATTAAACAGAAGATGGTTACACCTGATGATTTACAATCAGTCGTTTCAGTTTACTCGACGGAATACTGGAACAAATGTTTAAAATGATTCGTGAATCCATCCTACAATCATTCATCAATAAAATTGATAAATAACTTTCTGACACACAACCAGGCTATACTTACAGATACAAGATACAATATTGATCTAAGGTTCATTAATGACCCTGTCACACTTAATACCCCCTTTACAAACAATGACAGCAATATATGTACATTCTGTGAAAATGTTAACGACCTCTTACATATTTTTCTCCAATGTGACCGTCTCAATTCATTATTCAAGCAACTCAATGCTCTGTGTAAAAGGCGTTTGGACAATGCTTTCAAACTTCCCCACTAGTGTGGTATATACTTAGTCTGCCTGCCCCACCCAAAACAAGTCTGTACACTGAAAAACGTGCACATACCCTTTGTAATGTCCACTGCAAAAATTTCGATACATTTATCCCGATGCAATACACTTAATGGCTCCACCGTTGCTGTACACATCTTCAAACAAATACTGTGTTAACTAATAACCGAGGAGAGTGAATCTAGAATCTACAAGTTAAAATAAACCATAAATTATTCAAACCAGTCATCACGATTAATATTTGTTTATGGACCATCCCCAAAACTTCAGTCTGGCTTACGACTAGCTAGAAACAGTTTTAGTTTTTCCTTTTTTTGAATCCCATTGTATTTTTCTTATAGAATTATGGTATAGAATACCCAAATAATATCACTGTGAGATGCATTTTGCTGAACCTGAATACACTGCAAGCAAACGTACACAGATTTTACTGAAACTGATCAAATTATACGTAATATAATTATGCAATGTAAATTTAAAATGATTACTCCCCATGTCTCTGCCACAATCAAATTATATCCAATATTTTCGCATTCGACTATTTGCATTACACAAAATCTTAAATTATTGTCACATTCTGAATTCTTGTTTGAAGTTTCGACTGGCTGTGTGCCTTCGCCGCTGCGTTGTTTTATGCCACCGAACTTCAAACTTGGATCTATGTGATAGGTATTTTTGATGTGTCGAAACCTTTCACTTAGGTAACCAGGATTCGATTGTTCCCCACGTTAGACTCACAAAAAACACACGCACAAGCTCGATTCGTGTCAAATTCGATTCTCTACTGCCTCTCCTTTCTTCCCGAGACAGCTTCAAATCACTTTTATTACTTGTCAACCATTAGCCAATTACAATACTGTATAAGAGACTTTGGGGCGTTGCCCCCAAACACACAGCCAATCACACGAAAGTTTTACACATCATAATACAATTGATTAATCGTCACTATATTAGGAAAATCACTATCATATTGTCAACGTCAGTTTATATTTATGGGTACTAATGGTCTTGCAATAACATTCCACAGTTGACATCAATAAACATCATTCGTTCTGGACTACAACCAAGACATCGCATAAGCTTGAAATAGCAAACATCATTAGTCTTGATCTACGACCAAAGCACCGCATAAGCTTTAAATCGCAAACTGATGAGAATGTGTCGTCTGGTCCCGACCAGTTCCGTCATCTGGCCTCATCATTTAACCTTTATCAGTAGATGTCATGGCAACCACTATTAAGCCGACTGGCCTCATCATTTAACCGTTATCAGTAGATGCCATGGCAACCACTATTAAACCGAAATATAAATCATGATACTATCTTAGAGTCAGCAAATATATATATATATGCGTTTTTTCCCGCCAACCATGAGAGTTAGTGACCAATCGCATCGCACAAGGATCGGAAATATATCAGATCAAATATCGCATCATTTACCTCTGAGGGTTTTGAACATCAGATAAAGCAAAGATTATTACACACCTGTTTAGTCTTTCTGTGAATGTTTCGTCTAACTAGGTTATTACAAACTACCAGCATTTATCCGTAACACTAAATCAATATGATGTTCATTGTCTATAAATGATGTGCCACTAATGTGGGCCTATGGGTACGGTGGCCTGGTGGTATAGGGATAACTTTCAATTCTCAGGACAAAAATGTGTTAAATTTGAATAAAAAAAAATCCCTCATAATTTGCATATCATTAATATATTTGTACTTTGAACTCTGAATGAAGTCAGCCATTGCATGCAATCTCTTTGTCTAATGTGACAGTCATTTAACAGTGGACAGTATTGAACATTATTAAAAGAATATCAAATACGGAGAGTATCATGGGCATGAGTTTTCACAACTTTATAAATGGGATCTCTGGTATCGATTTTATTGATTCGGCGAACAAGTGCACAAAGCCAGACTGTATGTTACAGTAGCGTAATGACAAAGCGTATATAGTAGTAGGGATAGTACAGTGAAATGTATGGGCTTTTTGTGCACATTCAGAATTACTATTTTTCTTTGAAAAATAAATATACTATAGTTCGAATTAATATGTAACAGCATGAAGATTGTATATATATATGGAACAATACATAGATCTTTGTTGCAGTGCGCAAGTCTCATAGTAGTGAAATCTTCACATAAGGAAGGTTTGTAAAATATTATATTATAATATAGATATTCCACGACTAGAAAGCAGTTGAATGAAATTGCAAAATGTGTAACGTATTCAACGATTCATGTATAAACAATAACTTTAATAACTCTGATTTTACTCGGCAAAAATACTGCATTTTTCTGTCATAAAAACGAAAGAATGCCACAATGTTGAAAACGGAAAGACTTTATCGTAGTGTTTTGGTCACTGTAACGAATGATTGATATGACGTGGCGGGGGAAATAAGAACGAATCAGTGTTACAATACTACCCTTGAATAGAATTATTATGCCTTCATGCGTTACTGTGAAGGACTTTATAGAAAAAAAATATGGGTTTGACCAATAAAGAGGTTGGAAGGTAAAACACAAATTATTTTGTGTTTCAGGTTTTTGATAGAATTTTGTCTTTTCCTGTATTAAAATGCTATCATCGGAGTCATCGGAGCGTGTCTACGAATTTCATGTAAACAAACAATGTATTTAACACACGTTGTATGCGTTGATATGAGTTCCATATAGAACAGAACGCCGTGCGACGACTATAGTGTTTGAAATGTGTTATTTTTTGAATATTTGTTTAATTTTAATGCACAATCCTTGAATAAATATCATATAATACAATATAAGTATCGTACGCGATTATAAAGCCCGCCGCAAAACATTTTCACGTCACGTAATAGTTTCCGAGCATGCACAGTTTTATCAAGGGGGAAAGAGATATAATATGATTCGCTGAAGAAAACATCTAATGTGCATAAATTATTATTTATGAAATGAAATAACCGTCTTTTCACTAAATCGTTTCAAAATGACGTCCATCATGGTAGCCGATTTTATCATTGTAAGCCCAACAAAATAATTGAAATTCTGATGTAAAAGAGTTTTTGACATGTTTTTGATCAGAAAGTAACCACAGGTTTATACCTTAGGCCAAACAATTGTTTTGTTGCCCTCAGCGACTGACCAAAATATATGAAACATCGGGTCGCGTGTTTTTAGCAGCAATATCACCAAATGGTATATTTCAACTGCTTACTAACTACACAACATATAAATTTCAACCCAAGTGTGTTGAACAGTATATAATGCGATAAAACTCATACATGGTTTAATTTACCTTATTCGGAAGTAAGTATAATGCATGACTCTGGCAAGTCATTCATTTTGATAGATTGAAACCATACATGAGACACAATTGGGAGTAACTCACAATTGTAGATCAAGTGTTGACCATAGATTGATTGGTGAGGAACCTGGAAGTTCACGAATGATTGGGAAAAAGCTGCACCGGCTTGGAACTCATTTTCGACTAGGACAATGGTAACCACACTAATTACACTAACATACTAACACGCTGAGTCTGCAATAATCACCCCTCTGGATTTATTAGTCACACAGACTGAAAACCGCACAGACCGCATTGTCGTTTCAAATACAAAATTTATCCTTGTTATGTCTTTTTCACTATTTTGTTGACATAATCTGACCTAAGTCAACAAAATATATAATATTGCATCTACGATTTCACGGTTATAATGAAAATAGTTGATACAACACAATACATGTTTTCTGATTTAACAAGTGCATTCACAAGCTGAACATCTGCCCAAGTCATGATTATAATAATACACATATAATACATATAAACTGAATTTGTAATGACACAACGTGGGTTTCGCATGACTCAACAAATTTTTAAAATTAATAAAATTAATTAGTAGAACATTGATAGAGGGGATACTTTGTACCACAACACACTCATATTGCTACGGTATCCGTAAACAAGTGATATTATGATCTGATATTACGCTACAAAGCTGTTACCACGTATGCACGCGATATTGGGCTATGAATATGTTTACTGAATAACAATGTGCAATAATCCCGTTAAAGCATGAATGGACACGAGTATATTTTAAGCTAAAAATCATCAATCTCATTCTATATCTGATATGTATATGTCGCTTTATTAGTGAACTACTGAGTCCTGAAAACTAATTACCATGCAAATGAAGAGATAAGTTACCAATAGATATACCACAGATAATCCAGCTATTAAACGCTAATAACACTCCATACTGAACAATATGTACTACCTGTAACCCCTGAGTGTAGAGAAACGACCACGTGGCGTAGTCACAATTGGTGGTTACAGTGATTGTAAAATAATAATGTTATGCCTGTTTCCTTTATAAGTAGTGCGCGCGATGTTTATCAAAAAAGGACCCCTTGTCTATTTTGATAATTCAGAGATCCCTTGGGTGCATCGAATATTAGTTGGTAAGTTTCCATTATTTCAAGATTAATGGAAACGAAGATGACAAATCAAGTTGTTAAACTCCTGAAAGAGTGGCACAGCACTACGACAATAAGTATAAATTAAAGTATGCAAAGTATAGTAGGAACTAATTTACTAAAAATAGTACATGAAAAGTTGGGAGGCCAAATAATTTTATTGAAAATGAATTCGCCCGCAAAGTCCGGGTCACGTTCAATGTGCAAAATATACTATGTGATTTTGCGGAGAGGGGAGAAAGGTATAAGTTTAGACCGAACTTTAGACCAAACATGCCCGGGCGCGTGGCTGGCTGACAGATGGCGACAGTCTTAAAATGGAAATGCAAACATTTACACTAATTGTAAACGCAATGCTTATCATAATATTTGTATTACTTCCCAGTCACTATCGTTGGTGAAGACATGAAGCAGTCGTTTCACTCTGCAGAAATTAGTGATGATAATATTTGCTGACAGCTATGAACTAATCTACCAAGAATTTAAAAAAAAGAATTTGCATTTACAATTATTACTGAGTTCAATCAAAGAATCTAGAAATTACAATCGCAAAAAGGTCGGAATTAATAATTATAATTATAACAGCAAAATACGCGTCAGTAACAAAGTGAAATGACTTCTAAAGACTGAATTTCGTATTCGGGGCCCTGGTTTTAGTTAGAAACCGACGTTAACTTCACGTTCATGTCCCACCATGGCAAAAGCCGAAAACATGCTTGGGGTGTTAACTGTCATGAATTTGTTTTCGCGTATCTGTTGACCGACTTAATTAACTGATTATTACTGAATTGCTGTGTTATGTCTGTCATCGTTCAGGTCTATTTGAAGTTTTGGACGGAACTTGGCTCAGTGATTTGGAACTAATTACAAGATACCGTCGCTATTCTGACATCCATAGTTATTAATGTAGTGAACGATTAATCAAAATATATGACGTATTCAGTACTTAGTGTGATTGGCTTTATGATTGAAGGTTACGCCCTAGAGTCTTTTTACTGCTTTGTAATTGGTTAGAGTTTTGAAAATGAATAAAGAGAGTTTGAGTTGGTCTTGAAGAGTACTCCAGGACAGACGCAGTAGAGAGAGAGAGAGACGCAGTCCTGGAGAGACTTGGGGCGAGCCTTGACGCAGTCTAAGAGAGTCTTGGGTCAGCCTTGCGATATAGTCTTGGGGACTTTTCCCCAGGGCGCTGTGTCTTATAGAGTGCTCGATTGACCGACTAAGACGAGAGCTGAAACGTATTTCGTTGTGTGTGTCTTATTTGACTGTAAAGTTAAAGTGACTTTCCCGATCCCGTACCTCAAGGGGACGAGATAGAGAGACGAGACGAGATCCCCCCCGACAGAGTGGAGAACCCCGGGGAGGAGAATTTACCCCTGATACGTGGTGTGAGAACCCTGGGCATTGCGTCTTACGCACATTGACATCCTGTGAAGAGAAGTGAATTGGCGAAGATGTGTCTTTCTTGTGAACCGAACTAACTGGCTCGATGGCAGAGACGAAACCGCGCTCGACGACTAACACCGTTAACAGTACGACACCGATGTACAACGCTGAAGAGATGAAGATTTCAGAACCCCTTCGGAAGGACCAGTACCGGATAGGACTGTATAATTAAGAATTGAGCGACATTAAAGACAAGAAGAAGATGAAATAACGACCCGGACTAACGCGACGACAAGAGAAGAAGACGCTATATAGACTTTGAATTAGAACTTTAGCTATCTGTGTATTGCTTAGAGAACTGCTCGCTGGACACTGTAACTGACACTGTGTAACTCAAGGACGTTGAACTCTTTTCACAATCCTAACCCTATTGCTCAGTAATGTAATGTATTGTTTGCTTTTTCTATCTTTTTTCTTACCGTTTTTTGTGATGTCGAATTGTATGTATGTAAGCGCCCAGATCTTTGTTTTGAAATGATATTTAGTGACGTTCGAGGTCCTTTATAACGATTTAAGCGCGTTTCAGTGGACAAGTATTTGCAACACAGTGTTTTGGGTTTTTGTGAAGTTTTATGGTGTTTTAATGAGTTTATGAGTACGGATTATGATGGGAGAAGTAATGCCCCAATGAGTTTTTCAGAGTTTTGAGATTTGTCGATGTACAGAGATATCGACATTTTAAGAGTTGTTTTTGTTTATGTGTTGTTTCCGGAATACTTCTGACGCTTTTTGAGTTGATAGCACCTTTGTAACGTTTTTTAATGTCTTTTTGGGATGAGAGTTTGGTGCGCTTATATACGTATTGTTTGATAACGCAAGCTTTTGTTCACGATTGACAGGTTTATATGTAATTCAGTAGTTTCTATCGTTTTGCTTTTCCGTCTTTTTGCCAGAGGAGTAATGTATTATGAAAGCGAATTTGTCTTTGCATTCTGTTTCCACGCCGTATGACTTTTGTTTAGATTAACGACTTGTGAGTTCAGTTGAAGTTTATAAGCGTATATGACAGGAGTTTGATTAATAGCTTTTTATTCATTGTTTATTACTTACCGCTTTGCAATGCTTTAACCGAGAGACGCATCCCTGGTAATCACGTGATCATGCTGTCGACTGCAGCGATTGGCTGATCGCTTGGTTACACCGCCACGCCTTAGTTTTTTGACCTTTTGATATAGAGTTTGTAACCTTAGTAACGGAGAAAGTGAAGCGACGGGTTACCTCAGCGAACTGTTTGAGAAAAGTGAGTCGATTGGTAGCCTTTCCCTTTTTTTTGATTTATAACCGTTGATATTTGAAACTTTATAACCATTGTATTTAGACTTTATAATCATAGTACTTAATTAGTGTGTTTTTCTCTTTTTGATTTATACCTTTTATTATTAGTATTGTATTTAACCCGTAGCGATGAGTAGAGGACGGTATCTTTGATTTATGAACGTGTTATGCCAAGAGGCATATCTCAGTTTGGGTGAAGGGATGTGTCATGAATTTGTTTTCGCGTATCTGTTGACCGACTTAATTAACTGATTATTACTGAATTGCTGTGTTATGTCTGTCATCGTTCAGGTCTATTTGAAGTTTTGGACGGAACTTGGCTCAGTGATTTGGAACTAATTACAAGATACCGTCGCTATTCTGACATCCATAGTTATTAATGTAGTGAACGATTAATCAAAATATATGACGTATTCAGTACTTAGTGTGATTGGCTTTATGATTGAAGGTTACGCCCTAGAGTCTTTTTACTGCTTTGTAATTGGTTAGAGTTTTGAAAATGAATAAAGAGAGTTTGAGTTGGTCTTGGAGAGTACTCCAGGACAGACGCAGTAGAGAGAGAGAGACGCAGTCCTGGAGAGACTTGGGGCGAGCCTTGACGCAGTCTAAGAGAGTCTTGGGTCAGCCTTGCGATATAGTCTTGGGGACTTTTCCCCAGGGCGCTGTGTCTTATAGAGTGCTCGATTGACCGACTAAGACGAGAGCTGAAACGTATTTCGTTGTGTGTGTCTTATTTGACTGTAAAGTATAAGTGACTTTCCCGATCCCGTACCTCAAGGGGACGAGATAGAGAGACGAGACGAGATTCCCCCCTGACAAGTGTGGAGAACCCCAGAGAGAAGAGATTTCCCTCTGATATAACTCCCATCAAGTTATGACCCGTAATCCCCCCATAAGGAAATGGTTGCATCAAATATTAAAATAAAAATGGTTAAATAGAAGGTAGTATTTTTTTAATTTTTATTTTTGCAATTTCTCTGACTTTTCCAATATGTCT
Organism: Saccoglossus kowalevskii; assembly: GCF_978046115.1. NCBI lineage: Eukaryota > Metazoa > Hemichordata > Enteropneusta > Harrimaniidae > Saccoglossus > Saccoglossus kowalevskii. The sequence continues at coordinate 10,835,217 of NC_140643.1, read as the reverse complement.
GTGGCTCTTCCTTGTTTTGCATAATGTTTGTATCAGTATTCTTAGTATATTCAGTATAGCGTTCAGGGCACTGCTGTTGAACAACAACGATTCAGTCAATGTCCTTAAGTACCAATTTCCTCGTCGGGCGCTTTGTGGCTGGTGTAACATATTTAAGGTTGGTTTAACCATCGAAATCAACACTGAGAGTGAGACAATTGTAACATTTAGTGCTCCAAGAAAATGTTCTCTGTTAGTGTGTATTTATATACGTGAGCCGATCCTATTACCCATGGCAGTTGGACATTTGCCAAATGTCACAACACTCATCATAGCCCACTTTCTATATAATAATAACAATACAATTAAACTAAATAATTACAATTGATTTAAATTATTAAATACTGTTAAACTTGTCAGTGTTAACTTTTTACGTCACATTGTTCCATGGGTTTGGACATTAGTGCCTTTTTTGAAATGAATTGGTATTGATTAAGTGAAAGATTATTGCAGCAAGTATAACTCAAGTATTGTTTTTAGATATTCATAATGATATAGTTACATTGAGTATTGAAGTACCAGAGTTGCTAGTCGAATACTCGATAGAGGATATAAAATAGATTATATTCGTGAGGTTGTTTTCAAGCGTCTGCAATCAACATTATACCAGTTAACTAAAAATTCAAATGTTCCAGTAAACATAATTCTACCCAAAAGTGCCACAAAGTGTGAAAATTACTAATGCTAATAATAATCCCCACCAATGTATACAATTGTTCTTACAAATATAATACTCGATAAACTGATAAATGTTAACGATCAAGTTCATCTTTTTTTGAAAGTTTAAAATTATAAAACATAGGGGGTCTTGTTTTAATCAATTGCATAGGCTTCATTGCGATATTTGTTGTACTTACCGAAGAATACATGATTGTTCTATATCATAACATCATCACAATTTGCTGAACGTGCCTTCCTGGTAGCATTTGTCCAAAATTCTAAATGGGTGCCAGTTTTCTTCAGAAGGTATACCCTATTTTTTGATACACTAGGGCCATCAATAAATGTTCAACGAAATCTCCAAATGTACACTGTAGATAACCACGAATCCTTAATAGCCGTTTTTTGTCATCTCCTACTACAATGAAACAATTGCCACCCTCGTTATATGCATATTTTCATATGGCCTCCAATGGTTAATGACGTGGGAAATAACAATTTCAACGTTTGCATGTGGATTTTCAAGTGAATAACCACAACAGTAAATGTACCTTTATTGTTTATAGACATGTGCAACACAATTATTCAGTGAAATATGTCGGACTGTTTAAAGATATGTTCTACTGCAGGGGAGAGGGCGAATCCAACAATCGGTACTGAAATCAACAGTAATATATTTGATGTGAAACGTGTGAATTTTATAATTATTTAAAAAGTGTCTTTATGCTCTGTTACAGACATTTTTATATTCTCGGTTTTAAATTCAATTTGTGTTACGTTGGTAAGTTATTTCACATAAAATCTTTAAACTATTTTACCATTTTAGAGAAGGGGTCCTGAGCCATTCCCCACCCACAGACAAACACACCCACACCCTTGATCCACTACGGCAAAATGTTGTACACAAAAAAGACAAGACTATACGTATCTTAGCATTATTGTCTAAGTATTTTAAGGTAGAATGCTACTCACGAGTTTTTTCGCTCTTCGCAGTGGCACGATTTCCTGTCGAAATCTGTCTACAATTATTCATTTTAGTATTAGTCAATTTTGTATTATGTAATTTTATTTCTGCACAGGGCCTCAGCCTATCGTACAAAATGTAATGGGTAGAAAAGTGCACAGCACGTTTTAAATACAATACAACATCCATGTAAACATATGGTACTAAGTTAAGCTGGATTCATATTCATCTCGTCGCTTGACAACTTTTAAAAGATACAAAGCTAGTTGATATATGGTGTGGCAGTTTGTGTAAACTCAGACTGTCAGTATTTGCATAATTGCATAGGGTTATTGACAAAAGATCAGCCCTTAGATTATTATAAAATGGACATATAAAAACAAAGTGAATTTAATTTTCTACTATGTTAAATTCGAACGTATCACTGCAAAAACTAAAAAAATGTTGATCTAACTGTATTTTTGTGTGTCTGCCTAATTCAACATCATGTTTTTGGCCAAAACAGCGAAAATTCGTCAGTATATATTTTAGTCTATAATTGCTTGGCAATAAATTTTTCCGAAAGTACACAGCCTGGATGATTGTGAAATTGAGGCATGCCATTCTTGCTGACAGCATTTTTTTTTATTCTTTGAGTAAATATCACTAAGAAATTTGCAGTATCTCCAACTTGTTTTTTAAACCAGACAATGCCGAAGTCATATTTGAACGGGAGATTTGTATTTGGGTTTCCCAAGTAAGTCTGCCTGTCTTGTCTAATCGTTTAAGCATGATATAACATGTTTTGGGATTCCAGCTAATTTTTACTTTTAACCAATATGAGATACAACGCTTGAAATAACCACAGCATAATGGCAGACTTGCACATTCATCCAACGCCGCTACATTGTTTGTACAACTATTAATGATAAATATATATCTGCAAAATGTTGTTTGTACCCTCTCGATTTCCAAATTTTGGTACCCCCATATCGCTACCATACGAAATAGCTAGCACAATGATTGATTGCATCAAACAAATTAAATGCACCAGCCAGTGGCACACTACCAAATTTCTTACAGTATGTAAATGTGTTGGTTCACTGTAAATCTGTTTTATGAACCCACTAAAAATATAGTAAATTTTCTAAGACATCAAAAAAACGTGTAAAATATATGTTTGAAAAATATGATTCATCACATAGTTTCAGTGCTGAAGCAACACTGTGGGGGTAAATTGTTGGCTGCAAGAAGCTCTTCGACCTATACAATTCGTGATGATAAATCTTCAGCAATTTTTAAATGATCTGTTCAACCCGTAGCTGTACACTATTGTCCAATAACAGAGGCTACACATACTAATACAATAAGTTGACTACATTTGGCTTATACACTTGAAACGAAACAATATATATGCCATCATTAACTTGAAGAATACAAAACTAATGAACCAAACTGGGAAAATACAGTGTCGTGTTGTCGTGTCAATCCCGTTCGATCCCCACACTTCAGTAACTGAGCGAACACTAGCACAAGACAAACGGATCTATTCAGGACCACCACATCCTTCAGAGAGTGACTACCATTACATTATTGTTTCAATGTTGCTTTAATATTTAACATCAGCTGCTTGAACGCGATCTTCATTACACCATCGCGGAATCACCGAATAAAAGCTTGCCCATTAATAACAACCTTTTTTATTTGCTGCTGTTGAGCTGAGACGGTGTAACTTCACGATTGACATTTAAAGCTCGTTGCCACCAAAATGCTCATTACTGTGCAATTTAGATTTAATTAATACTGTGTGTTTATTATGTTCTAATCTACGATCATGAATCTCTTCACTTCCAAAATTTAGGGGGTTCGACCGAACCTCCCCCCCCCCAATCTACGGGCCTGAAAACGTCGATTCTGGTCCGATTTCCCCCCAAAACTCAGTTCTCTGCGTTCCTTTTGTCATAAGCTATTTGAATATAAGAACCACATCCCGGCTAAACCCAGTTTTCAGCAGAACTGTCCCAAAACACTGTGGACACTCTGGAAACTATCTGCTAACTCACTCAAACTTGCAAGCTAAAATAACATCTTTACTGGGGTAACTCCACCCTTGAACATATCCCATACGTCAAGGAATCCATCATCTGATACTGACGGTGACAGGTATTAATGATTCTAAAATCCCTATATGTAGTAAAACACAGCATAGCCCATTGTTTCTGAAAACGTGGGAAAATTGCCTGCAATGTACTTATAGCCTTTGAAATCGGGATAATTCTAATGATTATCAATAGCGAAAAAATAATTAAAAACAAAGGAACCTGCATCCAATACCCTATTATCATATGTCTAATTAGTTAACTTATTAATTTCTTGACTAATTAATATTAATCACCTCAATTCCTTATTAAGCTACTATCAGGGGGGAATTCTCTTCTTCCTGGGGTTCTCCACAGTGTCAGGGGGGAATCTCGTCTCGTCTCTATATCTCGTCCCCTTGAGGTACGGGATCGGGAAAGTCACTTAAGCTTTACAGTCAAATAAGACACACACAACGAAATACGTTTTAACTCTCGTCTTAGTCGGTCATTCAAGCACTGACTCTCCAGGACTGGACCACGACTGCGTCTCTCGTGGAGTACTCGCCAAGACCAACTCAAAACTCTCTTCATTTTCAAAACATTAACCAATTACAAAGCAGTAAAAAGACTCTAGGGCGTAACCTTCAATCATAAAGCCAATCACACTAAGTACTGAATACGTCATATCTTTTGATTAATCGTTCACTACATTAATAATTATGAATACTAACTGTCAGAAATAGTAGTCAGAATAGCGACGGTTATCTCGTAATTAGTTCCAAATCACCGAGTCGAGTTCCGTCCAGGACCTCGCCTGCCTAAACGATGACAGATATAACACAGCAATTTGCTCGTAATCAGCTAATTAAGTCGATTAACAGATACGCAAAAACAAATTCATCATACTACTCTAATTAATTTCTGCCCTAATAAGTACTAAGTCGCCATTAACTCGCTTGTAATAAGTGATTTCATCTTCATCTTCTAGTTGGTCTCCATGGTTACCCCTACCAAGAAAGCTATAGTACTCTGTATCTGAAACTCGACTCAAACACAGTAATTCTGATTAGGCAATGCTCAATGGCTCCTAATAAAAATCACAAATTATCTATGATATACTATGGTTCATTTTCAAACATTAAATCTTTGCTAATTATATTCATTACCACAAAATTGGCTTTGACCTAATTCGTACTTTCCATGTAGCTTTAACTGAAGTTCGCACACACTAGCCATAACACTAATTTCCTGCCAATCTCTCCAACTGATAGAGAGTTCTCAAGTATGAATAAACAAAAGTACCTGCTGGTATACATACACTGACATACACATGTACCAGCTATCGTACACTGGGTCTATTGACTTACATTACATACTCAGTTAGAACCTACACTTACTCATATGAAATCATTAATTGCTAATTATTTGATTCGGGTACACTACCATATTAAGAAACGCGAATTCCATGTGTAGAATTGTATAGAAGAGATTCGGGTGGATAGAGATAACGGAGGCGAGATAACATTGGCTTGAGGAAATAACGAGGTTTATTACACTAACATAAAACAGCATCTGACAAGTACAAGGACAATTTTTCAATTTATAGGGGAATGGTGCATTCTTGAATTTAGGCGGGAAGAGGATATATTACATGTATGTAATAGGTCAATAAGGAGGGGATCCGATTGGCTAAAATATATGCGTTGTGATAGGCTGAATCTTTCGTATGCAGAATCCAAAAGTGCTTATAATGATTCCCGATATTCCAAATATGGAATGATTACGCGCGTAAGCGTCCTCTAATAATAGAAGTTCGCTGATTCTGTCACAAACATTTTGAATTTCGGCATTCCCATCGTGTATCCTTAGAAGGAAAAGATGTATAATAATAAGGTTATTACGAGGATACCTCAAAGTATACACTCAGACAGAACGCCGATAGCTGTACTGCCTTCGTGCATACTTTGAGGTATTCTGGTAATAACCTCATATAATATCAAGGTATTACTGTTTTGCATATATTTTTAGTCTTGTAGCAAACTAAGTTTATTTTTTGCTACTCATAAAAATGAGTGATCCTTCTTGTCTCATTTTTTTAATGCTGTATTGGGTTAAAGCTGTGTATAATAATTATAGTAGTACCAATAAGCCGTTCTCCAAATATCAGTAGTCTAGAAAAAATATACTGACACAATCAATGGAAGCGGAACATCACAAACCCCCACAAGGGAGTCAGACCAAGTGCACGTGGATGATAAGCATCTGATGCTGGCATGCCACACCCGCCGTGATGCTCCAAAGTCATGTCAGGGAAAAATGTCAAATCAAGTTTACTGGACAAACAACCACACTAAGTAGCGAGGACAAACACGACCACATACATCAATCAACAAACAAATCTGCAATCATGTTACAGACAGAAATCCCATAGGAAGCCACCAAATCATGATTGTGACCAAACAACTTCTTAAATGCACGTTTCAGTCGAGGAATCAGAAACCCTTGGCTTATCAACTTGGCAGTCAATAGCCAACAGTTTCAATTCACTTCAATAAACTAATCATTCTATTTAAGCTATTGACCAGTGCCATGAGCCCTTACAACGCTTTGTCAGGGAAATGTACTGGATAAGAGAACTTAAAACCACTGATCCATACGGCCTAAACATTAAAGACAAGCAGCCTGTCGGCTGAGATAGCTCCGCTGTTAGCAATGCACATTTCAATTAAAGAACAGAAAATATTATTAGAAAATGAACAATATGTATAGTATCAAAGCAATGGGACTTGCTGTTTTCAACAACAATTCAAAAATATCACTTTTCACCAAAAATGACAAAAACAATCATCAAAATTAGATAATTGAAGATATCAGCACGAAATTAACAAATCTTAAAGAGGTCCACATGTAGTACTTATACATGTATATGTAATATCAAAGCAATTGGACTTGTAGTTTTTAACAAGAAGTCGAAAATATCACTTTTTACCAAAAATGACAAAAATATTCACCAAAATTAAGAATTGAAGATATCATTACAAAATGAACAAATCTGAGAGGGGTCCACATGTAGTACCTATATATGTAATATCAAAGCAATTGGACTTGCGGTTTTTAACAAGAAGTCGAAAATATCACCTTTTACCAAAAATGACAAAAATATTCACCAAAATTAGAGAATTAAAGATATCATTACAAAATGAACAAATCTGAAAGAGGTCCACATATAGTACCTATATATGTAATATCAAAGCAATTGGACTTGCGGTTTTCAATAAGAAGTCTAAAATATCATTTTTTACCAAAAATACCAAAACTATTCACCAAAATTAGAGAATTGAAGATATCATCATGAAATGAACAAACCTAAACCTCTCACCAAGTATCAAAGCATTCAAGCTTGTAGTTTTCAAGAAGAAGTCAAAAAAGTAAAACACAGACGACAGAAGACAATCACTCATATGATAAGCTCCGCTCGACAAAGTTGACAGCGGAGCTAAAAAAGTGAGATGAAGTATGCCCTCTTCTCTTTACTTCACTTCTCTTGTTTTTATTGCATAAACAAAATTAGCCATCTCTTCTTTCTTGAGTTGAAAACTCCCAAACAACTTCTGTCAGCTGCTTCCTGTTATTACACCTGATGAAGGTCAGGCTTTTCTGTTTTTTTAATAGTAGTTTTTAGCTTGGATTTTTATTATTTTCATCAGCTATGGCTACTATTTTATCGTCTTTTTAACCTGGTTTCCAGTGTTTGTATGATACTGATTTTTGATGTTTTTTTAACACAAAAATGACTACCATTCAGCCATTTCCAATTGGACCATCAAACCAATATATCTGAATATCTATGACATGATGTATAATGAATATTTAAAATTTGAAAATAATCAGAAAAAGCATGCCAGGGATATGGCATTCGAACCAGATTCATTAAAACAAAATGGCCGCCAGTCAGTCATTTTGAATCTTATCTGAAAAACAAAATGACGTGCATCAAGGTCCCATAATGTCTAATGAATATACCAAGTTTGAATAAAATCCATCTGTAAACAGCCGAGAAATGCTTGATTTTGATAATTTTTCAGTACAAAAATGGCTGCTATTCGGCCATCTTGAATCAGATCAGGAAACAAATTGATGTGCATATGTATAATAATATGTATAATGTATGTGTGAAGTTTGATTGGTCCAGGCATGATGTCTAAGATACAGGTCAGGACACATGCACGCACGGACAAACGGATACACGGATGATAATCCCTGTTTTCGGACTGCATCTGAACAGGGACTAAAAATGAAATGCACCAGGAACCCATAATGTGTAATGTATGTACCAAGTTTGAACAAAATCCATTCATAAATGCCAGAAATGCTTGATATTTGATGAGTTTTTAGCACAAAAATGGCTGCCATTTGGCTATTTTGAATCAGAACATGAAATAAATTGATGTGCATATGTATGATGTATGTGTGAGGTTTGATTGTGATTGGTCCTGGCATGTCTAAGATATACGTCTGGACGTACACATGCACGCACACATGGACAGAGAGAGGTCAATCCATAAGTCTTCGTTTTTGGACTGTGTTCGAACGAGGACTAAAAATGAAAATATCATCACCAAATGGAAAATCTGACAGTGATATCCACCTGAGGTGCCTATAGGTATAATACCAAACCAATCTGACCTGTGGGTTCAACAAGAAGTTGTATCACTATTTACCAAAAATATTTTTCTAAATTGGAAAATATCATGAAATGAACAAATCTATGAGAGGTGTAAAGTATCAAAGCTATCTGGCTTGTAGTTTTCAAGAAGAAGTCGAAAATATAAAAAGTTGACACGGACGCTGATAATCAGTAATATGATTAGCTCCGCTCGACAAAATTGACACAAAGCTAAAAAGTCTGTGATCACAGATTGCTTGGATGGTTGTAACCAGTTCCTAAAATAGAGGTTACATTTTGTCAGAAATATTTTTTGACAGGAATGTTCATGCAATGTTTATCCAGCTAATGCATAGTTTGAATGTCTAAGTTGCTAGAGTCACAATTGGGGTTTGTTGAACAATACAGTGAATGGCAGTACCTTAGGGACGACGTCAAAAGATTGATGTCGGGCAAAAAACATATTTCCTTTAGTTTGGGGGTGGGGGGAGGGTTTGACCTCAAAAAGTTTCCATCCTACAAAAACGATTTTATTTTTTAATGAAGTCAAAAAAATCTTGGAGTATTTGTAGTTCGTTTTTTTTCTATTCAATCATGGACAGAAATAACCGAAAAGGGAAAAAAAAAACAGAAAAATGGTTTGGTTCGGGTGTAAATTTGTGCATCAAATGAGGTGCATTTGTAAAATCTTTTTACACCCACTCGAAAACCAACTGCTATGCAATACTACTGTCCGATTATCAATTTGTATTTAATGGTGAATGTGTCTGACGCCATGACCAATATTTATCAATTAAGTTTCAGTGGGGGGTAGGGGGGTTTGGAAAAAAACTAAAGGAATTAAGTTTTTTATCCGACATCGATCTTTTGACGTGGTCCCTTAATTTATAAACATATTGATAAAAATAAGGAAATATCTATGATCAGCTTTCATTGAAATATTTAATAGTGATTGGTTCACCAATGTTTACGACTATATCTTGCATAACAATTAAACAAGACTCAACACTTACAGTAAAATACTTTATTTTCGCTTGGAATTAATTTTTGCTATTTTGGCTGAAGGTATGATTCAGTGAAAATAAAATCTAGCAAATATACCGTTTTTCCTATATTTTACATTCAGCTAGTCAAAAATCAGTGAAAGTAAATTCCACACAAAACACCACAAAAGACTTTTCAGAGAAAATTAATTCCAGCTATAATAAAGTATTTTACAGTATTCAAGATGAAGTGCTTGGTGATTGGATGATGTTGAACTAACTTTTTTCTGGGTTAGTCAATTTAAAATCAGCCATTATGATGTATAAATGTTACCAGCTTTCTGACTTTCACTGCAGTAATGCATTGTACAGTTGTAAACTAATTTCAATATACTTTAATTCTATTCAGAATAATGGGAAGAAAACAATGTTCTGGTCTCCAAGAATATATGAAGTTCTAAATACCTACTAAAAAACATTGCACAGCTTGTTCTGTAAAGTTTACAGGTAACCCTTCATTATTCTCCATAGATACTGTAACAGTTTCCGTTAACAATAACAAATAAACAGTGAAAAGAGAGACGTTACAACCGTGTCAGTTAAGCAAATTCCAATTAAACTGTAGACACACATAGCACCATGTATGGACACAATGAAAACCATCAATAAAACAAGTGAAAACAACTTCTGAATAAGAAAAGCATTTTTTTTTTCCTGCAAGGTATAGTTTGATATGAGATGCATACACTGCAGCTTTGGATTACATTTCTAGTACAGGGGAAAAGCAGAATTCAGCAGCATGAGTGAATATATTGACGGTAAAGCAAACAAAATTGCTATGAAAATAATGATGTAAAGGCAAACAATGCTGCAATAAGCGGGGAAATAACAATGGTAAAGTGAAAGTATTGATGGTAATACAGATAATGCTGTCATGGGAGTTGCGCAATGAATGAAATTTGTTTTATAATATGCAGCATTGAAAGAAAGCATTTAGTATATGTATACATTAAACTCATGTGTGTGCCACTATACACCAATGCCCACCCTGATAAGAGTTCTTAAAGTCCCAACCCCCTACCATACCTCTAAAACCTCCAGTGTCTCAAATTTAATTGTATAATTGGGCATATACAAGGGTTGGGGGCTCAAAGAACTCTTTCCGCCCAGCCATTAACAAACATATATAAGTCAAAATATAGATATATACATATGAATATGATTATTAGATAAATAAATAGATAAATATGAGGTTAAAGAAGCAGCCTGCTTTTGTAGTGTATGAAAGGCACATATGAAACAGTACTATAATTAGGGCAATTATCTGTTCATTATTACATGACATTCAGTCAAATAATACAGCAATGACATGAATTGTAATAATGTGTCATGCATTTCAGAGACCTCATTGGATGACATTTGACCTTCACACCATTTGTAACAATGTGTCATGGATTTCAGTGACCCTCATTGGATGACATTTGACCTTCACACCATTTGTAACAATGTGTCATGCATTTCAGTGACCCTCATTGTATGACATTTGACCTTCACACCATTTGTAACAATGTGTCATGCATTTAAGTGACCCCCATTGGATAACATTTGATCTTCACACCATTTGTAACAATGTGTCATGCATTTAAGTGACCCTCATTGGATGACATTTGACCTACCCCATTTGTAATATGACATGCATATAAGTGACCTTCACTGGGGGGGGGGGGGCATGAAACAAACTCCCATGAATAATGTTAATAAGGCAGTGATATCAGGGTGGGAAAATATTTGCATAATGATATGCAAAATAACAAACTTTTCTTGTTCACAAATATCAAAGTTACATATCGTATGAATATTTCCACATCAATTAAATTAAACATGTAATCTAAGTTTGATATGGCAGCAATTTGAGATGTTAATAGCAGCAACTCGGGACAAATGAGTAGTTTCTGCAGTGCATCCTGATACATGCTGACAGGAACAATACTACAAACATAATAACATTAATGGTCCTGCAAATCATTACTTTAAACTCATAATTCAAAACAGCCAACAAAGTAGTAACGTTTACTATCTCCATTAATATTGTTATAATGCTGATGTATCATATTTGCATACCAAATTATTAAATGTTTCTCAAGTTTCCGCATTTTGTGCTAGTAGCATACTATTTTGGGAACCTCTATTTATGAATTGCACTGAAGTGAAAGTATTATTATTGAAAAGGTGGTGGTTGTTGCAATCCTAAAATATGCATTCATATTTTGTATAATAAACTACATATTTAAAAGACAGTCAGAACCAACTACCACCCTTTAAATAGCTAATCAGTCATTGTGTCCATGCTATAGTTGAGACAAGTGATATAGATCATGTGACAGCCTCATTCAGAATTCATATATGCGGAAAATGAGCTTCTATTCAGCTCTTTCATAATAATGAACTGTCATGTTTATTTATTGCCTAAAAGATGGTGGTCATCACAACGCCTCATGTTTGCGATGTGAAATATACAACATGTGTCAATTACAAAAGTTAACACATACTGCATAACAACCACCACCCTCTAAAATTAAATGAACGCGATACAGTATTCAACTCCGAATTTAGCTTATTTGTAAACTATCTGCTTGGGAAATTAACGATCTATCTTTAGGGTTATTTCCATTGTACAGCCCAAATTTATTGCCACATTTTGCTTGAGAGAGGCCACTTTTCAATTGTCTTTGAGGAAAAGGATTAAAACTTTTGGATTTTGAATTGGACTCTGAAGGAGATGTTGGGGATATCAATTGTTCTGTACTTTTGGACCTTGTTCTTTTCTTCTTGTCTTTAAGGGAGAAAGTGGCAATTCTTTCTTCCACTGTTTGAACAGGCAGTACAGCAGTCTCATTAGGGTGTTGTGACTCTGAAGATGTATCAATGCTACCACTCCTGTGAGCGCTAACAGTAGTTGCCTGGGTTGCCATTTCCAACAACGTCATGGGTTTCTTGTCCTTGAATTCTTGTGAATGACGATGATGGGGATGATGTTGATGTACCTGCCTTGGTGTTCTATATTGTTGGTTATGTTTGTGATGTGTTCTTAAGGTATGATGATGAATACGTCCATTATGATGCGAACCTTTTCGAACATGTTGTTGTTTTTGGTCCAGTTCGTTTGCCGCTGATTTGCCATTTGTCTGTCTTGAGAGATCTAACAGTCGAGGTCTGTCATTTGGCTTTGCATCTTCTTGGGAGTTTATTTGTTTGGGTTTACCGTTGGTTTTTGTAGCCTCTTCAGTTAGTTTAGCAGCAATGCTTGTAACATCAAAATGAAACTTGTTTGATTGGCTAGTTTTCTTTTTCATATCATCATTTATGCCTTCAAGATCAATCAACACTGCTAACTTTGGTTCTGCAGCCGTAGTCTCCTCAGACACCTCTGTGTTATTCTCTACTTTTTCTATTCCACTGTTATTTTCTACACTAGTGTCCAGTTCATTAGAGTCATCTGATGAACAATCTTGATCCAAATTAGTCTGGTCATCACCACTTGATGAACTCCTTTCAACATTTTCTGTCATGGCAACCTCACTCCCGGTTTCATTTTCATCCATCCCATTTGTCACTTTCTCATTTGTTGCTATGTCAACAGGTGATTCCTTATCTTCAGCCGGGGAGTTGTCTGATGATGAACTTTGCGGAGATGTGGCAATCGTCTTGGCAACATGAGCATTGACATGTGCTCTTATCCTAAGATGGTTTACAGCACTTGCGTGATTTTGAGTTGGTGATGCTATCCTGGGACCAATCGTTACTCTCTTATTCCTAGCACCAAGCCCTGGAACAAGAATAAAAAGAATTAGATTCATGAAAAAAATATAATTTCTCAACAACGTAATGAAGCATGAGTGTTAATCACAGCAATAAGTATTCGGCATTTTCGTAGAGGTTAGTTATACAGTCTTGCTAAATAACATCATTTTTAATTACACAAAATATGAAAACAATATTTTAGAATTATATAGTTCTGAAGGGAAATTTAGGTTAGGGTTTGAATACAAACTGTAGGTTAGATAATATAGCTTCAGTTACATTTCAGAATTATTCAGTGTTTAAGACATTTTTATTAATTTATATTAATTCAGCCGTGTAATGACACCTCATATCAAGGTATGAATATAGATATATGCTTCACAACTATCATTTATGAGTGAATGCAAATATGTTTTTATTAGATAAATTTATTTTATCTAAATATCAAATTAACAAGCTATAATTGTGATATAGTGTCATATGACAGTGTGTTCCACAACACACAGGAATATGGTGTGTGGCAAAGCATGGTCTCTCTCACACAGATACAAAATTCATACAAGATAGAGATTTAGTTTTCACTAAATTGTAAAATTAAAATCAACCTTACCTTTCTTGCCAACAAATAAGTGATTCATCACAGGTGGTTTTTCAATATGTGGAGTAATATTCTTTCTCACCATTTTTGGCCTCGCATCTGAACAAATAAATAAGTGAAATATGACCTAACATGAGACTTGAAATATGACCTAACATGAGACTTGAAATATGATCTGACATGAGACCTGAAATATGACCTAACATGAGACTTGAAATATGACCTGACACGAGACTTGAAATATGACCTGACATGAGACTTGAAATATGACCTGACATGAGACTTGAAATATGACTTGACATGAGACTTGAAATATGACCTGACATGAGACTTGAAATATGACCTGACACGAGACTTGAAATATGACCTGACATGAGACTTGAAACATCATCAAACTCAATTCATTAATACTATTAAGACATTTATGTACATATGTGCATGTCTAATAAGCAAATGTGTGAATGTGTAATACCCAACCCTAATTTTTGACAAAATATATTTTGAACAATGTGCTTCTCTAGAAAAATGCTAATCAGCTCGAAATATGCAAATTAATCTTACCAACTTGGGTGTCTGTTGGTTTAACAGATGATCCGGATCCATATATGACATGCGCTTGTTGCTGTCGCTCCTGAATCCTCCAATACTGCCTTTTTAGTGAGTAAATATCTAATGACATTCTTTCCAGCATGGATGAAGAAATTTTTTGACTGAAACTCATATCACTACTGGATGAGAAGGCACCGGGACTCACGTTTGTGATGTCATTACTGCTTCCAATCTCACCTAAAGAACACATCAGTAACATTAGTCATATTTTCCATATCCAACATATTTTCCCTGCTTTTCAGACATTTTCTTAATTGCGTATCCAAAGGTAAATGTAACTAATGGTAAGTGTGAAATACAAAAACACATAGATATAATCATAGCATATAACGCTTCCCCTCCCCCTACATTGTGAAATACAAGCCTTCCTGTACTGCACAACTCCTGGGGCAATTAAAGTACATACTGTAAAATATTTTATTTTAGCTGGAATTAATTTGGTGTTTTGTATGGAATTTATTTTCATTGATTTCTGACGAGTTGAATGTGAAATTTAGGAAAAGAGGTATATTTGCTGAATTTTATTTTCACAGCGAAATTTAATTCCAACCGAAAAATGTATTTCACAGTAACCCATTAGTGGTTTTATATGTGATACCACTGATCATTTTAGTACACAAGTAGACCATTCTCCAGTCTGTGGTATCAAGGAAGACATGAAACCTTCTTACATTATTATCTATATTAAAATGCTAATGTTCCAATTACTTCCACCACACAAGTGGAAAATACATTTCAACGATTCATGACTCAATTGAGCTGCAACTGCCATGTAAAAATTAAATGATGAAAAATTAATTTTATTTTAATGTTATTTATTTGTAACGTGCCAGTTAAATATTCTATATCATGGCTTGCTAACTACCTGACAGTGAGATTCCAATAACAGCCTTTAGAAAGCCTTTCATGGGCATTTTTATGGCAAATTATAAACTATAACACGTTTACCCTGAAAGACACTTATGTTATGTTCAAATCCAAAGATGAAGCTTTCATTGGATATGGAAGCCATTTTGTGAGACCCATTACCCATAAGGCTTTATGGGTTGCCATGCACACAAAAGATATTCCATACGGGTGGTTAACATCATTGAGTTGTCATGATTGGTTAATTTTATTCAACTGTGAGTGTCATTTAAAATTTATATAGTAAACACATTTTATATTAAAAAACATTCATGTCTATATGAAACAGAATGTAATTCAAAAATTTAATTTTTTAAAATTCAAAAATATTTAATATAGTACTAAATTAATTCAAATCCCAAATTTAAGACTGATACATGTTGAGATGATGAACAAAAGTGTTTAGTAGGTACATGTATACTGGGATCATTGAGCGCCCTCTACAGTTGATAGTCACAAATATAAAGATGAGCAATTCTCGGGGGCGGACATCCGGGCATTTTCTACCGCCTGGCAACCCTTGCGGTGAAAACAAAGACCAAAAACTCGCAGAAAACGGTACTTTGCGATGGTTGTTGAGAGTCCCCTGAACAGTGTAACAAGATTAGCCCTACGTGTGTAACATATATGAATTTGGTTGTTCAGGATTACTTCAAAGTTGAGTTTGTGTTGTTTTCTCGAGTTTTCACCGGCTCCACCGGCGTTCCACAGCAGCGCGCACAGAGCCCATAGAAATACGTGGTACAGTGGTGCGCGTCTTAGCAACGTAGAACGTCCGTGACGTAGCTCCGCCCCAAGGATAGGACTTGGCCGACTCTGCAATGAGCGCCCTCTACAGTTAATTGTAACAAACACAACAGGCACCTTCTGTATTTACTATTCTAACATGCAGGCATGCCCTTTACCATACTGACCATTTTCTAATTTCCTCTGTGGTGACGGTGGCATAAACACGCCAAAGCAATTGATGGCTTGCAAATCATCTTCATCCAAATCTATTTCTTCATCACTAGTAACACTTCGTCTGGGCTTTTCTTTGTTTTTCACAGATTTTTCCAGTGTACCCACTGGTGTAAATGGAGTAATGCTGTACATGAACTTTTCACGAATTTCATCAAGATGAGGAAACGGGAAAGGCGCCATATTGTAAATTGTCTGAAAAATAATAAAAATTACGATATTCAGATAAATATTGATAAATTACATTAAAAACTGCAAAATTAAATTATTACACGTTTTTTCAATTTCTGTCCTTATCCATTGTATGTGCCCAGTTATGCAAAACACTGAAAAATATCCATTATTTAAACTAGCTTTCTCAGAGAGAATTAAAAGAATATATAGATACCTGTATGAGTTCATCTCCACTAACCAGTCCTATATGTAACATTTCATGTGTTAAGAATCCCATTGAGGTATAGAAATCATCAGCTGATTGGCAACCTTCTATACGACTGAAAAAATACAAATATTGTGATTAATAATACACTTAATAATTGACAAAGACTGATTTAGTTGACTTTCTAAGCAGAGTGACACTGTATATTTCCAGTTTACTTTTGTTTGCCAGTTCCTTGTACCAGTGATAAGATTACAGTACGTGTTGCAAGTATTTCAACGTTACAAGACCATACACATGTAATGTACATCAAATCAATCAATAATAGATGGTTTCCTATTAGATTGTTGTTGCAGGAATACAGAAATATCAAGCCCTGCTAGTCACAAGGTTTTACCAATTACATCAATAAAAACAATTATCGTGATATTTTTTCTTTATTAGTAGTACATGCACTAATGTACATGTAAATGACTGTGGTGTAGAGAAAAAAATAAGTTGTGATCAAGCTCACAATTGAAGATGATTATTATTATTATTATTATTCAAAGATTACTAGAATTGTTATTCTTGGTGAAATAAAAATCATATCATATCATATCACAATTGACAATCATGTTCCATACACATTTATGTATAAACAATTCTGAGAATTTTCCACTGCTATATTGACATTTAAATTAGGAATATAAAATTACTTGATAGGGAAAAAAACAAAACAGAGAAAAATATCTTAGAACTTACTCTCCTAGTTTGGCCCAGATCGCAAGTGCTGTCCTCAGTAAGATTTCACTACCTTCCAGGAATACACAGTCCCAAACTCTTAGTACAATTGGTTTTGGAAGACATGTGGCAAACAGAGTCAGGAACCATTGCATAGTAAATACATTGGTGAGTGGAGGTTCATAGTGACCTACAAACAAACAAACAAACAGTAACTGACAAGCAGTATTCAGGCATGTACATGGAATTACGGGATATCTGTACAAGTATTAAATCCTATAAAGTGCATACGTTCATTTCACATACAAAGCCGCAGTGTATGAATAGACATGTGATAACATGTAAAGAATAGTAAGTGTTCGAGGTAAAAAAAAATCAATAGAGTTGTAGCCAGAGAATGGAAAAATTGACTGTGTGGTAAGCACGTTGTAGAATCTTCAAAGAGTAACACACTCTAGAATTTGCTAAAAAAAACAAAACATTTTTTTTGTCAAAAAACCCATTTAATGTTTTGAATGAATAGCGCCCTCTGGAGTTGACTTACCATTAGCATCATCATTGGCTGCTTTCTGTAAATTATCCAAATGTTTTGAGAGTTGCGGTAATTTAATTTGAAGAAGTTGACGGAAGACTGCCATATCCACAGACAAAGCACGCAAATTATTAGCAAAATAACTTTCAGGAAGTACATGGTCTATCAAGTAAATCATCATCTACAAAAAAAACACAAGTTATATTACAAAAAGTGCGAGTACAAATTTCATTTTGTCTGACATTCTACAACATTCAGGAGATACTGGTACAAAAAATGTATGTCCGCAATCTAAATCCAGTCTGCATTACATTATTCAACAATGATAGGTGTAGTTTGTAAAGCATGTTAGATTAATTGCTATTTGTCAGTATCCTCTTCTCATTCTCAAACTTCCCACATGAATCTTCTTTACACAAGTAAAATTTATCAACGCAAAATAGTAATCACTGTGATATTTGTAGAATTATAACCAACTTGAGAATGTAGTAGACTTTCGTTGGGCAAAACAGAAAAAGCTTGATAAAAAAATAATAATAATGATTAATGAGTAACAATTTTTACATGTTATTGTAGCCCCTGCAACACTATCTAAAAATTATGACAACACTAATGTCAACATTAATTACGTCACGTGACTGCTAAATAAACAAAATCCATTGTGTTGCTAATTTTTCACTAATACATGTGTACTAGAAAACCAAAAAAGCCGCTTTTTCTTAAAATCAAAACGTGACGAAAAATGAAAAAAAAAAAAATCACTCTGAAAGTCTACTACATCTTTAAAGGATAACAACAAATTATGATAACTCTTTCAGACACTCCTAATACAGTACACTCCCATGCACTCCTATGCAGGCTATCAGCTGAATGCAACTTTTCAAAAAAGTTGTTTAAAGTGAGTATACCTTTGTCATCTATAATTGCAACATATTTTTTTAATTTATTTTACTGATATAAATCATGTTTTGATTGGTTGCTTTAAACAAATTAGATATATGGTGGTTTTGAAAGGAAAACCAAACAAGGTTTAAACTATCTAAATGTTAAAGCCATATATAGTCGCTTATTTGAATTTCATGTAAACAAACAATGTATTTTACATGCATTGCCTATGCCGCTATCGGTTACATTTAAACATGATGTGGTGCGATGACAGCATCACTTTATGTTATGCTCAGACTGTATTGCAGCATTTGAAGCATCTTTTCCTGAGATTACAGATTTGATATATATTTGTGAACACAAATTAAAGAAACTCCAGGAAATATGCAGAAAAAAATATTTTCAGACAATTACAAAACAATAAAATGAAAATAAAAACATCCATTGCAGCAATATTAATGAATGTCATCCCATAGCTCCATAAATGTCACAGAAAGTCAAAATAAATCAATAAAAAAAAAATACTTTCACACCAATTCAACCCATAATATAAAATCATCAAAATATTTGAAATGATGCCATTTTACAACATACATTATTTATTTCCTTAATGACTAGGTATTGCCTGCAACGATGTAATATCTATGCAAATGTAGAGATAGATGGGCACAGGGGGCACTCTATATTTTGAAGTGTTTTACAGGGGGATAGATGTTTGACATGTGTACATGTGATTTCAACAAGGATGAATATATTGGTGACTTATTTTCCGCATGGAATGCTTATCAGAATTTTTATTTTTACTCACTTTTACATCATACATAAGATAATTATATTATTATTCCCTAGTATTTTTCTTAGTTCAGCTGGGAAAGATATGAGTGACATATTAAAGAGGTGTATCACTGTGAGTCAAAGATTACTTGTGATGCAGCTCTTATTTCAAGAGTATTCTCCCCAACTGAATGAAGACAAATATTGGAGAATAATAGTATTATCACATGAACAAGTCAAGTTTTTAGTTTCTTGAAATTAAATATTCTGATTATACAAGAAGGCATAAAAACTGAAAAATCATTCATAGCTTCACCAGGCTTGTAGTGCGTCTATTATGGTAGTGTCAACACATTGACACACAACGCATTCCTGGATATTGAACACATTGTTTCAATACAGTGGCAACACACTGGAATGCTAAATACACATTGTTTTTGATTAAAATTATTTTGCAATCAAATGTTTAAATTTGTTTTCTTTAAGTTTAAAAGCAACAACCGCTATTATTATTATTTCCTGACTCTGTTTGCCACATGTCAGGAGGTAGTGAAATGGAAGTCAGTAGAAATAGTTCCATATTCACAGAACATAGAAGACGCAGGGTCAAAAAGAGGTATTTTCCGTTCAATGGATATGACTTTTGCATGTAATACTCTTCATCAGATAATCAGTTACTGATATTAGTCTCAGTAATGTAGTACTAATCCAATATTGTTTATCAGTTAAATTATTATCTTTTTTTTTTTCATTTCCTGTCGGTTGATGTATCTTGCATCAATTTAAGTAGTGACAAAGATTAAATATTTTTTAAAGCTATCTGTTTGACAATTTAGAAATTTCAATAAAAGTTGTTTTGATTTAAGAATCCACTCTATTGTTACTTTTATGACTCTAAAGGCATTTTATATATGTTGAATTTTATGGCATTTGTAAAGACAAAATTTTGTTACGTCACCAACACTCTGTGACTTAGGACCTCAAATAACTTTTCACTGCTTCGACATTTTGAAAAATTCAGCGACTCACAAAATTGTTCTCTTGCAAGATCAAAGCAGTTTACAGTTGTTTGTTTGTTTGTTGTTTCCACAATGAACACAAAGTTAGGAACTGAAAAAAAAAGCTACCAAATTCAGAACTTCTAACAATTACAATTCTAAATATATGAATCTAGCAAAATCACTTGTTCTGGGATGAGTGGGTGTTCACATTATTATAACCAATGTAAGCATATGGCCTTTATTCAGTTGGAAATTAATCTTTGCTTTGTGATCAATTCATACACACAAATGCACATGACATTTGACCTTGCGAAGAATAGACAACATATGGCTGCCTTTGCTGTAATGTATTCTCCTACATAGGGTGTTTCCATGAGTAGCAGGGCTCAACACAGACGTAATGTCAACCCACTGTTGAAAAACATATGTGAACATGACTAAAGCTGTACTGAACGGGCTAGTTCAGCTTGATGTTAGAGGGCTGGTCTTGACCGAAGTTTTGCATTTAACCCTGAAATAAGATACTGTAAAAGGGTTAATTATTCACTGGGTTTTAATTTTGCTTATTTCGCTGACTGAAAAATGCACTAAATTAAAACCCAGTGAATATGTAAAATTTAGCATAGAACACATTATCTAAATGATATATATGCCTGAAATGGTAAATCAGCAAAATTTAAACCCAATGAAAATTAGTAATTTTACAGTACATATAAACAAGGTATCCAGATTAAAACAATGCCCTCTATTAAATGGCGACACAATGGTAGGGGGGATAGGACATAATATGTGTGAATGCTAGAGTAAGTGATCTATTCTGATAGTATATGTGATCATAGGTTATGAAAGCACATGGCAATCGATATCTTAGTAAAACCATGAACAAATATATTGTTGCTATTTTGTTGATTGGTGGATGGGTTAACACAACCAGAAGAGGGTATTTTGTTTATAGTCAAGAAAAGTCCTTTTATTCATTCTCATTCCTTCATCTGTACATCCAATTCTTAAATCCATACATTTATTCTTTCATTCATCCTTCAATCCATCCATCCATCCATCCATATTCATTAATTCAGACAGTCATTTCCAAAACATTGACGCCAAATAGTTTAGGGTCTGGGCATATCAATACGGCAATGTGATAGAATATAATCCACTCCGATGTGAAATGTGAAAACTCATAAAACCTGCACCATACCTGGCATCAAACCACAAACAAACAATTTCAAAACTTAATTCTGTTTTCTTTTGTGAATTTTACTGAATATTCAAACAATGTGTATTGAAAGCTGTCACGGTATACGTATTGAAGTGACGTATATGCTCTGAAATATGGATTAATTTGTTGTTGTCATGTGACATTGACATTTAAGAGTACATCCTGTTGTTGGTATTTGCATCACTGACCTCAAAAAACACAATAATAATAATAATGGCTTGTTTCCTTTTAAAACCCAAAAAAGGCATTGATACATTTTATTATAATGTCGGCAATACCAATTCATAGTCGACCACAGAAATAAGATGACAGAAATTAAATTATATTTTGTATTAATGTTGTTTATCACTTCCAACCAGGGAATCTACGATCAATAATACAATATTTTTAGTTCCAATAATGTGAGAAATTCCAAGATGAAGACTAATGATGCTGTAATTATTTTTTGATTGGATAAAGCTTGAGATGTTTGCGTCAAGACTGCACTTCCAGTCACATGATATAACAGAAATGATAATAAATTATGTAGTTTATGTCTGTATACTGTAAACCGATTTAATTTCATGAGGGACAATTTTGTCACAATGAATGCCATAAATTATTGAATCATCAACATTTCTAGTAGTGAAATAGTATTTCTAGTATTTCAGAGTCAGTTTTTAATTTTCATAAAAGCGACCATTATAGAAATGAAGGTGACATGAACTATCTGAGTGTCTAAATGAAACTGATCTCCAGATTTAGATATCCCAAACACATCATTCCATTTAGCATCTACTGTGCCTCCATGTAAGTCACCTCAAAAATAATGGAGATAAATTCAGACACATTACCCATGGGAATCTTAAAAGCTCTGCTGACTTGCAATTGAATGAATAAATTAATATTTGGTGTGATTTCTGATGTAAGCTATTGGTGTAATTAGATGTCCAAATATGGTAAGTTAATTGTTAAAAAATTAATCTGGTTATCAGCTGACCTTGGTATCAGAATATGGTAATAATAAAATTAATTGTGTCTAAGTGAATATCAAAGAAACACAAAATGATAATGTAGATGAAGATGAACAGAACTGTGAATTCATTGTTGGAAAGTGTTCACATTTTATTATAGGTACAGTTGTAATACTATTTTGACCATCCATCAATCACAGTTTTTCACAAATGAGTAATTACTTTGAAAGTCACCTCAGATTAGGATAAATCTATTAGTAAAACAAACTAAAATAACAGAAATATAATTTATAACATTTATGATATTGAAATAATTTTGCAAAGGTTTTTTTCCAGGCTGAAAAAATTACTCAAAACCAAATAAAATAATGCAGTTACTAGTAAGGATTGAAAAATTATGACATTACATCTGTTTTACATTTTAAACAACATATTCCATGGCAGCATTAATACATCCAACCCAAAGTAGCTTACCGGTATGTCTGATTGGCTAAACAAACAGACCAATCAGTGAGCAGATTTTTTGTTGACAGGCTTTTTTAATATATCAAATTCTGCCTTATGTAAAGCACTTTGAAATAGCAACATATCATTTTAGCGAATTTTACTCAATGCATGAATTAACTGAATTTTAATTTAGCTAAAGTACCAATAATTTTATTCTAATTAGCGACATCTTTATTTAGCGAAATTGTGGATGTCTAAAAAGACATGTTTTACAGTATATGATTAAGTATCTTCTATGAATCTTTACAAATATCTCATGGGCATTGGATGTTTTGACTTCATGAATCCCCCCAAAAAAATATGTTTTTATAATATTTTGTAATAACTTATGTTTACTATTTTCAACAATAAAAGAATGCAGTTACCTGATATTCAAGCCAAAAAACTTTTTATCATAATATTTTTATTTTTATAAAAAAAAAATCAGATTTGAGGAGATAATATTTGCAAGCAAACAAACCAATAATTGTAACAGATGTTGGTTTCATCTTAAGAACCATATTATACTCGGTAACAGACGAAGCAATAAATCTACTAAATAAAACAAATATAGAGTTTTAAGTTTCATTAATCGTCGGTATGTCTGAGTTGGGTGAAATATAACTCCAACAATTCAACAATTTCCTTTCATTTTCAAATCCTCACCAGATGACACACAAACATATGGCACACAATATTTGCCAATTTTATTACATACTTCCTGTCCAGTTGTCATTTTTGAAAAAATTAATAATAGAAAAAAAACATTTCCTAATCTAAGCCTTCAATGCAGTCAATTATAGCCAGATAGGGCCACATATATTCATACAGCACCACATAGAAAGGAAACTGGTCAATGAAGTGACTTAAAAAATAACTCTTAATAACATTACTCGACATGTTTTCATTTTAATAACAAACGGAAATACCAGATAA
The DNA here is from genome assembly GCF_978046115.1 of Saccoglossus kowalevskii. Taxonomy (NCBI): domain Eukaryota; kingdom Metazoa; phylum Hemichordata; class Enteropneusta; family Harrimaniidae; genus Saccoglossus; species Saccoglossus kowalevskii. The sequence continues at coordinate 10,811,080 of NC_140643.1, read as the reverse complement.
TGAGATCACAGTTAAGTCCCTGTTAAAACCCTTATGGAAATGTTGAAAGGTCATCGATATATCAATAATTGGAAATTTAAATACTCGTGCTGTTTCCATGGTTACCTGAGTTTTTTTTCACCTCCTCCAGCACATTAATGCATACATTAAGATTATTATTTTCTTACTCATGACCACCTAATCATTAAATAGAGTCAGAACTTCCAGAATTGTTGTTCCCTAATATTGAATAAAAACTGTGATACCCAATTACCCATAATACTAACTACGATTATTTGTATTCTGATAACTAAAAATAGCTGAGACACTACAGGAGTCTATTCATCTTGTCCATTCCCTAATGACTCTGTTCAAAAGCTATAAATAGAAGACGGTTCCCATGATGCTTTGCAGTCTCATGTGATTGTTGCCTTAAAATAAAAATGAAAGTCTTGGATTCCCAAAAGCACTTAGATGACACTACATACATGCAAAACAATCACTTCTCGATTTATTATTGGTTCTCGATTGTTGTCAGCATATTTATATATATATATATATATATATATCTTGAATTGGTATCATATTTGCTCTATTAATAGTACATGCACTTTCGTAAATGACAGATTTGTATCATTAAGATTATATTATGAGGCTATTACGAGGATACTGCAAAGTATGCACAAAGACAGTACAGCGGAAGAATCAATCGACGTACAGTCTGAATACATCATGGGAATGCCGAAATCCAAAACATTTGGAACAGATTGAGCGAACTTCTTTGATTGGTGTCTGGTCAAACCCTGGGGGCCAGCCATTTTTGTTTTTTATTATTAGAGGACGCACATGCGTAATCATTCCATATTTAGAAATTTGCGTTTCCTAATATGGTAGGATGAAAATACCCAGTGCAATACCGCAACATTCAGCACGCTATAACTTATGGCGTTACAGTAACAGATGTATAATAATAAGTCTTATTGTTAAGAATACAGCATACAAAAAACACAATTTAGTTTTGGTTTATGCGCACTTACATCAGAGTGAATACTAGTACTGAAGATAGCTAGAGTACAAGTTTTAACAATTTCACTGGTTTATTACACTTTTTATTTGTAATACAATTTAATAAGCCCAGGATGTGTTTCATGAGCAAGATTTTAATTTAATTCTCATGTTCTATCACCATGGCAATATATCAATGTTTTTTCTTCCTTCAAGACAATCAATGTTCAATGACAACCACAATTCCTACATACATATAGATCTCAGCATGATGCTGAATACAAACTAGATGTAAGTACACGGTGAACAACTGACCCTATGATCTAGTCACTTTTCACAAATCAATCACTGACTGACACTGCTCTTTAGTAGACTGTGACAGCTACGCACTGACAGGGTTGACAAGACTCAAATAACGTGAAATGTTTTATATCAGCAGATCTCTAGATTCCAATGAATGAGTCGATATACATGTATGCATGTACTTTTTAATATTCAACAAGTTAAACAGTCGGACTATCAAGTGTTATGCAAGATTTTTTTCATTTTTCAGGAGACGAGAAGTAGAAATACATTTTATTGCTTCACTGACAATGTAATTAGAGAACTCAATCATGAACTGCCAAACAGAATATGATAAAATCCACGGGAGCTTTTTTTAACTACTCGTCACCATAAATAGAATTTTATATAAAGTTCACTTGCCCCACAATGTAGGAGAATGATTTATTAAATTTAAGACAGACTGTCAATGTTTTGGTTCTTTCTCATCAGAATTGACGTTACGATACAAACATCCATTCCACATTGTATTTACCTTGCTAGAAATCACATGCTGTATGACATCATACTAGCATAGCAACGATCATCGCTAGGGTATAAATGTGTATAAATATTAAATGTATAAATGATTTCAACGTCAACAATAGAAACAATCTTGACCACGATAGATGCAAACAATTCATACCAAATTATCCTTGTCATTATGCACACAATGCCAATTATGCACACATAATGCCAATTTTCAGTTCAAAAGTTAACAAGTCATTGTCAATGACACGTCCCCGTTCTGTTCATATTTGAGTGACATGTACATTCAAAGCAGATCATGACCGAAATGCACCTGCATATGTACAACAAATTGTTCTAAATCTGAACAAAATCCATCCATGCATGACTGAGATCAGGTTCCGGAATTGTGAAAATACGTGATTTTGATGCATTTTCAGCCTTAAAATGGCCATCATTCAGCTATTGTTAAGCGGATCATGAAACAAATGCACATATCTATTTGTGACATGATGTACCATGTGTGTGTGAAGTTTGAACTTGATCAATCCAGACATGTCTTGGATACGGATCCAGAACTGAATTTATTAAAACAAAATGGCCGCCAGTCGGCCATTTCGAACTTGATTCGGGAAAAAAAAAGACGTGCATCAAGGTTCTATTATGTTTAATGTATGTACCAAATTTAAACAAAATCCGTCCATGCATAACTGAGATCCGGGTTTGGAATGGTGAAAATGTGCGATTTCAATGCATTTTCGACCTTAAAGAGGCCGCCATTTGGCTATCGTTAATGAAATCATGAAACAAATGCACATACATATTTGTGACATGATGTACCTTGTGTGTGTGAAGTTTGAACTTGATCAATCCAGACATGTCTCGGATACGGATCCAGAACTGAATTCTTTAAAACAAAATGGCCGCCAGTCGGCCATTTCGAACTTGATCCGAAAAAAAAAATAACGTGCATCAAGGTCCTATTATGTTTAATGTATGTACCAAATTTGAACAAAATCCGTCCATGCATAACTGAGATCCGGGTTTGGAATGGTGAAAATGTGCGATTTCAATGCATTTTCGACCTTAAAGAGGCCGCCATTTGGCTATTGTTAATGAAATCATGAAACAAATGCACATACACATTTGTGACATGATGTACCTTGTGTGTGTGAAGTTTGAACTTGATCAATCCAGACATGTCTCGGATACGGATCCAGAACTGAATTCTTTAAAACAAAATGGCCGCCAGTCGGCCATTTCGAACTTGATCCGAAAAAAAAATAACGTGCATCAAGGTCCTATTATGTTTAATGTATGTACCAAATTTGACTGAAATCCGTCCATGCATAACTGAGATCCGGGTCCGGAATGGTGAAAATGAGCGATTTCAATGCATTTTCGGCCTTAAAGCGGCCGCCATTTGGCTATCGTTAATGAGTTCATGAAACAAATGCACATACATACTTGTGACATGATGTACCTTGTGTGTGTGAAGTTTGAACTCGATCAATCCAAGCATGTCTCAGATACGGATCCAGAACTGAATTTTTTAAAACAAAATGGCCGCCAGTCGGCCATTTCAAACCTGATCCAAAAAAAAAAATGACGTGCATCAAGGTCCTATTATGTTTACTGTATGTACCAAATTCGAACGAAATCCGTCCATGCATAACTGAGATCCGGGTCCGGAATGGTGAAAATGTGTGATTTTGATGCATTTTCGGCCTTAAAATGGCCGCTATTCGGCTATCGTTAATCGGATCATGAAAAAAATGCATATGCATATGTCCCATATAATGTGCGATGTATGAGTGAAGTTTGAACTTAATCGGTCCATGCATGTTCGAGATACAGGTGATCACGGACGGACGCACGGACGGACAGACGGACGGACGGACGCACGCACACAGGGCAAAACATAAGTCCCTGTTTTCGGACTACGTCCGAACGGGGACTAAAAAGCTATAAATAATATCTTATAAAGCCATCATACATACATAATATACCAGCACTGTGCTTGAAACAGAGAAAATACTGCACAGATGGGGAATGAAATGTGAATTGATCAAAGGTGCCCCAAGGTCTTACTTTTAGTGCGTCATCTTCTTTACGTTGCATAACTTCTAGTATAAGTGCAGCGAGTACGTTAAATCCTTGACAATACCCAACAGCTTTATTCCAACGAGCATATGCTAATAAAACCCTTTTCAATACCACTCTGTCTTCCTCAGCTTCCTGACCACAAAACCCACTACAACCAGTACGATGTAGATCCTATTAAATAGCAAGAATTATTTTTAATATTTCTGATGGATGAATATTTGGTGAGCATGTTAAAAAAATTGTACACATAATATATAGTAAAACTGTCTCCATTATTAGTGCATGCATTGAATAACAGACTTCGTTCCTAGTCTAAAAAATTCACAATACAAAAAATGTACTATATTGGCTTTAATAGTAGCACATTTGTTTGTGATGAAATGATTATAAATGTTGCAGTCAAAATAAGTAAATTTACAAAAATGCTGAGACAGGCAAAAGATTACAACAACATACACCAACTGAGAGCCAACCACATAAATTACAAGAACACAGATTACGCATATTCACACCTTTACTATTTGAATTCCTAGCTTGTCGTCATCCGGATTACTTCGTTCATTGAATGCTAGTTTGACAGTCTTCTCCCAGTCCACTTTGATACTTCTGATATGATTGTCTGCCAGACACAGCCATATTTGTCTTCTGAATTCGTGGGGTATACCTCTCGGTAGACGTACTACGGCTTTGAGTGCGTCATACCACTGAAATTAACAACAGCAATATAATTGCAATACAAGTCAAGACTAACTATCTGTGATCATTGGTATACTACTATAGACTAATTAAACCACATCTACAGCATAATGGGATACATATTTAGGTGGAACAGTCTCGTTTAATCTCATCCATCACTTGCACATTGTATTCTTGACATATAATAACCATTTCTAACACAACATTATTTGCTTTATATTTTTACACTAATCCAAGACTTTGAATTGAATTATGGTGGCGGGACAGTGCAGCACATGTAATTACCCACAATCCTAAATGTTTTGTACTAATCTGACAAACAATTCTTCGATAACTAAAAAAATCCCCTCAGCACGTGGTTGTATTTTTGAATGGATGAAACAAACTAATATGCATTCTAGCTACCAGGTGAATAGAATGAACATTTATCACATCTACAAATGGTTTTCACCAGACTTTGAGAGCTAAATTTGACATTCTGAAGACATATTGCAAAGTGTACTTTTAAAAAACAATTATAACAGATCATTAATGCATCCAAAAAATTTTTTCAACAACAAGTTTTAGTAAAATCAATGTCCAATAGTACATATCATAAAGAATTATGGGTAATTTTTAGTGAGCAGTATAATACATAATAATCATTGGACTATTTTTACCTGCTGATAGCCATTCTTTCCTGGTAAGGGTTCAATGCTGAATCGCATCCTTGTGTCAATTCCTACAACAACAAAATCGCTCAATAAGTAAGGGGGTACACATAGATATTCTAGTCAACTATGATGTCACACTAGCCAACTATGATGCCACACTAGCCAACTATGATGTCACACTAGCCAACTATGATGTCACACTAGCCAACTATGATGTCACACTAGCCAACTATCATGTCACACTAGCCAACTATCATGTCACACTAGCCAACTATCATGTCACACTAGCCAACTATCATGTCACACTAGCCAACTATCATGTCACACTAGCCAACTATCATGTCACACTAGCCAACTATATGTCACACTAGCCAACTATGATGTCACAATAGCCAACTATGATGCCATACTAGCCAACTATGATGCCATACTAGCTAACTATGATGCCATACTAGCCAACTATGATGTCACACTAGCCAACTATGATGTCACTAGCCAACTATGATTGCATACTAGCCAACCATGATGTCACACTAGCCAACTATGATGTCACACTAGCCAACTATGATGTCACACAAGCCAACTATGATGTCACACTAGCCAACTATGATGTCACACTAGCCAACTATCATGTCACACTAGCCAACTATATGTCATACTAGCCAATTATGATGTCACACTAGCCAACTAAGATGTCACACTAGCCAACTATGATGCCATACTAGCCAACTATGATGCCACACTAGCCAACTATGATGCCACACTAGCCAACTATGATGCCACACTAGCCAACTATGATGCCACACTAGCCAACTATGATGTCACACTAGCCAACTATGTCACACTAGCCAACTATGATGCCACACTAGCCAACTATGATGCCACACTAGCCAACTATGATGTCACACTAGCCAACTATGATTGCATACTAGCCAACTATGTCACACTAGCCAACTATGATGTCACACTAGCCAACTATGATGTCACACTAGCCAACTATCATGTCACACTAGCCAACTATATGTCATACTAGCCAACTATGATGTCACACTAGCCAACTATGATGTCACACTAGCCAACTATGATGTCACACTAGCCAACTATCATGTCACACTAGCCAACTATGTCACACTAGCCAACTATGTCATACTAGCCAACTATGATGTCACACTAGCCAACTAAGATGTCACACTAGCCAACTATGATGCCATACTAGCCAACTAAGATGTCACACTAGCCAACTATGATTGCATACTAGCCAACTATCATGTCACACTAGCCAACTACGTCATACGAGCCAACTATGATGCCATACTAGCCAACTATGATGCCATACTAGCCAACTATGATGTCACACTAGCCAACTATCATGTCACACTAGCCAACTATCATGTTACACTAGCCAACTATCATGTTACACTAGCCAACTATCATGTCACACTAGCCAACTATCATGTCATACTTGAGTTTCTTATTTGAAATAAAAGTCAACATAGGTAGTATTTGCTCTATTATTAGTATGTGCACTCATGTAAATGACAAGAGTTGTGTCTATGGTCAGAATAAATCTAATTCTAAGATCTAGTACACAACACATGCAAATATTTGTGTACATGTATTAATAATGAAACATTTTTGACTACAAAACATCAAATAATGTTCCATAAGGTAGTGCACCACACCATAGTACAGGTGTATCCAATGCATTGATAACTATTATTTTCGAGCGCGGAGCTATGTCATTTTAAGTTTCTAAGATGTGTACCACTGTGCTATCGCCTCTGCACGAGCTGTTGTAGAACGACAGTCAAAGAAACAGTGTGAATCTGTATAGTTACAGGTTTTACACTAAATATACAACAAAAATGCAAGTAAAAGAAAAACTGTGCAATGAGACAACAAATAAATTTAGGTTTTACAGAGTGCACAGGATGATGAATATAGGTTTACTGTAAAGCATGTTGAAATAGCTACATGCCATTTTAACAAACTCGAATATTAATTAAGCTAAAGTGCCAACAATCTCATTGTGAGAAATCAACATACTTCTTTTAAATTAGCTGCATCTTGAATTAGCAAAATTACGGATTAGCTAAAAATAACATGTTAGCTAAAAACACATAACTTCCTCTCAAAAATTACAATCAATATAACACATATAAAATAGAATATTGATTTTCTTAACAGTTGAATATATCAATTCACTGAAAATGTTAAAAGTTCAACACTGATAATTAAAACATTTTGGGACAGTTAATTATATCTGAAGCATTTGCATAATCAATTTCTATCATCACAAGAAATTGATCAGCGTTCTTAACTGCATGGAATATTAATGATGTTGACACAGTTAACATTACAGTTTAATTGCTACAAGGCTCTTGCAGGTTAAAGTTATAAGGTTTTTATTCATGGAATTTATTTATCAAATTATAATCCTAACAATAGAAATGGTTTTATTGGTTTCAGAGAGAGCAGCAATAAAAAACTTTTCAAAGAAAATATATTTTTGTGATCATAAACAAATTTATAATGTTTTGTGAATTCAAGACCAAGTAGTTGTATACATTGTAGTGTTACAAACATCGCTACAAGTTAACACTATAGACAGTATATGGCTTACTGTGAGGCTCAGCTGAAATTGACTCTGTATATTGTCTACTCACACCTATCTACTGCCACTCACCCATAAATGAACAAAATTCGCCAAATTCAAAAGTTCCAAAATCCAATCAACAAAAATCAATATGCAATATTAAAATGTTACTTGAATTATGGAAATATAAACTAATTGAGATATCATAGAGCAAGTTAGATAGAAAATAAAATATGTATTCTGATTCTGACACCAAAGTGGGTGTACTTAATTTATTTTTTCATTAATATATAAATATCACTGCAAAATAAATTGTTTTAGACATTATTAATCATGACAGTGGGAAACGTAACTTTATACTTTGTATATCAATAAGTAATATTTAACAAAAATATCTAAAAAATATTTATTGAGTTATTGATATGTTTGTCTTTTCAGTGATGTAGTGTGTCACACAGATGTCATACACACATAATAAAGCATCAACATTTTTACCAAGGATAAAAAAATAACTGATATATAGGAATTTTTTTTAATATGAATATTGGTACACAGTGCTTTTTTTTTAATTCTGATTTCATATTAAAAACACAGATTGGTATTCTAAGCTTGACTGCCGCTAATCTGAGGGTCTGCCTCAACATAACCAATATGATATGCTTGGTAACAAATTAATTAAATTATTGTAATCGACATGCGTGACTCAACACATTAATAACGTAGAATGAGCCTGAAAATAGCGACACAATACAATGACGAACGTGTGACTTTATCTGTATCCGTTTGCCTATTACCTCAATTATTTACTGACTAATTGGAATTACTTTATCTCGTTTATTCATTTGCGTATTTTTTATGATGACCACAAATATATGTACAATTTTGTAAACAATACATAAGAAAATAAAAAAAATAAAATATCCCAAATATAAGATGACGAACAATTACAAGAATGTATATTTTTGAGTTCATGGAATTGACGAGTTCAACAGCAGATTGTGAGAATTCATCATCTGATTAAGATGGGTTGGACGTCTACTTCAGATGCACCACAGGAAGCGAAGCCACAATTAAGTAGTTATAACATACACAATAGCAATTGTAATAGTACGTGCATTTTTAATACAAATTAATTAATCTATATTTTATTACATTTTAAAATTAACGTTAAATTTAGTCAAAAAAATGTATGTTGTAATAACAAAGTAAATATATTGAACGACAGTTTCCTTATTTGAAATAGGTTGCCAGGTAGCAAAAGCTATTTTTAGTGTCATCACTTTAAATCGTAAAGTATTTAAGAATACAAATACATGTGTCAAGAAGATGATGCGAGTATGGTTTTTGAAATAATAATTAAAATAATTGGAGGAAATAATTGTGATTACCATAAACACATCTGCAAACATACTAATAAGTGCTGATATGGATCTTGCTCAATCCTATTTTACAAATCTTTTGTGTATGTTGAATAGAAAACCTACCACGGTACAACATAAAGCTATGTGTTACTAGCATTGCGGCAAACAGTGGGGAACAAAAGCCAACTTACTGATCAATGAGATAACACACGCGCGCCTCAATGACGTCACGTCGTCACTAGTGAAAAGATAAATCAGATATTTTAGGACGGTTTTTAATCGCAGCCTCCCGTCAAGATACGATGAAAAGTTCACAGATATATATATTTTTTATCTGGTCATCCCACGCAGAGTGTGTTTTTTTCTATTCTGACAGAAGAACGACTTTGCCGTTTACGTCATACATACGTGGGCGACATGTAAAACATTAAAAACAAACTGATTTTGACCGATTAATTTCATTGTAATTATTTCCAGGCGCATAGTATTTTAAAAATAAATTGCTAAATTCATTTTTTTCCTATTATACAAAATGGAATAACAGTGGTAACGAACAAGGCACGTACGCTCAAAAAATAAGAAACAAAAACCTCACCTCAATAGTAGTAGTTTTGAAGCAAAGAAACGGAATAACCTTACGTTGGTAAAGCAAAGAAACACCGGTCGTGGATACAGTAATGTTCCTGGAACTTCGTAAAATGCCAACGAAACGCCGTGATTTCCAAGTCTTATATTGTTTCGTTTTGTCATACACACATGTCAAGACTGGGAAGTGAAAATCAAGGAAAGCAAAGAAAAACACCTAGCTAAAGCGTAGAACAGCAACGAGAATTAGAAGCAGCAGCCAAGACTACACAGCACCACCGTCGCAATAAAGGAGGGCCTCTCGTCAGAAGCGGTAGTGCGGAGCGAGTCGAATCGCGATGCGGCAATTTGCTTTCCATTCAAACTACGTCAGCATGGCAACATAAAGGATTTCTCAGTGGAGAGAATTAAGTCCCATTACCATGGTGAAATATTGAATAGATGAATGACGTCGATGCGAGCACATATACACGGCCGCTAAGAGTATGCAAAGTAAACTAAAGTGCTTAGAGATGACGGGGAGGGAGTTACGTACGTCACGACGTTTCCTGGTTTCAACGATCAATGCTAATGAGATGCGCAATGGACATTTACAACAGGGCCCCACAGAGTAGAGCAATATCACTAAAAAAAAATGACCTGGTTAATCGGGACCATTGGTTGAGTAGGTATTATAAGCGAAATCAGATCACTGAATGCGGCGATAGATAAAAAATTATTACAATTGCGATCAGAGCGGCACAACGGCTATTGAATGACATTTTAGAATGAAGCGACGAAAAGAACCGCCGTGAAATGCCCTCAACACAGGCTTCAAAGAGAAGAATAATCACATGGAAAGGTCAAGCGTCGATCCGGGAACAGAAACAGACTAATCTACAAGCACGACTTGTACACTTATGAATGTACTGGAAATTACCGCGATGTGTAAGCATGGTATAGAAGGTAAGGCAAATATTATTTATAGAATTCCGTGAAGAGGTAATGACAAGCCAAGATGAGATATACGCTAATCAAACCACAATGAACGTCTCCGTATTCGAATTTATCTAAAATAGCTACTAATCAGTGGGAAACGTGACTTTATATGTCTCAAAATGAAAGATCATCGAGTTAACGATGAGGTTGTGAAAATGCAGTTTGATACGAAAAATAAAATATGAATAAGTGGACCCAAATCGCGAGAGTTTTCGTGAAACCAACTTCCCAAAACGTTGAGTACAAGAGCGTCGCCAACTTGGGCGGTTGATGTCACGTAGCTTAGATTTGTTTATAGTTGAGCGCACACAAAACCTGGTATTTCTTTATCCCATTTTTTTATTTCATAATATACTGGTTTGATTTTAATACTGATCCTCTCGACACTCCGGTGATTGTTTTTACACCTGGAGAGTTTGAATTCGCCGACAGCATCCACGTGAAAAAACAACACATACGAATTTAAATGCATGTGCCATGATTTATCGTTTCTAACTCTATACGATTATTGTATTTTACGTCATGGTATTCATATGAATTGCCTAGTCGAATTACTGACAACGTTTAGACATATAGTAGAAGACTAACAAACGTTTGTTTTGTTTCGTAAATATAATTAACTACGCGCCATGGTAGCGAACTAGCCAGGTGTTAAAGATAGATTTCTTTTAGATTTTTTTTTCATCAAAGGGCGATGGTCGTCGTGTCGCGTCCTGTTCGATATGGGACTCGTAACAATCTATACAATGCATGTAAAATGCGTTGCTTATTTACATGAAATTCTAACACGCTTTGCGCGACGACCACCGACCTTTAAAAAAGTATAATATACTTGATATGAAGTCTATGAATATATATGCCCTCTCTGTCTTTCATTAGTTAATGTAGTATATCTGAAGTTGAAATTTACATTAATATGAATATGAATTTCACAAACAATATTCCAGGATAAATAATCACACAAAGTTCCTTATCATCAGATGGACTATTGAAACCACCAAACAAAAATTAGCATATCATTTCCTACAGTGGAAAATTTGAGACCCTTTTTATTCAATCCAATATTGGTAAATGCCAATACAGCTGAATTTCAAAATGGCAACATGGAGATATTTATAATGCAAGAATGGTTTTCACTGCAGAATATCAATATGGGCTAAATGCCAAAATCTATCAAATGCTGGAAAATCAGAGTCTGAATTTTTTCTGTCTTAATTCTTGCCCACAGTCTAACATGATTATTACCGGTAATAAGACTTATAATAATAATAAGATTTGAACCGACATAGGTCTGACATTGTGACAGAATTATCAAAATACATTGTATATTAAAAATTGTCTCTAGGAACACATGCTATAGTTGCCAAAAACTTACCTTGCATTACTATTATTACGCAGATTCATTGTTGTGACAACATTAGACAATTACACACAATGTGTGAAATGTGGGTTTATATACATTTGCAGGAATTAGCATATGAACTTACACTTCCTAGTATTTCAACATGAAGAGTATACTAGTTATACTCTTATTACAGATCAATAATAATAAAAGGCTATTTTTTAATTATCCCTAGTTTATTGTTCATGCAAACAAATTCATTAATGGCCCACATTGTTTAGAAGTTACAGGAAGTACAATGTACTTTTGCAGATTTTTGTTTTGAGTGATACATTTCTTGTGCCATTATGGTCACTGTAAATGATACAGTATTAAAAGCATTGATGAATGCGAATAAATTAAAAGACATTATACAAAGAAATTATATTAAAACAAAGACAAGCAAAACATAAAAAAATATTGTCGCTGATGCAGAATCTCCAACAACATAAATTCTGTGGAGTTTCCATTGATAGGATTTTGATGAACTGTTCAAGGCAAATAAAAAAATGAAAGTTCTACAATATTAAATCAAAAACACAGTTTTTCCCAATAATGTAGTACAAACACATAATGAGTGTTATTTGATTAAGGTACTCCACAAAGAATTGCCACGAAGTATTATACACATCAATCAATGCTGTGCTGAAATGTAAAAGCAAATACAGTGATTTGATTTTGTAGAAATCCCTCGCCCATGTCTGCTTGAATATGAGTCGTATGGAAAAATACCAAAATGAAAAATATACACATGCTCAAAGACAAGCTATCAATTTATAATAATAATGAAATGTATTACAAGGAACAAATGCATTACTTTATAAACATCTACATCTCAACAATTAAACTTTTTTAGATGCACATTAAGAACTTGGCATTTCTCAAGGAACATAATAAGTATGGGAAGATGCAGACATGTTTAATACTAAGTGTGGCTACTAAAGAGGTGAGAATAACCCCTGTCAGTTAGATAGTCTAACAGGAAACATGTCTTGAACACTAATTTCCATCAGTTCTCCAATGGTTTACATGCAAACACAACTGAAATTGAACAATTATCGCTACCCCTTTGGGTGTTCTGTTTCATTGTATATCCAATTCCAAAACGAGAACAGAGTAGCAGCTTCTGATATTCTTCTAGAATATTAACAATCCCTCAGGGAGTATTTCAAGACATTTTCAACAACAGAACGGCAAGTGCATTTGTGAACTGTCGCTAGTATTGCAGGAAATTTGAAAGGGCCATGGCTCTCTGAAACACATCAAACATTATTGTAACCCCAGGTAGTCTAACTAAAATGGTTTATAGGTCAACCATTATTTTATTATTTTCACAAACATTAGCAATTGTCATTGACAGTGCCAGAAAAAAACCTCCCATGAATCCTTATTTGTTTTTAGTTATTCCTTTCATTTTGATTTTATTTGTAATTTATGATATAACGGTATGTTGTTTTATGACTGATTTACTATGGTTTCATTGATTAGAATTAGTACAGAACGAACATAACTCATCTCGCAAGAATTTGGAGGCTAACATTTCAGGGTGAATGAATGAATGGAAGGAAAAATGTTATACAAATAAATCATGTTCACTTGACAATGTCTGTGCCTTGCATTAAGAATCCATTCACCCAGTATTTGTTTATTCCATCTAGACTCGTGAGGGCGATTTAGCTAAATTCCACAATAAGATGGTCAACATACCTAACTTGCTACAATATAGAGAAGGTGACTCTGAGATGAGGCTTGATTAATAAGACTACCGGTACATAGGAGAGGGGAAAGTGAGGAATTATGTTTTTGACAATATTTTCTATTATGTAATTTGTCATACAATGTCCAATCTTCTTCAGAACGACTTGTTGACTTTGGAATAGTGGTCGTTGTGTTATTGCAGTGACGAATACAACCATATTTGAATAAGAACAGTGAATTGCAGCACTGACTTTGTGTCTTACTAGTATGTATTTGATAAAGTATCAAAAACAAAAGCACTCACTTCTGTATGATAGGTAGCATGAGGGCGCTATTTCAATCACATTGTGGTATGTTCTGTGACACACACACAACACAAACACATGATGGACTGATAGTGCACACACATGAGAAACATTCCTAACAGCCCAATTTAAATTATATTTTATGTTTTTGTGCCAGGCGACAGTTCTGGCCATTGAATGTCACTGTTGTCTCTTCTGACATTTTTATGTTCAAATTCCAAGTACAAGTGCTGACAGGCAGTGCATTTTTGCCACAGAAGTCATATTCATGTTTTGTACTAGATGGCAGGGCTGTGTGGCCATCTCTCTATCAAATGGCAATTCAATGTGCTATCCTGGTTTCAACCAGGCTCGGTGGAACACAAGCACCTTTTTTTGTTTGCAAGCAAGCTATTGTATCCATTGTGCACTTGGAATGAACCATTCAAAGTGTCACATGGCTATGTACCAAGGTTATGTGTGTATTTGGAATCCCTCAGTGTCATTTAACAAGGTGTTCAGTTTGTATTCAAAGTGTCACATGGTTTTGTACCAAGGTTCAGTGCGTATTTGGAATCCCTCAGTGTCATTTAGCAAGGTGTTCAGTTTGTATTCAAAGTGTCACATGGCTATGTACCAAGGTTCAGTGTGTATTTGGAATCCCTCAGTGTCATTTAACAAGGTGTTCAGTTTGTACTCAAAGTGTCACATGGCTATGTACCAAGGTTCAGTGCGTATTTAGAATCCCTCAGTGTCATTTAGCAAGGTGTTCAGTGTGTATTCAAAGTGTCACATGGCTATGTACCAAGGTTCAGTGTGTATTTGGAATCCCTCAGTGTCATTTAGCAAGGTGTTCAGTGTGTATTCAAAGTGTCACATGGCTATGTACCAAGGTTCAGTGTGTATTTGGAATCCCTCAGTGTCATTTAGCAAGGTGTTCAGTGTGTATTCAAAGTGTCACATGGCTATGTACCAAGGTTCAGTGTGTATTTGGAATCCCTCAGTGTCATTTAACAAGGTGTTCAGTTTGTATTCAAAGTGTCACATGGCTATGTACCAAGGTTCAGTGTTTATTTGGAATCGCTCAGTGTCATTTAGCAAGGTGTTCAGTGTGTATTCAAAGTGTCACATGGCTATGTACCAAGGTTATGTGTGTATTTGGAATCCCTCAGTGTCATTTAACAAGGTGTTCAGTTTGTATTCAAAGTGTCACATGGCTATGTACCAAGGTTCAGTGTGTATTTGGAATCCCTCAGTGTCATTTAGCAAGGTGTTCAGTGTGTATTCAAAGTGTCACATGGCTATGTACCAAGGTTATGTGTGTATTTGGAATCCCTCAGTGTCATTTAACAAGGTGTTCAGTTTGTATTCAAAGTGTCACATGGTTTTGTACCAAGGTTCAGTGTGTATTTGGAATCCCTCAGTGTCATTTAACAAGGTGTTCAGTTTGTATTCAAAGTGTCACATGGTTTTGTACCAAGGTTCAGTGTGTATTTGGAATTACTCATGGTTTTAAACCAAGAGATCCAGAGTGTATTTAGAACAGCCAAGTTGTCAAGGGACATACTTACGTCTTTTCTGTGACACAGCCTGTAGTATAGCTGTCAGCACATCTTGATTTTTCTGTAACTTTGCTGCACGTCTTTCTCGTCTCTTAAGTTGTTTAACAAGACGTGCAGACTGAACTGTTGTCTCTCTCTGTAGATCTCGCTTCATGCTCCTCAGCTCATCAACAACTAAAATAGAAAGCAAATACAGAGAAAGGAATGTGTTGCTATATGATGACTTTAAACATAATGCATTTTAGATTATTATGAATATCAAAAAGTATGCACTGATATTATTATACATCTTTTTCTAGTAATTATACTCATAATTATTATGGTTAGAATTTAGTGATATATAACAGCCTCATAAATGCCATCAAAACATGTTATCACATGGCTTTCTGTCATGTGCTACATTGTTGTTGTGTCTGAAGTAAACAAAAACAAGTATTCGAATACGACATCAATCAGCCGCACATTTTCCTTATAAGGAAGGGGTCCACAACACAATTAAATGTGTCGCGAGATTCGTTCACGTTTTTATGGATGGATCCATTCTATTGTTTTCGCAGACAGATGTATAATTTCATATTTATTTAGGTTGTGTCTGATCTGAATACAATGCTCACTATCATGACTACAAGCAATGTTGTGGCATACTGAACAGGTCTCATTCTAATACATGCAAATTTATTTCTATTCACAGGTGTATACTCTATGGAATGATGTAAAGTACTCAATTGCCATGGCAACATATTATTAACATGAACAGATTTGATTTATACTCATTGTATAAGTGTAAGTTATTTTTTACTAACCCCCCTCCATTGAACTAAGTTTCATACTTTCAACCAAATTCACTAAAAGTGAATGTAGTGAACCAAATAAAAATATCTAAAATTCAATTTTGGCATACTTATTATATTTGTCCCGAGCTTATCAGGAGGGCGTGGCTGTATATCATGAAGGTAAAATAATCACGGATATTATTTCAAAACCATGTCCTGCAATGATTCACAGTTGTCAAATTTGCATGATAAAATAGTCTAATATAAGGTAACTAAATTTTCGTTTTATTAAAAATATCATTTAATTGTAGTATGCTTTGGTACATGACTAGGAGAGCTCTGTTTTTCATGAAGTGTACGTAAAAACAGAAAACAAGATATGGTAAACATTTTCAAAATGTATCATAACATGAATTTTTACTAATTCTTTTCGAGGTTTTTTAGTAAATTATAAATAATTAAATTCTCAATTTACTAATGACAGAGAGAACATAGGAAAGTACAGCATGAGAGATATTCAAAATTTCTACCTATATTTAGATTCATTATTTAGCAAATTAGCATACATTTTCACAAATAGGAAATGTCCCCCTAAATGTAATGGTCGTAGAACACAACCCCTCTCTAAACCTTCTGAAATGATTCTATGTACATGTACACAACATATGTTACCACCTTTCTATCAATTACTAAATGCATGCTTTCAGCAAAATTATCATTACTACCTGCAACTTTCAATTTTAATATTCACCAAAATGAATCAATATGGTATTTTTAGCAAATATTTTTACAGTTTAATTTCCAAGTACAATATTGATTATGAATATGAATTGGGCACCAAAAATACATGTATATATTTATTTCTGTATTACTCACATAATTCATTATTATCATTAAATTATACAGTCAAATTACATAAATTAAACTGTTATATAAGAGTTCTTTGCACATGTTCAAACTCTCTAATACAGAATAACTGTTTCCTTCAACATATAATTATCTAACACTAGATAAGATTCATGTGACTATTAAATATGACTTGATCTTAGCTCCATTGATATGTGTCTATCTGTGGCAAGCAGTGGTTTGTATGCAGCTTTTTTAAAGTTACATTTAGGGAGGAACATATATATCAGGTCCATGCACACCCAACTGTGGCTCAATGTGGGATTGTCTCAAAAAATTTATAAAACTTTTCCAAGCATCAGCAGGTCTGGGTAACTGTATTGTCGATGTGTAACTTTGCACTCTGTCATTAGTAAATATGATAAATTTGGATTTATTTTCAAAATTTACTAAATATCTCAAGGTGAATTAGTAAAATTGACATTATGATGTATATTTATTGTTTTCTGTTTTCAATTACTATGTTGTAAATTTATGTCTGATTTAAGTGACCCTCTTTTTATTTTCCTTGTACATTTCTCAGATTTGTGCTTGGTAACAATGTATGATAAACTTCTTCTCTCCCTTATTCTAACTATTTACACTCACTTTGTTTGACAGTACACACATACAACCACAAATTCTGTTCAAGATTTGATCCAATAATTGGATTGACTGCTAACCCTATATACCGGTAGACATTAAAGTAACCTACAATTGAACTCAACTATTTTTCATTCATTCATTCATTCGTTCGTTATTCACTTACTTACTCACTCACTCACTCATTTTTATTTATTTATTTATTTTAATCATTCATTTATTCATCCACCCATTCACCCTTTTTACCAACATTCATCGGTGTCAAAAGTATGTCAGTCATATTCTGCATAATAAAATTGATAATAAAAAAAAAACAGATTGATAGAGAACAAAGAATACTACAGGCTGTTCAATATCTGAATAATTAATTGTAGACTTAGATTAAATTGTCACAGCTATGCACTAATATACACATTTAAAAAACAGACTTGCAGTTTTCCACCACCTTTATCTATTATTATTTACCGTTTGGATAAATAATTTGCACAATGGGGAGATCTGTCAGCAGTAAATATAATGAATTGTGAATATTTGTCAAAATTTATGAAAAATCTCAGGATAAATTTGTAAAAATTATGATTTATCAGTATATAGTTTGACAGTTATTGTTTTCAATTATCACTAATACACATGTACTAACAAAAAAATGCTGTGAACATAAACGATAAATTAATTGTGATATGAAAACGAATTTGTTTTAGTAATCCAATAATTAGCTAATATAGCAAATATACGATATCTAAATTACAGAAAAATCTTAGAACTGAATGTGCCATTTAACATTTAATTTAAAGTGAATGAATATGAATAGTGACTGAACATTTTCCCATAAAATAAATTTAAGATATATCAGCTTTATTTTCGTGAATGTTAGTTTTACACAGCATTGTTAATCTCATGATGTTTTATTGTCAATGTAATTTGAAATATTTTGGAATATTACTGTAACAATAATTTATTTGTCAGTAGGAGTGTTTAACATTACAGAATATTTAATATATTGTCAGAATTTAATAGTCAAATGGGATGTTTGTTTAATTAATCAATCATAACTCCCAAATTATTTTGTATATATTTTATTCTTTTAATTAAAATGAACGACACTCTATGTGGAAAAATTATTGGAAATATGTGCGATTTAAAGAGATCAAATGTCATTAAGGTCATGTGACTATTATGTGAAATATTTGGCGACTGGAATGGCAGGGTATATATTAGGTAAAGAATCATGTTTTTCAGTACTTTCAAATTTCAGCGATCATTCCTGTACCAATTTTATTATTCGATTATTAATTCACATTGCTGGGCCCATGGATTCACAAAGATTTACCTCAGTTCTGAATACTATAGTCTGCTGTAATTCGGAACAATGATGAATCCGACAAATACTTGAATGTTCCAATAATAATTTAAGCCCTTTCGTACCATCACTTAAGTCATATAATAATCCAAGGATCCCAATAAAACAACCATGCGTCATTTTAATATTCATTTTCAAGCTGCTTGTTTCTGGTTGATTTGAGTTTGAGAACGAGACTATTTTGCGATACATTTGATAAATATAAATAAGACAGCAGAAAATATATTGTATATTTAAATGTTTCTGTTTGTATTTTTATTTATCCTGTTTTATAAAAATCAAAGATTTTGATAAATTCAGTCCAATAAAGTAAACGCCAGAAACTTGGGAATGTTATAAACTTTTTGGAAACATAATTTTTTTAAAAATCAAAATGGCTGTCAAATTCACCAATCCAGAGACGTATTGTAACATCTCAAATATTAATGACTTTAGCATTATCCGATCAGTAAGTGCTTCATTTTGAAGTGGAGGTCACAGTTACCATGTTGCATGAAGGTATGTGCGTGTATTCTGGAAATAGACATTATTCAGCTCTTGAACCAATCACTATTAAATATATTTGAATTTGAATGAAAGCTGACCAAATTTACACATTTTTATAAATATGTTTATAAATTTAGGTACATTTTTCTGCCTTTCTTTGTAACAATAATGTAGTTGTTTACATAGTTCAACCTTCACATGTATATGTAGGTGTCAAATAATTTGTATTTAACCTCAGTGTCAAACTCTTTTCCACTCAAATTAAGGCAGGGAAATTTGTTGACATTTCCTGTAATTTTCACTGCATTCAATCCTGATTTTGAACCAAACAGACAAACTGTGTCATGGCTTCTAGTTTTAAACCAACAATTTTTAATTGGAAAAGAGCAGAGTACAAATTATTATTATTTTGTGGAATATGCCTGAAGTTGAATTTGGATGCCATATTCAATGTTTGTCATCTTTTACAAAAAATCATGCTCGATTCTTTCTTTATTTTTTCAAAACTTTTGATCAAGTTATGAAGTCAGTTGAATGAAATATAAAGATATCACATACAAATTTATTTTTCATGTTCTGATGAAATGGTTGGAATGAAATTATTATTATTATGAAATTAGTGATTATTAGTGAATTAATGATATTAGCAATCACAAGATCACAATGAAATGTTTACTTCTACAAAAAATAAAGTTTTTCCCTTACTTT
Source organism: Saccoglossus kowalevskii (assembly GCF_978046115.1). NCBI lineage: Eukaryota > Metazoa > Hemichordata > Enteropneusta > Harrimaniidae > Saccoglossus > Saccoglossus kowalevskii. The sequence goes on along the minus strand of NC_140643.1, from coordinate 10,790,592 downwards.
GCAACCAGCTGCACTACAAACCATCAAGATGTCTGCTATAGAAGTAACAATTTAATCGCCAAATCCAAGACTGTAAAATACTTTATTTTAGCTTAAATAAATTTTTGCTGAAATGTGTTTTGGCTGTTTTTAAGGGATTTTATTTTCACTGATTGTTGATGAGTTGAATGCAAAATACAAGAAAAAAGGTATATTCGCTGGATTTTATTTTCACTGAATTATTGCTTCGGCGAAAAAGGCAAAAATAAATTTCACAGTATTTAAAATATCATGGATAGATGAGGTCATGTCTCATTATTCTGAACATTATCACGCCAAATGCAAATGCAGTACCATATGGCCATAGGTACAAAGACTTAGATAATAGATATATGTCACCTGTGTCGTATACACTGTTCACTGACAGCTCCAGACATTATAACTCAGAGACCTGAAATTGCTATTTTACAGATTCTGCTTCAATAAAGTGGACTGACTGGCAGATGGTGTGGTCAGAAATGATATTATTTATTCAACCATCTAACATAGATTTATATATACCAGTATCTACGTTTAGTTGGATTGTCATAGGAAACATGATGACGTCATCAGATCATTCTGTCATAAAGGGATTCAGACTGTCACCATCATGAAGATAATTACCATCTACCTACCTACCAAATGAGATTGGTGTTTTTAATTCATTTAGTTATTTTTATTTGAAAAAATAAATATTTTAAAACAGGAATGTTGAGTTTAAATAGTTCCCAACAGCATCAAAATATGTCAAGTCCAATCCTACACCCTGGCATACACTGAAAACAGAACTAATTGGATTTAAACTTAAATCAGAGGGAAGAGGTATACTACTATTAACTGACTAGAGATACCGAGGTCAATACGTATATGCGTTCATTAATGTAGAGGCCACCATTGAATAATAGTACTCACTTTTAGTGTTGAGATATGCTCGATGCAATCTCGTTGAATGTCTATTGGCAAACTGGTCATGATACGTGTCACTGCGACTACTGCTAAGATGGGCAGCATCGGAATTACACGATGACTCGGTGTATGCATCACTGTCTATGCTATCATGTCTCGGTCCATGATATCTGTCGTAGATTTCACACAACAACCCATCTACTATTGAACTTGTGCATGTACGACTTCTCTCTCTGCCACCTGTCGGCACCGCTGTATTCCCTCCATGTAGCCCTTCTTCCCCAATCACGCACGGATTTATGTATGTCACATCTTGGTTTATGTCATTAGCTTCGTTTATCAGAGGAGACGGGAAGAAAATATCATCGTCAATGTCGGACGTATCGTCCTGGAAAGTTTCCGATATAAATTCCTCGGACACGGCCGCCATATTGCCATGTTGGCTTGTTTATACTAATCAACATAATTTATGTTAATCTATGCAAAAAATGGCATTTTAGTGTGTACATTTCATAGCCATTTTGCGGGTCCCTGTTCAAGCGTTATAATTATGAAAATTGACAAATAAACATTAATTTATCTAGTAATTAATTGATTAACGTGAGTTAATAACAGAAACGCACAGTAATATATATATGACACAGCTTCAAGTTGTTAATTTTTATTTGTGTTTGTGACGTGGGAACACTAAAAAGTCGGTCTTAAGTTTCGCAAAAAAACACATAAATGTGTTTTAGAAGCGTACGCATCGAGGAGTTTCACTGTTTCTGTTGGAATGCGAATAAGGCATTTCAGGGACGCATTGTTTGAATTCCACAGTAACTCGATATGTCCTCAAACCCGGGAATAGCCCATGAGTGATATTTAGTAGTTGCGAATTATAATGAGGGGTAACCCATTTGAAATCCGGGGGGTTGAGGATTTGGGGAAAACAAATTTGATATGGGCTAAAAATCAATAAAAAAAACCTAGACGTTCAATATTTAAAACAAATCTCTTATTGGGGGGAAAATGAAGTTCAGACATGCTAACAGGAAGGAACAAAAAGCCTGCCACAGTGGTGTGAAAAAGTAAGTATGCAGGTATCTCCGCAGATTTGAAATGGGTTAGCCTTAACCTTGCAACCCTAACTAAACTACGAGTGCAGTTCAGGCCATTGTTTTTATATCTCCATGGATGGTTTCGAGGACGAGAAATTAGTATAATATTTATTGTTCAAATAAATAATCTAAAATTTTAGATTGAAGTCAAATGTGTCATGTTTAGTACTGTCATGCTTAGTTAGCTATCTAAACTTAATTCTATTTCTCTTCCGCCAGTTCGATTTGAGGAAACAGCGCCCTCATTTATGAGTTATATTTAGGGACAAGAAATTATTATTCATATCATTATTTTCCACAACACATGAGATAACCGAGCTGTACATGTTATTGATAATATGTCAAAATATAATCAATATATATAATGCCTAATAAACAAGTAAATAAATATATAATTTAATGTGTTCATTTTTATTTAAAAATAAATATTTGTATCTCTCTAAGACGTTTGAGCGTGGTTCTAATTTAACTTGTTATTATTTTTTGCAATTTACTGGATAATCAGTCAGAGTTAAGGTATGCAGAATTCAAGTAAGTGCCATGGAAACGCATGTCAACGTACTAGTATGTTAACATGCTCAGTAAGATAAAATACAGAAACATTTAAAGGGCAGTGGTCGTCGCTCTGCGCATGTGCGACATCTGTGTTGATAAACATTGATTTCCCACAATCCAATGCGTTCTTTAATGGAAATCACAAGTATGAGGTTTGACCTGGGCGTTACTTGCACTAATGACTCCTTTGATACCTTTCAATCACAACAGTCAGTCAGTCAAAGTCGCCTCCTTTATTTGCTATTTTATGTATAAACGCTATAATGCGAATATTTTTAATGAAGAATATATGTGAACGTATTCCCCCAATACTACACGTGTACAGAGCGGTGTTGGTTAGCTCATTTTTTGAAGTTTTTTTAGTGGGGTGCAGCATGTGCGTAGCTCCCTGACTTGGCAGTGAATGATATGCTTGTTTGTTCATGGTGTTGGAAATCGAATTAGGTATAGAATAAGAAAACCACTCATAGAAAAAAATAGACTTTATACAAAAAATGAAATGAAATTCACTTCATTCTAGATTGTGAATTATATAAAGAAGCTCTTATTTGAAGAATGTGATATCAAAAAAAAAAAAAAAAAAAACAACACAAAGAGGAAAGACAAAAAAACTTTAAACAATATGCAATTGTAGTATTGCATTGGCAAAATACAAAATACAATATACTAAATTAAATAAAAACAAGGGAGTTTTAATTTTGTAATAGATATTTTTTTCAATATTTATTATTTATTTCTGTCTGTCTAATGTATTTTATGTTTTGTCTTTACCATGAAGTACCCTCAGATGGTACTTGTTGAGTAATAAAGATATTGTTATGATGCAGGACATTGTCTTCAGATTTGCGAATGCAACTTGAGCAGATACATAGTGCTACCAATAACTGTCAAACTGCCGCTCGAGCTGTCAGTGCCGTGTGATCGCTACTCTATCTTTTCTCTCCAGGCCCGTATTTCGGCTCGAACTGGTATTACAGCAAGTTCAGTTTCACTGCAGCTGTCATAATAATAGTTGCTTGATAACACTACGAGTTTGGAAAGCAGTACATGGAAAACATAGACTATAGCGTTGACCAAACAGGGTTGTTCATAAACGACGTCACTGAAACAGTAGACCCCCAGCAGCGGCTATCCGTAGGAAACGAGGCAAATATCGTCTGCTTTCCATGTATTTTATAACGTTATAAAAACAATAGGCTGGTGGGAAAGTTCAAATATTTATTCAGTCTTGATTAAAATTACATTACTTTAAACCATGTCTGTTACGATTAATTTACAGGATTTTGGTAAATTGGTATTTTTTTTAAATATTGTTTTCCCATATTGCATATAAAAAAGCTGCATATGCAGATCGTGAATCTACGTGGACTGACGTCATTCTTTTCAACTTTGTCCGTGGACGTTTATAGGGCTTTCACACCGTTGGTAGGTAACTTTGTGAATTCAAATATTAGAATAAGAACACTGATGTTTGTTTGCATTGCTTAGAAAATTTGTGATCTGAAATGAACGTGTTTTCGGCGAGAATATCCCCAATTCGTTTTGCTAGTACGTCAATTCGTTCATATAAACGGTGCCATCAAACGCTCACTAGCAGGTAGGACGTTTTGATTTTGACAAACAAGGTCGAGAAAGCTGCTTTTATACGTGTTACAGAAATAAACAACGTGTTAACTGCAGGTCTGATTCGAATTCTATGCTTAGAGGCGGTAATGTAACAAAGATGACAGCGTGCGCGTCATGGCATGAACCGACTTTTCACTTACAGCTGGTGCCTATCTAATGACCAGCTTCCCGCCTGGCTTTTAATAGAAGTTTACACTCATGCAAATGGATTACTGCGAAAGACTATAATGGTTGCGATCTATGCTGTGTTAGTGTGTATGCATCGACTACATGTCATGTGTCTAGGGAGGTACATCACAGAGGAATACATACATATGATGTGAACCCATGTGACACACTGTCATGTAACAAAGTAAGGGAGAGTTTTTTTGAGAAATTTGGCAAAGGATAACATTTTTTTAAACACAAAACTAGAGAGCTTTAAGCGAACGATTGCGGTTGTAATAAATACGGATTTCATCTTGTTTGGAAGAAGGACACGCACATGGCGGCGCTCTTTAGTGCCTCATAGTTCTTATATTCGAATCTCAAAACATATATTCGTTGTTCCGAACACACTTGAATGTCATTTACTATAAACGCTATTTACTATCAACAATCTATTGAATATTGAAAAATGAAACCAAACACCATGTATTTAAAATACATTTGACCGCCATTAGGCAAGTATGCAAATCTAAAAAAAAAAATAGGTCGGACTTCTGCATAATTTATTTACAACTTAATTCAGCAAAATGTAAATACTGAATATGCAAAAGTGATCAAAAGTAAATTATCAACAATACAATACACGATGTTTTGAATTTTCTTGGCCGTAATATGACTCCGATTATAAGATCAAATTTAATTGGACTTAGACTACCAAATGTAACAGTAGTAGCATTGGACGTTCGAAAATATACCAAAATAGTATACCGTTGTATAAGTTGTACGAGACGGTTTTTGGGCACACTTGGTCATTATCAAGAGGTTTTGATGTGCTTTCACATATAATAGTACACACTGCAGCATGTTACCAGACTGGTGAAGAAGGAACTTCTTGTCAGGTGAGAGCGACAACTATGGTATATTCGTAATAAACAATCCGTGTTTATTCAAGCTCATTGCGAATGCGAAGAAAATAATGTACTGTCAAACAAAGTGAGTGTATGAATTAAATACTTAGAATAAGGGAGAGAAGAAGTTTATCATACATTGTTAGAATCTCTGAATGAAAACTATTACCAAGCACAAATCTGAGAAATGTACAAGGAAAATAAAAAGAGGGCCACTTAAATCAAACATAAATTTACAACATAGTGATTGAAAACAGAAAACAATAAATATACATCATAATGTCAATTTTACTAATTCACCTTGAGATATTTAGTAAATTTTGAAATAAAATCCAAATTTATCATATTTATTAATGACAGAGTGCAAAGTTACACATCGACAATACAGTTACCCAGACCTGTTGATATTATGTCAAGACTCGCCCCAAGTCTCTCCAGGACTGCTCTAGACTGCGTCTATTGTGCTGTGCTCCCCAAGACCAATTCAAACAACTTTATTCATTTTCAAAACTCTAACCAATTACAAAACAGTAAAAAGACTCTAGGGCGTAACCTTCAATCATACAGCCAATCACTGTACTAAACACGTCACATCTTTTGATTAATCGTTCACTACATTAATAACTGCGAATACTAACTGTCAGAAATAGTAGTCCGAATAGCGACGGTTATCTCGTAATTAGTTCCAAATCACTGAGCCAATTTCCGTGCAGGAACTCACATAGGCCTAAACGATGACAGACATAACATAGCCATTCACTCGTATTCAACTAATTAAGTCGATTAACAGATACGCGTAAACAATTTCATCATAGTGCATGGACCTGGTATATATGTTTCTCCCTACATGTAACATAAAAAAACTGCATACAAACCACTGCTTGCCACAGATAGACACATATCAATAGAGCTAAGACCAAGACATATTTAATAGTCACATGAATGTTATCTATGTGTTAATGTGTTAATTATATGTTGAAGGAAACAGTTATTCTGTATTAGAGAGTTTGAACATGTGCAAAGAACTCTTATATAACAGTTTAATTTATGTAATTTGACTGTATAATTTAATGATAATAATGAATTATGTGAGTAATACAGAAATAAATATATACATATATTATTGGTGCCCAATTCATATTCATAATCAATATTGTATTTGAAAATTAAACTGTAAAAATATTTGCTTAAAATGCCATATTGATTCATTTTGGTGAATATTAAAATTGCAAGTAGTGATGATAAATTTGCTGAAAGCACGACATTTAGTAATTGATAGAAAGGTAATACATAGTAACATAGGTTTGTGTTCTACGACCATCACATTTAGGGGGACATTTCCTATTTATGAAAATATGTGCTAAATAATGAATCTAAATATAGGTAGAAATTTTGAATATTTCTCATGCTGTACTTTCATATGTTCTCTCTGTCATTAGTAAATTGAGAATTTAATTATTTATAATTTACTAAAAAATCTCAAAAAGAATTAGTAAACATTCATGTTATGATACATTTTGAAAATGTTTATCATATCTTGTTTTCTGTTTTTACTTACACTTCATAAAAAAACCGAGCTCTCCTAGTCATGTACCAAAGCATACTACAATTAAATGATATTTTTAATAAAAAAAAATTTAGTTACCTTATATTAGACTATTTTATTATGCAAATTTGACAACTGTGAATCATTGCAGGGCATCGTTTTGAAATAATATCCGTGATTATTTTACCTTCATGATATACAGCCACGCCCTCCTGATAAGCTCGGGACAAATATAATAAGTATGCCAAAATTGAATTTTAGATATTTTTATTTGGTTCACTACATTCACTTTTAGTGAATTAGGTTGAAAGTATGAAACTTAGTTCAATGGAGGGGGGTTGGTAAAAAAATAACTTACACTTATACAATAAGTATAAATCAAATCTGTCCATGTTAATAATATGCTGCCATGGCAATTGAGTACTTTACATAAATTTATAGAGTATACACCTGTGAATAGAAATAAATTTGCATGTATTAAAATGAGACCATTAATATCTGTTCAGTATGCCACAACATTAAATAAATGCATATTTCAATATATTCGGAAATCAGTAAGAATTGGTGTCATTGAGAACTGTGTTTTTAAAAGTTGTCCGAAACGTCTGGTGATATTAAATCTATACTCTAAACTCATTGTCTCAGTTCAAAACGGTTGTTTTACAATTTAGATCTATACTTATAATTAGCTAGCCAAATCGCGATAAGTGGTCGCTAAATATTTGGGGAAATGGCCTCGGCACATGGTTCTAAACAGCTGCTACTTTATAATTGAGGTCGTATAATTAGTTAATTAAATAGCGACAATTGTTCGTGAAAATAACGGGGAATGAGGCCTAAATAGTTATTAATTACATTAGATCGTCTAAATAGCTGGCTAACGGTTTGGGGAGTATGTTGTTTATTAACTCAGTGGCGGACTCGGATATAGTGGGGTCTTGGAGGTCCGGACCCCCTATTGAAAAATTCATTCAATTTGTTTTTGTATAATATAAAAAATCAATAACGCCCATGTAACTGAGGGTAATATTTGAGAAAACTTTACCGATACAAATCAGTCAAGCAAATCAGTCTGAGATGACGATGCTCCACATTAATTGGTCGAGTGAAATGATTGGTCAATAAATTACATATCTGATTAGGCGAAATTTTAACTATCTGTATAAAAATAAAATTATCAAAACTGCTTCTCCAAGAACTGATTCAAATACACTTCCACTGTAATGAAATGGGTCAAAATGAACATCGTGCCAATCACTTCATAAACAAATCATCAACAAATCTTGAGTACATAGTCGTAATTGTATAGTACCAACGGGGCAATAAAAACCGTGATTCAAAAGCAATAATAAACATGTCCTCTCGTGATAAGATCGGTCCACGTATTGGAAAATATGTTTTTCTTGTATGAAAACGACACTGATATGTTCAAAAAGCATTAAAGTACTAGGATTTAAAAAAAATAATGGTGTAAACAGATTGCCGATCAGATTTAAACGTAATATCTTCTCTCATCGAAACGAAACACGAATTTACAGTTCTTGTTGGTAATACAGGCCGAACAGGCCAAATTAGTTTTACATGCACGCTGCAATTGTCTAGTTATTTATATAAAAGTATTTTTTAAAATGGCGGTGTGTGCTCAAAGAATAACTGATCTATGGGCGTGGGATAACATTGTGACTTAGCATTACGACGAAACACAAGCCTGTGCGAGTCAACTATGAGGGCGCTGTCTGTCTGTAATGATTCATTAAAAATAAACTAGTCAATATTGACAGGGTATCTGCATGTTCAAATAAATAAGGTATTTTTTTGATTACAAACAACCGGGACCCTTATTTTGTGACCAACTGAAAGAAAGGTAAAGAAAAGAACGTAGTTTGACGGAGAGATGGCACATATTGCTTTGCTATCATCAACACCGTCAGGATAGGTTGAACATGTTTTACATAATTGTTTTTATCACCAAGCTGTGGTTGCATATAAAATGGCAAAACATCACGAATGTGCCAAGCGAGATACACGCACGGGTATGTCACAGGTGCTTTTACTATTGCTAGGCTGTTGTATTTTGTTAATAATATAATAATAGAATAATAGAATATGATAATATCAATTTATCGTATTTTCTGTTGTGAACTGGACAGGGTTTCAGTACAAAATACGAGTAATACTATCATATTTTGATTTATAAACAATATACATCAATCTAGTAATACTACGAGCACCCTTAGGGCATGTAAGTTATCCGACATGTACCCATTTTGGTATTTATTATTTATCATTTAAATTGCTCTCTGATAAAAATCTTATTCTAGCCAACTAGTAGTTCGCGATAAACACTACACGTATTTAGCATACGGCATACAGTTGGTGGGGTCATTGTCAATGGTGTTATTTGACGAGTTTTGGCGTCGCGTGCTCATGTTTATTCATGAATAAAACTTGAATGATGTAAAAAGGGGTTTTAGTTGTACAGTGAAAAGTTAAATATTGATTTAAATTATCTTGAACAAAAATATTTCCCCAATTTTTCTTTATGCAATTTTAAAAGAGGTGTCATGAATTTGTTTTTGCGTATCCGTTGACCGACTTAATTAGTTGATTATTAGCGAATTGCTGTGTTATGTCTGTCATCGTTTAGGCCTATTTGAAGTTTTGGACGGAACTTGGCTCAGTAATTTGGAACTAATTACGAGATAACCGTCGCTATTCTGACTATTAATTCTGACAGTTGGTATTCGTAGTTATTAATGTAGTGAACGATTAATCAAAAGATATGACGTATTCAGAACTTAGTGTGATTGGCTTTATGATTGAAAGTTACGCCCTAGAGTCTTTTTACTGTTTTGTAATTGGTTAGAGTTTTGAAAATGAATAAAGTTGTTTGAATTGGTCTTGGGGAGCACAGCACAATAGACGCAGTCTAGAGCAGTCCTGGAGAGACTTGGGGCGAGTCTTGACATAGTCTTGGGCTAGACTTGGGTCAGCCTTGCGATAGTCTTGGGGATTTTTCCCCAGGGCGCTGTGTCTTACAGAGTGCTCGAATGACCGACTAAGACGAGAGCTGAAACATATTTCGTTGTGTGTGTCTTATTTGACTGTAAAGTATAAGTGACTTTCCTGATCCCGTACCTCAAGGGGACACGATAGAGAGACGAGACGAGATTTCCCCCTGGCAAGTGTGGAGAACCCCGATGAGAAGAGAATTTACCCCTGATACGTGGTGTGAGAACCCTGGGCATTGCGTCTTACGCACATTGACATCCTGTGAAGAAAAGTGAAATGGCGAAGGTGTGTCTTTCTTGCGAACCGAACTAACTGGCTGGATGGCAGAGACGAAACTGCACTTGACAACTAACACCGTTAACAGTATGGCACCGATGTACAACGCTGAAGAGATGAAGACTTCTGAACCCCTTATGAAGGACGAGTATCGTATAGGACTGTGTAATTAAGAATTGAACGACATTAAAGACAAGAAGATGAAAGAACGACCCGGACTAACGCGACGATAAGAGAAGAGACGCTTATATAGACTTTGAATTAGAACTTTAGCTATCTGTGTATTGCTTAGAGAATCGCTCATTGGACACTGTAACTGACACTGACACTGTGTAACTTAAGACGTTGAACTCTTTTTCACATCACAACACTATTGCTCAGTAATGTAATGTATTGCTGTTTTTTCTATTGTTTTTACCGTTTTTTTGTGATGTCGAATTGTATGTTATGTAAGCGCCCAGATCTTTGTTTTGAACTGATATTTAGTGACGTGCGAGGTCATTTATAACGATTTAAGCGCGCCTCAGTGGACAAGTATTTGCAACACAGTGTTATGAGTTTTGTGAAGTTTTATGAAATTTTAATGAGTTTATGAGTAAGGATTATGATGGGGAAAGTAATGCCCCAATGAGTTTTTTAAGAGTTTTGAGATTTGTCGAGTACAGAGATACCGACGTTTAAGAGTTGTTTTTGTTTATGTGTTGTTTCCGGAGTACTTCTGACGCTTTTTGAGTTGAGAGTACTTTGTAACGTTTTTTATTGTCTTTTTGAAGTGAGTATGGTGCGCTTATATACGTATTGTTTGATATCGCAAGCTTTTGTTCATGATTGACAGGATTATATGTAACTCAGTAGTGTATATCTTTTTAGCTTTTCCCGTCTTAATTGCCAAAGGAGTAATGTGTTATGAAAGCGACATTGTCTTTGCATTCCATTTCCACGCCGTATGACTTTAGTTTAGATTGACGACTTGTGAGTTCAGTTGAAGTTTATAAGCGTATGTGACAGGACTTTGATTAATAGCTTGTTTAATCATTGTTTATTAGTTACTGCTTTGCAATGCTTTAACCGAGAGACGCATCACTGGTAATCACGTGATCATGCTGTCGACTGCAGCGATTGGCTGATCGCTTGGTTACACCGCCACGCCTTAGTTTTTTTTGACCTTTTGATATAGAGTTTGTAACCTTAGTAACGAAGGGTTACGACAGCGAACTGTTTGAGAAAAGTGAGTCGATTGCTAGCCTTTCCCTTGTTTTTGATTTATAACCATTGATATTTGAGACTTTATAACCATTGTATTTAGATATTATAATCATTGTAATTAATTGGTGTGTTTTACTCTTTTGATTTATACCTTTTCTTATTAGTATTGCATTTAACCCTATGACGAAGAGTAGAGGACGGTATCTTTGATTTGTGAACGTGCAATGCCGGGAGGCTTATCTCAGTTTGGGTGAAGGGATGTGTCATGAATTTGTTTTTGCGCATCTGTTGACCGACTTAATTAGTTGATTATTAGCGAATTGCTGTGTTATGTCTGTCATTGTTTAGGCCTATTTGAAGTTTTGGACGGAACTTGGCTCAGTGATTTGGAACTAATTACGAGATAACTGTCGCTATTCTGACTATTAATTCTGACAGTTGGTATTCGTAGTTATTAATGTAGTGAACGATTAATCAAAAGATATGACGTATTCAGTACTTAGTGTGATTGGCTTTATGATTGAAAGTTACGCCCTAGAGTCTTTTTACTGTTTTGTAATTGGTTAGAGTTTTGAAAATGAATAAAGAGAGTTTGAGTTGGTCTTGACGAGTACACCACGAGAGACGCAGTCGAGAGTCCAGTCCTGTGGCGAGCCTTGAGGCAGTCCAGTCTTGGGCGAGTCTTGGGTCAGCCTTGCGATAGTCTTGGAAATTTTTCCCCAGGGCGCTGTGTCTTATAGAGTGCTCCACTGATCGACTAAGACAAGAGTTGAAACGTATTTTGTTGTGTGCGTCTATTTGACTGTAAAGCTTAAGTGACTTTCCTGATCCCGCACCTCAAGGGACGCGATAGAGAGACGAGACGAGATTCCCCCCTGACACGTGTGGAGAACCCCGATAGAGGAGAATTTACCCCTGATAGAGGTATGTGAATTCTGCGTGTTTTACGTACTATTTTAAAATGGAAAGAATACTGTGCATGCATTGCAAACTTGTTATACGAGCTAATACTATATAATGACTGTGACTATTTTTTCCTAGTGCAGTTTTAATGCGACAATTATAATGTCTGAATTTATTCTATGTTACTGCAAGATTGTTAGCAAAATCCTAGTTTATTGTGAACCTTGTCATGCTCAAAGTGTGATTTTTAATATTCATATATTGACCATTATGAAAAGTAGCATTGATCTACGACATCTAGCTCACAGCAAATGTTTCTTGTCAATACTTTTTCCAGACAGTTGTCTTGTACTTTCATATTCATAAAAAAACGGGACATGGACATTTTTAACTTCGATTATCATAAACATAATTATTTTATTGTCTTGGTATTTAATATTTGTAGATGTCATGTGAAGAGTGGAAACGAATTATAGGTCTGCAGGCAAATATTTTATATTGCAACATTTTAATAAGTTCTTGAAGAGCAGGGTTACATTTGATGATACAACACACATCTAATGAATTATTGAAAACAAACGGGCAAAGAAATGTAAACGTGTTTCATTGATATAACAAAGTTTTTTGATTGGGTATGTTGAAATTGAAATGAATGTGGTAACTAATCATATTGCTACAATATCTATGCAAAGATCAGAAACTAAATGCCTGGATAGTTAAAGATAAAGACGTATACTCTACCGGACACTGTTATGTGTGTATATAAAGGATCAAGAGAAAGTCTTTGAGTACACGGAATGTGGGAATGAGTGAGAAGGCAAGGCCTGAATTTGAACAAAACATAGTCACATCATACCTAATTTGTCATGAATGGGCATATAATAGGATTGATATCTGCTCATTTAATTGAAGTGCTGTTAGAAAATGACGGTGCCACTTGTATTTCTAGTAGTTATGTAGTACAATTGGGAGTCATGGTCCATGATGAAATAAAAGTGACCGACGCATTCGAGATATGGTGCTGGCCATGGGAACGCTGTTGATAATATACTTGTCAGCTAAAAACAAACACCCTGGTGAAACGTGAATACATCTTATATTCAGGGATTGTCAAGTGACGTGAAAGTCCCGGGTCGCCTCCTGCACAAATTCTTAATTCATGCAAAATTAACTATAGTATAATGATTATAATGATGAATTTGTTGTTGCTAGTTAAGATATTATTTCGCAATCATATACTGGGATCTTCACAACATATGGAAACGGAGGCATCTATACATTGTCAACATCATGATACCAAGGACTAAACAAAAAACTATAAAATTAATACCTTGTAGTACTATACCTAGATTCTGAAATGTGTCTTGTCTAGGTGGTCATGGAAATTTCATTTGTTGAAGTGTATGGCTGTTGCTTCTCATCCAGCATTAAGAAAAATAGTAGAAACGGTCTCGGTGTACGAATTTACACATTTGGTGCAAAATGTGTCATTGTAGAATCATTACATGTAATCAGCAACTATTTGGGCCATTACAATCACTTGATAATCTTCGAATGGTTTGGCAGTAATAAGTATGGATATTGTCAGCATCCTTTATTCTATGTTTTCGTCATTCTGTGAGATTTGTATGAACTGCTCCCGCGATCTCCTGCTTTCAGTGGTGCCCTCAAGAATACCAGCGTTTCCCTGCAAGCAAGATTCCTGTATTTCTTCGTCGTTGTAATGCAGAAGCCATTGATTGCCACCCATCTCTACATTCTGGTATTGTGAGTTATCACCAATGCACAATTCTCTAGGCAATCCCTATTTGTTACCGTTACGGCCGAGTTTGAATCGAAAGTCGGATGACGGTCAGACACGAATTTTCTCGTTGACCCCAACTCAAACAAGGCAATCGCAACAAGAAACGACACAAAACAAGTTATATATATATACACTATACTATATACTATTTATAGGTATCACTGGATTACTATAATTTCAATATTGGTCAAATACAACATGCATTGTATCACCGGCATTCACGCCGTATTCAATTCGTTAGAAACTAAGGACAAGCATTCTGAACATCCCATGAATACATTATCCTAACACCAGACTACAACTGGGTTTCACAAAAACGAACCCCAATTCAACTAATTAATAAACAGTAGTTTCAGAAACATCGCAACACCGCAATAATCACTACAACAAATAGTAATATATTTAAACAGTGGCTTCAAACACCACCAAATCACATCCACTACGATATAACTACGCTCGATTGTGGCCCAATACGCTAACACAATCGTTTCACAACATCTCTACGCAATAGAAACAATATACAATTATTCAGAATGCTTGCCCCTTAAAACAGTTGACCAATTACAATACGCTGTCATACAAATACAAATTATAGGGATTCAACATAATTACAAATATGTACGCAAACACTTTAGTTCAGCTTGTGAACACAGTCAAATACATTTTGCTATGGAAACGCGGAAATATACGAACGCTAGAACGGCGACGTGGAAACATGTACTTGAGACGGTGACGTCCACACACCTTGCAATTCTCTGACCATGGAGTTGACGTAATCAGTCTGCGATGTTCACGCACCTTGATGTTCTTTGGCTGTAGTATTGCAGTAGTCAGTCAACGGGCACGCCCTTGGAGTAATTGCTGAACTCAGCGGAGAATGACATAGCAGACTTTCAGCCTTGATAACGTACGACAAGGCGTAACAGCGTCGAAACCCATACAATGAACCGGGACCCAATTATCCCACAAGCCACTTGGTGACACCAGAAAATTGACACACCTGCTAACCACGCGAAATATTGTAATGAATGACCACGAATTCAAGTCTGACGACCCCCTTTATAAACGACGTCCATGCACCTCCCTAGCTCAATAGCAAAAGCGTTCGTCTTCACAAAACCAAAACGAAACGCTAAACAAAACACAAAAATACGTAACAGTGGTATTTTCTGTGCTTTATTTCTTGTAAATATTTTGAGAGGTATTAAAGCCAGGAGCTTTAACTCGATATAACTCGTGTATTTAATTTCGAGTACTATTGTCTATCACATTCTAGCAGTGGAAGGACCCCCTGTCCAGTGTTCTGTGGGTGACCCTCTCATTTGCAATAAGCAGGCCTTACAGTGTGACATTTTGGTATCAGAAGTGGGACTGTGATGCGTGTGTGTTTCTGATTCGGAGTGTAATTCGAATTCGGATTGGGATTCTGGTTCAGTATTGTCAGTAATCCTAGACTAAATTGACTGCTTTGTAACTGCTTAAGGTCTAGAGAACACAGTGTTGTCAGACCAGTTTGTACTGCTAGATAGACATTAAATTGCTTTATTTAATACTACTGGAACCTGAATTACACCCTTTCAGCATGTATATTGTTAATGGGGATAGAGCTGACTCAATTTATGAGGGCCGAGCGTGAGAAGAGAGCGTGAAGAGAGGGATGAGAGAGCAGCCAAACGTGAGGCTGAATGGTTGAAAAAACGAGACCGTGAAGAGAAAGTGAAATTAAGACAGCATGAACTTGAAGTGTTGTGGTTGCGTGTGGAGCTAATGGTCAACATAAAGGCATAGAACAGTTGGCTCAGTCTATTGTTAGTTCTAAGGGTCCAAAGCTACCATTGTTTGATTTATTTAAGGTTCGAGCGATTTGCTGCAACTCAGAAATGTTTGTATGTGTTCTGCATCATAGTCCATCGATTACAATGTTGGAAAGGCAGCTTTGTTGAAGCATTATGATATGAATGAAGAAGGTTATAGAAAGAACTAGTAGGGCAGGAGCTGGAGAGAGCGTTTCACAATTTGTAGCTAGATTAAGTAGTTATTTTGACCAATGGGTAGAGCGATTTATTTCTTTTTAAATTTAATATTAAATAAAAAAATAGCAAAATGGAGGTGTTAACGCGAAACCCCCTGTAACCGCGACTGGACCGGACGCGCCCCCTGTGGTGAAAGCTAGAACTAGTGTGTTTTCATACTAGTTTTTTATGTTATAAGCAGAATGACAGGCAAGAACGTTAACCAATCAGAGTAATTTCACCTTTAAACTATATCTAGTTAACCTTTTTGTACCTGAATACTGCACTTTTCTTCAAGTTTCTCGATCGTCAATCATAACAAACGAATTACTCTTATAATGTTCCGTACAAATTATTCTGATGGAGAGAAGTAGCCTGCGTGTAGCTTTATCTTGCCTGGGTTACAGTGAAGCGCGATCTGCACAGAAGACAATAATTGATGGTTTTACTGATGGCCACGCCGTTTCTTTTGCACTTCAGACCAGAAGCGGCAAATCGATTGCATTTGAAGTTGTTACGTTCTGTTTAGATGAAAAATAGTTTGGCACTGTCGAATTAGGGAGTTTCAGTCACCTCATGTTGATAGAGGATGTGTGTGTTGTACCATTGTGTTGCCGTGATATAGTACTAGCCCTTGCTCATGAGTCAGTTATGGCAGGTCATCTGGGTGCTAAGAAGGCTACAGATAGAATATCAACTCAGTTCTATTGGCCTGGTATGCAGGATGATGTTATTAGGTATTGCAGGTAATGTGATATACCGTATGTCAAGTAAGCAAGGTACCATTAGGTGATATGCCCTTGATTGATATTCCATTTCAAATGAAAGCTATGGATCTGATTAGTCCGATCAGTCCAGCAACTGAGAGAGGTCATAGGTACATTTTAACTTTTAACACAGTATCCTGAAGCTGCAGCGTTGAAGAAAATAATCTTTGAGGTGGTTGCTAATGCTTTAGTCAGTATGTACAGTAGAGTTGGTGTATCAAAAGAAGTTTTAACTGATTTAGGGGCACAATTTGTATCTGACATTATGAAGGAAGTGAGTAGAGTGTTGTCTATTAGTAACTACTCCATATCACCCAGCATGTATTGGTTTGGTTGAGCGATTTAATTATACTCAGTATGTTGAAACGCATGTGTCAAGAACGACCCAAGGATTGGGATAGGTATCTTGACCCAGTACTGTTTGCCTATAGAGAAGCTCCTCAGGAGAGTTTGGGGTTTTCAGCCTTCGACTTATTTATGGTAGAACAGTAAGGGGACCAATGATGATTTTAAGAGAGTTGTGGACAAAGGAGACCACTACACCACAGGTTAAAACTACATACCAGTGTGTCCTTGATATGCGAAATCGCCTTGAAGAGACATGCAAATTGGTTCAAGCTGAGTTAGCTAAGGCAAAGGTAAGATACAAAAAAATATTATGATAGGAAGGCCAGGGATAGGAAGTTCCAACCTTTTGACAAAGTCTTAATGTTACTTCCCAACGACCATAATAAGTTTTTGATGCAATGGCGGGGCCATATGTAAGTAAGGAGAGTGTGGGTATGATGAATTACAGAATGGAGGTAAAAAGCAAGGTGAACATTTATTTGCTGAAAGCATATTATGAAAGAGACAAACGAAATGACAAGAAAGTGGTTACGGGTGTGGTGTGATGAGCTGTGTGTGCACTGCAGTTGTAGAATATGATACTGCAGGCAGTGGCACAATACCGTGTGATAGTGGTGAATTGGCGTCTATGCCAATTCAGTGTAAAAAAACAATTGTTGATTGTCATGTTGAGTTAAATATCGACCAAAATAGAGAGATTGATGGAGTTATAAGAGAATTTTCTGATGTTCTCACTGATTGTCCTGGAAAATCTAAAATTGGTGAGCATAATATTAAATTGGTAACATCTGTTAGGTAACCAGTTAGATCAAAACCATACCCTTTACCGATCGATATGACAGATATAGTGAGGTCGGAGGTTGAGAGAATGTTAGAGATGGGTGTGATTGAACCAACAAATTCACCTTATGCCTCACTCATTGTTTTTGGTATATAAGAAGGCAGGGGGTGTTTTGAGTTGATTTTTGCAAACTCAATTACATTACAATGTTCAATGCAGAATCAATGCCAGCACATGAAGACATATTTTCAGGTTTAAAAGAGGGTCGGCACTTCACTAAAATTGATCTAACCAAGGTGTACTGGCAGTTCCCCATGGGCGAGAAGGCTAAAGAAAAAACAGCCTTACACCTCATGGTCTATTTCAGTTTCGGCGAATGCCCGTCGGGCTTGTGAATGCACCAGCCTCTTTTTCCTTTCTGTATGATGCGTATTTTGTGAGTAGGTCTTAAAGGTAAATTTGAGAATTTAATTGATGACAATTTAATTTATTCAAAATTTTGGGAGGAGCATGTACAGAACGTTTTGGCTCGTTTAAGGAAGGCAGGATTAACCGCAAGACCTTAAAAGTGTTTCTTTGATTTTACTAATTTTGAGTTTATTGGTCACCAGGTAGGTGATAGTATTTTGCAAGTATTACCAAATTAAATAGAAGCCATACAGCATGCACCCAGACGTGAAACAGTAAGTAAGGTCATTTTTAGGCATGGCTGGAGACTATCGCAAATTTGTACCAAATTTTGCTAAAATATCAGCGCCACTCCCGATTTGATCTGAAAAGGTCAGCAACAAAATGTGGTCTGGGCAGATCCCCAGGAACGTGCCTTTAATCACTTGAAAGTTTTTTTGAGTAAGCAATCAATGTTAAGGTTGCCTGATTTTACTAAGAGATTTGATGCATCAGGAGTTAGGCTTGGTGCATTATTATTGCAGCAATATGAAGAAAGAAACTTTCCAGTGGCATATGCCAGTCGTAAATTGCCAGCCAGAGTCTTATTCTGTAATTGAATAAGAGTGTTTGGCAGTGATTTCAACATTATTTCTATGGCAAAGATTTTATTTTGCAGACTGGTAACCAGCTGTTAATTTATTTAAACAAGGCATGAGAAGTAAACAGTAGGTTATTACGGTGGGCCCTATATTTGCAATAATTTAGCTACCGTATTATAGCAATTAAAGGTGGTGTCTATTTAAGCAGGATTGGGAATGTTTAGAATTATTGTTACAATATTTTTTTGCAATTTTGAGAAATGTAAATTTATTGGTAGTTGATGCTGATTATTAGACTGAAAATATGCCATGTTCAATCTTGATGAGAGGGCAATGTCAGCATCCTTTATTCTATGTTTTTATCATATTACCTCAAACCTTGCAAATAAAAGTGTGAATGGAATCATGGGAAGAAACTGTGTGCATTGCCGTGTGATTGACAGGTCATACCTGTTTTCAACTCTGAAAAGACAATTTGAATCTACCAGGTGTGCTTGTGATTTACATAACAAAGGATGTTTATGATCTACTGAGTTGCCTACGTGACATAGCTGCTAGCAAGATCACATTCTGACCGACTCATGTGGTAACCTAGGCGGTGTCCCTGAATCTGGGTCATTTCTGTAAATTGGACAGACTGAGGTCAGTTGGGTCCATGTGTTCTACTGTGTACCCTGTGTGTTTCTGCTGCGATATTATGAGACACGTTTCAGTCATCATCCTGTGAGACTTGTGCGAAATGCTCTGCGATCTCCTGCTTTCAGCGGTTCCCTCCAGAATACCAGCGTTTTCTCAGCAAGCACGATTCCTGCTTCCTGTATTTCTTTGCTGTTGCGTTGCAGAAGCCATTGACTGCCACCCATCTCTACATCCTGTAACTGTGAGTTATCACCAATGCACACTTCCCTAGACAATCCCCTATTATTTTGAGAGGTATTAAAGCCAGGAGCTTTAGCTCGATATTTTGGTGTATGTGTATTTCATCAGTACTATTGTCATGTCTACCACATTCTAGCAGTGAAAGAACCCCCTGTCCAGTGTGAGTTCTGTGAGTGGCCCTCCCACTTGCAATAAGCAGGTCTCACACTGTGGCAGAAATCCATAATCCATTGTACCAATGGTACTTGGCTGATGCCAGATAGATAGACCTGTGTTTGGAAATAGACTATGATTATGGCCCTTCTAAAACAATCAACAAAAGATGAGTACCCCCAGGGAAATCCGGGATATAAAAGCTGCACTGGATGATCACTTTTTGCCACAATTACCTGATCACAGTTTACAAAGGCTTGGGATTAAAACTGAAAGGTTTGTTGTTAAATCTGAAATGTAAATTTTCAAAGAATGCAACTAGAGAAAAAAATCAACTAATTCAAATTGTTCAAATTGGTACAGCAACTAACATTTTAATATTCAGATAAGCTCAGTTGGACGATTCCCATTCAAGAGAATGGCATATTTTAAAGAAAACACAAGCTGGTTTTATCTTGAAAGTAATCTTAAGGAAATTGCTCCCAACCACTTTTAAAACAGAAGGTCTTCAATCTCTCATTTTGTCTCAAAAGTTCAAGCTTTGTCATCGATTTCTCATAAATATGTGAGAAGATTTTTATCGATACCAAATATCTGAGTTTTTAATCTACAAATCCTCTTTTTAAACACGTAGTGGAATAAACAATAGTGTCACGAGGCGTTTATAAAAAAACGAATTGGGTATTGTTCAAAAGAGACGCATATGTGTATAAATTTATATTATATTGTGCATTATACGCAAAAAATAATTATTTATTTATATATTACCATAGTATTATTTATTAGATCCCGCAATCAGAATTAGCGTTTGACACTATGTGAACAGAAAGTAGGCCGTGTTATGTAACCAACATGTCGTCCCTGAACAAAAATTGAAGAGTATCGGTGTGGTGAATGAACATGTGTTATGGCTAATGAATGATTGACACAATAAACTTTATGACGTCATGACGTTCCTATGGTGTCTACAGTGCGTAATTTCATAATCCCCCACCTCTTGCATCGGTGCGTGAAGTGGACCGCATTTAGTGCTGAATCTTTGCAGGGACGGGCGATTCTGCCGGAGACTAGGACTATACCAAGCATACATTTTGTGTACCTAATGAACTATGATGTCATATAATTCACGCGTGGCGTCGTATGTGCGAGATTGACTGGTGTGCATATTGTTTATAATTATATATATGCATATAATTGTATTGAACTATATTGGTCTAAATGATCCTAGTGTTACACAAATTGCGTAATATTTTATTTGTCAAGAACCCGCACACTAGGTGGTAAAACTATTGAATATTATTGGGTTTTTGGGGTTAATATTTGACCCGTCCCCATGACCTCGTGACACATTTACTGGATATGTTCACATCCCCATCCAGTATACTACAGGACATACATGGTCACATGAACAGTGCATACATTTAAAAACATCCACCTGAGATTTTTGATAATATGGCAAAATATTTACCACAGAAAAGCTGTTTCAAACAATATACATGAGCAACTTATGCCTGGAGGTCAAAGTATAAATATCGTGCAATTCAGTATAGAGCAAGGAGATGAGGGATTCCGTGGGACCAGTAGCAGCACTTTGACAAGGTAAGTCAATAACGAGTTCCGCGTTTACACCTGTAATAGAAAACAGATGTCTGATTATATTGTTTACAAATGATACTGCTATAAGCTTTGTACATGAGGATTTAATGTAGTTTTGTTGGTCAAGGGAATATAAGTGATCATACCATGACCAGGCTGCTAAACAAACCAAGTACCAATGTACTTGTCAGACACAGAAAATTGAAAAGCTTCGCTGAAAAGAAAACCATACAAACACTAAACCATACATTTCTTGTATTGTTTTTCTTTTTCTTATGTTTTACTTATTGATTTAATATTCTAATTGTTTACTTTAGTTTATTATTTTCAAGATCCCAATAAGGATACGAAATCAAGTAATTTACTTACTTGCTTACTTACTGCAGCACCAAAGCACAAAATCAAATTCAACAAAGGTGTATATATGTATCCTGACTTTACGTAGGTTAATTCAATACTAGATTCATTGCCTTGTAAATTGGGTCCGGACACTGTATTTGTTCGTTTCCAAAGGATCTTGAACGAACACGACGAGTTCAAAGTAAATCAAACTGCAAGTACAACATATTCAGAGTTATCCTTGAGTACATATTTTCTTATAGAAAAAGCAACCATTTTTTGTAACTTAATTTTTGCATCCAACTCTTGTAAATATAATAATATTTAGTGACTAGATAAAAAAAATACAATTCAGGTTAGGGTAAGTTGTGAAGATGATTTTTCATAAACATTTGGGGATAACGCTATGAACAAATCGCCAACCTACAATGAATTTGGCTATAAAGTTGATGGTATTTTATTATTTCCTGTATGAGATAGTGAGGACAATTGTGAAAAAAAAGATAGTTATTTACTTTTCCAAAGTTTGTAAATGTGAAAAAATCTTTTTGTAGAACAAAACAATGTAAAATACAAAGGGAAAACTATATAGGTCTGGTTGTAAATGTCAACATTGTGTCAATGCTGGTAAACCAGAATCTACCTCAACCAAATTACAAACAATTCTAAACGAAGTGAAAGACTATGTAACTAAACTGACTGGCGACAAGGCGGGAAGAAAACATTGCTAATAACTACGATTATTTGATAGTTAATATTACTAAAACCTGAATGTGATAAATAATACCAATGTATTTTCTAAACTAAGGAAGTATGACTTAACGACAAATACATATAGGTGGATATTTAGGCGATGAGTGTTACCAACGCAAAGACGAAAAAATATGCAACGACTTTATTTAGATATAGTGAGCAATATCAGACATACTTTCCAGTGATCCAAATAAATGTCTATTATATATATTGTATATGAATTATTATATGTATTATATATTACGTCATAAATTATACTTATTACGATTATTTGAGCCAGAATTCATGAATAATTTATGCAAAAGCTTGTCATTATATATAACATTTTAATACTTCTGAAATAATTACCATGTTAATTAGGTAATGTTGGATTACATTTATATGTATATCTATATCACAAGTTATTACTTGTCATTGATTTGACAACATTTAGTCGATGGTTAAGGTAGAAGCCTAGTCATAATTTTTGACAAAATTGGTCATAAATCGCATGACAATGTTCATTATTTTATTATGTAGCTATCATGAAGCTAATATCTAATGGTACAATGAAATAACATTATTTTGTGTGTTACAGGTATTTTTTTTGAGAAACGTGTCCTAATATTTCTTGAAAATTGCTAATTTAGAACAATTCCATAAAACACAATGTTAAAGAAAAATTGCATTTTTGACACTTTTTAAAACCCAGATTTTTTAAATAATTCAGAACAACAAAAAGTACTCCATTAACAACATATGATTTTTTCAGCCTATGTCACCAGGCTAGATTTCGAGATATTGCATAATATCTCTGCCATGGGAACCTGTGGTAAAAGTGTTATAATCGTGTCAAAATGGCGAATTTCCACTAAAAAACCATCAATTTCTCGAAAAAAAGGCTGATGACCCCCAACTTTTTCAAGGTCAATATCCTTATATTGCCTTGGAGTACAATTTATTGCAAAATTAATAAATTCTTTTTTTTAAATTAATGAGTAGTCTTCTACATTAAGACAACCGCTTCCCCTAAGTTAAAATGTCAGTTTATACCACACACTGGGCCATTTATTATACAATCAAGAATACTCTGTAGTCAGTCAGAAGCACATGTTGTGTCAACTAGATAAGTCCATTTGATTCCTGAAAATAGACAAAATCTTTCATTTTTAACTATATATGTGAGGTCGTTGACTCATTTATTGATGCAAATGATTGGCATATACAACATGGCTTTAACTGTTAACTAAGTTTATACAAGAATCCACTAAACCGTATGTGCGACGAATTCACCAGAAATATATATTTATTTCGAAATGTATTTCAACGAATAACCATTTGAATATGAACGAATACTTTATCGCAAAATAATTATTATTCTGGTTCTATGGCGATCATTTTCAAATAACGTTCAGAAACATGGGATGCATAGCGGCTACAGTGTCAACTACCCTCAGATTTTAATGTGACACGACGAGAACATCAGCCGATAATAACAACTGAACTGGGTAAACACTGGCGACGAATGCAATACGTGTTGCATCACATTAAAGAGGGATTAGTGCGTTATGACAGCTACACATCAGTGACACTCCAACAGTTCTAAATTACGTTTATTCAGATATGTAGGATAGGAAAAAATCTTCAATATTTGTAATACAATAGCATCAGGTCAGAACGTATCAGTGCTGTGTGTCATAGCTGTCTATATCTTCTCAGAATGTAATAACAAACCTGACAGTCTGATTGGTCATGCAAGCACATTGCTATTGACATCATGGCTGAGGATAAAAAAAAATACGCCAAGATGTTGATTTTGTTAACCAATATTACTTCAATTATTATTATTAAGGATTTTACTATTTCGAATATTTCCTCTGGTTTTCAGAATTCATTTTCAAATTCTCTCAACCTCAACTTCTTCGCGCACAGAAATTTGTTTCAGACATGTATGGGGGACTTTCAAGGATTGTGAAACATCATCGGTTCGAATTGACCCAAAGACCCAAAAATTATGTTACTAATGCACCAAAACCGTGAATATAGAGATAACTACAAAAAATATATTTCGTAATTGCAATAGGGTGAACTGCAAAATTAAATTCATGATTCTAGAATATAGCTTGCGTTCTGTTTTACATTTTTAAATTTGAAATTTAGATTTGACTGGCTACAAGGTGCATATTAATGAGCATTTTGCTCTGATACTAAGTAGTTTACAGTTTGTTCAAGATGGGTAACATTTGAGTCAAACTTCACATATGCTCATTTTCTCGAATATTAAAATTGAGTAGTTATATGACGATTAAAGAAATATTATTCAAAATGCTCGTTTTTTGACTGATTAAAATGTCACGATTAAGGTGTCTTTTAACACACTAAATAAAAAAAATATTTGTATCTTAACAGTTATATTAATTATGCCGCTATTTTGAATCATAAATTTATGCTTTATAACCTTATATAAACTAGCTTTTGTATTCGTTGGTAAAAATGATTCGACTAATCACTCTATAATAACATGTGTCACGTCGTACAATGCAGGCAGTCGATGCTAAGCGAGCTGTATAAAGCCTTGTTCACACGCCAACCCTTGCCTTCTGTTCATACACTGCCGAGGTGTATATTTAAATCGGCATTCACATCTATTCACGCCCTTCGCGGTTACTCTTAATACTAACAGTGTAAACAAAAATTGCTGACCAAAATATCGTCTTTTATTTTTTTTCACATTCTTGAGCTTTAGACAGTTCCGACATGGTTTAAATAGACCATCCCTGCATTCATTAAATCATGTTTGTTGCGTAGATTCAGAATTTGAGTTAGAAATAGTCTTAATTTAAACTGCCGAAGAAAAGAGCCCTTTTTCATGTGCCGTTGTTGATAATACTACATCAAAATCAAAATGTCATGTTTTTTACAAAAAGAGAACTAATATTTTAATCTCTCTTGATCAATTATTGCCGTGCTCTCAAGCTGTTGTTTGCCATCTTGTAGTATAATAATAGTAGTATAATTTGGGGTGTCGTTAAATGACGTTGTTTAAATTCCGAATTCTGGCTCACACGTGTCTCAACTCAAGGCTAAAAACGGAACTTAGGGTCGAGACCAGCCCGAACTAAACAACGCCAGTCGAGACCGGGTCAATCTGTTCACATGTGTTTTTCAAAAGTGGTTTAAAATAGACACGTTGCCGAGCTCCGTGTTTTGCAACACGTGTGAACACTTTTGTTTAAATTTGCATTTACATATATCGTTTTAGTTATTTGGACACCATAAGGTTTGTTGCTGGCAGGTAACGTTAACTTCCAACAGAAAGAGTAGTACCGAAATGACAGTGTCACCGCAGCGAAGGTGGTTTATATCCCTTCTATTTTTCGGAGCTGGTTTTATAATAGCGTCATTCACGCATCTTCATGTGTCCAAGCCGTCAGTGAAACCACGAGAAGATTCGTCGCCCTGTCCAAACGGCAACATGGTGTGTGTACCCGATATGTGCAAGTCAATGAGTGGTCTCGAACTGCAGCGATGTCTATCTGGTAACAGAATTGTCAAAACTATAGACGATAGATCTCTAGATGAATGCCAGTCACAGTTTGGCAAATCGTGGCAGACGTACGCGACAAATACCCTAGATATACAAACTGACCAATTACTGGAAAAGATGTATTATTATCGCCCTAAGTGTAAATGTCCATCACCGCCAGACTGGTATAAATCAGCCAATAAACGTCGTCTCGAGGAATCCAAGTTATTGAAAAAAGAAATGGATGCAAAGAGAGCTCCACTAGCTGTCTGTAAGGCATTTTCACCTTTCACGTACGTTGGTTCTGGTATCACCGTTGAACCGTTTGACACAGTGCCGATTGTCGGTCTTTCTCTCGCCCCTGCAGTAGAACATATCTTAAAACAACCGGATATTTCTCAACCAATAGTTCTGTCGCTAACTTCTAGAAATAAATATGGTGTGTTAAGCATTGCCGGGGATTTCAAATATAGTGGTACAATTAAGGGAATACATACGCCATCTCTTTCCATTCACGTCGGTGAAGACGTAAATGAAATCAACAATCTGTTGAGCAGAGTCATTTACACTGGTACTGTGTATCGTATTGATGTGTATGACACGATTCAAGTCTCGTTCGACCATTTCACATTTGATATTGCTATTCACATTAAACGTCAACCATTACCAGATCTCATCGATCCAGGCGAATCCGGGAGCATTGATGATAAAATTACAGTGATTATGAAAACATTTGAACGACCAGAGTTAGTTAAACCGTTCGTGGACGCCGTTCATAGTTTCTATCCAAATATGACTATCATCATTGCAGACGATTCACAAAATCCAGTGCCGTTTCAAAAAGATCGTGTTAAATACTATACAATGAATTTCAGGGATGGCACATATCCGGGAATAAACTTAGCGTTGTCACAAGTTGATACCAAGTACGTACTCTATTCCGATGATGATTTCGTCTTCACGAAAGAAACTCGTTTAGAACTGATGCTCGAAAAACTTGAAGACCCCCGTGCCAACGTTGACATTGTCGTTGCAGATGTTATCGGACTTCCCCGTCTTGGTCCTATGTGGCGTGTAGGCTACAACGAGAGCGGAAAATGTATCATGGGCGTTCGCACTGTACGTCCAAAATACGTGGCAGTTCCCGGCTACCCACAGTGTGTCCATGGGGATTTTTTTGAAAACTTCCTTCTATCCAAAACTGTTTTACTTCGTAAAATCGGGTTTTATCCTCCCATCAGAACATCTACTCATTTAGAATTCTGGACAAACTCCATTGGAAAGGCACACATTGCGCGATGCGATGACGTCACCGTTGCTCATAACCATGTACATAACCCAGTGTATGACAAATACCGAAATGAGGCCTACAGTCTAGCCAAGAAACGAAATCCGGCGCCTTTATTTGAGAACGATCTGTGTTACGATTTGAGGGGAGACTTTGGGGGCAAATCGAGACGCGACATTCAAGGATGAATTGAAAGGCCGCGTTTTTTTATAAATATCTAGAAATATATTAATTGATTTCACGGTGTTTCCTTGGTAGTTATTCTTGTATCGCAACTTGATATTTTATAACTCTTTATATCAGCTACTCTTAAAGTTTGCTATTAGTGGTGAATTGGCAAAAGAATAAATTTGAATTCTATTGAGACAAGTGGCTTTCAAATTATGTCGCGTGTTAGTGGTACATTAAACCATAATGGTGTACCGTCATTCGTCCACCTTCTTTGTCTTTTATTGGCGTATTAGATATCAAACAAAAAAGCGTTATGAATGGGTGCTCATTTCTAGGAGATTAATTCGGGAATGATTTTTCAACTAAGAACGATATAGATGGAATTCTCATTAGGCCAAAAAAAAAACTTATGTTGCCCTCAAGTCGGAAAATTGAAAAATTGGGTCGGTCGCTCGGATTTTTTTTTCTAAACTCGTGAAAACTAAGGAAACATCTTTCTACTGCTTAAAATGGTGAGTTTTTAATATTTGGGCCTATTAAAAAAAAAAAATAAAAAAAAAAAAAACGCGACCCGATATTTCATATTTTTCGGACGGTCGCTGAGGGCAACAAAACGTGTGTGACTCGAACGGCGCTCGCGTACGGCGCCTAATAGCCGGGCATCCCCCCAAAAGGATAATTAATAACCGAGTTTATTACGTGCAGAAAGAATGAAACCCGTCTACGCGGCCCGTGCCACTCAGCGTGGCCAGAATGCGGCAAATCTGGCTGTACTAGGATGGCGAAAATATTGGGTACATCATTATAACAGTGAATAAGTACTGAAAAATTAGTTTACACTCATTTCTAGGAGAAGTTGTCACAAACCCATTACATTTTGGTACAGCCAAGGTATGGGTACGTTTACCATGGCAACAACAATTCATAATTCAAAAGGTTATTGATATATTCTCGTGAAATTAGCATGAGGGGTGCTAAAATCATAGGAGCAATATATTTGATTTCGGCACAGATGTTGATAAAGTTGTCGTGGTAACAGCAATTATAAAAATAATATTCATAAAATTTCCAGGCGAGTGTTCCCTCGATATAATAATCAATCTATTAAACGTCGGTAGAGACGTGGATCTGGTTGCCATGTAGACGCAAATCATAATATGCATTGCATATATCATAATATATCATTGCAAGAATAAAATTACAGATCCCTGACAGCCGAGTTAAATGTGTTTTTTTCACGTTGACAAATACCGAGACATATATTTCTAATGATAGAAGTAAGGTATAAATATGATTAATACATGGCCTTGCTCTCCTTAATTCACTTTGTTCATCCAAAATTATGTTTCAAGCTGTAAATATTACTGACGCAGAAGAGACGATTAATCTTTCTATATTCAATGGAACACAATTCACTGGTAATTTGCGTGATTTGAAAAAAAGGAAAACCTGCATGATCCTTTTTCAAAGGCTTTATTTTGAACAATTGAAAATGAAAACGGCTAGTGCCGCACGGCTAGCATTGGTGATCAAAACATGTGTGACGTTAAGCCAGTGTTGGCAATCAAAAACAAGTGTTGTCTTTTGTGATTGATCTAGGGGGTAAAGAGGGGAGCAAGATGGTGTACTGAGCAGTTGACAGCATGTTTAGAGGATGCAGTAGAAAGCCCAGAAATCATCCTACCAGTCGAATTAGCATCTGAACAAGGGGAATCCGGCGACTAAAAGTAATGTGCCGCCAACGCTTACCCTAACTCTAGCCCTCTACCCCCAATTTAGTTGTATAAGCCTCTCTAGATATATATATATATATATATATATATACGTGTGTGTGTGTTTTAAAGAAGTGCATATACAATAGAGTCTATGGGCAATAGGGTAAGAGCTGGGTTAAAGTCAGTATTAGAGGTGGAGATACATTGGCAAGTCTTTTGCGTCTAAGACGCCAGCGACCTCATCAATGCTGAATTCGTTCTACTGTCAACCCAAACTGCGAATCTACTGATGATTTTCAACAGATGCTAATGTCTGTGACGTCATAATGCTGTGCGTCGTTTGGAAAAAAAGACGAGCACAAAATTGTGAACGAACGTTATACTGAGTTGCCAGTTTGAACAATAGTGAATAATGCCCACTGTCCTTAACTGAGGATTATTGCTGGTTCACAAGCCTGTACTGTAATCCAGCATATTTAACAGATGGAAAACACTTGTGTATATACAATGTATGTGCGATGCCAGAGCTGTTGAAACTTTGAGGACATGATTTGAAATCAATCCTAACTTTTATGAACGATTATATACTGGTAGTTACAGATAATAAGACCGTGTATTGCATTGTATTGGCAAGTAACTGTTCATGTAAGGTTACATTTGACCATTCATCCCACAAAATCTCTAGTGTTTATGTTGTGTACTTGCATTGATATACTTATGTGTGATGCAATAATTAAGTTGGTTTATTGTTTAGCCATACTGTTTTATGTCCGTACTGTTGTTCATTTCTTTAATGCCAATGGTTGTGAACCAGTGGGCAGAAACTTATGTTGCTGACCTGCAAGTTGTTAATAAATACAAATTTGTGCTTGAGTGGATCAATTTGTCTGCAATTATTGTTCTTTCCTCACGAGTGGTTGCAATTGTTGTTTGCACCAGATAAAGTTGAAAACATTCAGTCAGTGTTGCCACGATTCTATCCCTAGGATTGAAATTATTTTGAAGGTGGCCATGCTCGTCTTTTGCATGTTGACATTCCTGTTGATCTATGTTACAAAATAGCGCCCTCTAAGGGGTGTGAGGCGCTATTACACAAATTGTGTGATGAATTTAGTTCATAATCTTGAATTTACTATGCGAGTATAGGAAATATTAGTGGTGAGCAGGTAAAATAGAATAAGTGTTTCTCTTCTGTGTCTGCCTTTATCAACACAAAGAAGCTCACTATTTCATTTGGTTCGAGACACGTTCTAATTTTTTTTTTAAATATCAGTTGTTTATCATTGTAGGATACTGGCAATCATTCTGAGAGATTTGGGGACACTCTCTGCTGCGAGCTGTACTTCATGCTGTAAGGAAACTGTCAATTGGAAAAACCCTGCCCAAATCAACAATCAACAGTAATGTGGGGGAGTTGTGGGAAATTCTAGAGAACAAATTTGTGGGGAATGTTCTTGATACTTTATATGTGGAAACTTGAATGGTGTGAGTGTACGTTGTTTGATTGATACTGGATTCCAAGTCATCACGATTTGTCAGTAATTTTACCATGACGAATTCGTGGTACGACTGACCACGTTCTACAGTACAAATAAGTTGTCGAGGTAGATGCTACTTTCCCAGAGTTAGGGGATATTTCAGAGAAGTAAATTTTGGCAATTTGCTGTTCCTGACACCTTTTATACAAGTACCTGTCGGTACTAATTGGTTCAATATGCATGTTGGTAAGAAATTGCATTTCTGGGTATCTTGAGTGGCATTCAGTCATTGTATGTCTATCAATCTAAAAACAGAAGAGATTCATTGGCAAAAATTGGTGTTTGATATTTCCGTAGAGTCTGATGGAATGTGGCGTGATTATGATGAATGTAAGATTGATCGCATGATTGTGACTGTTTGTTGTGAAAGGAAGAAATCCAAGTTGATCTTCATGGTGCTTAATAAATCCCCAAGTCCAATAAGACTGGAGCCTGGTGGTGTTTTGGGTGTTGCCAAAACAGTGGAGAACTTAACCCGGAAATGAAAGTTGATAGAAGAGGACATATTTATAACTGTTTTTTTGGGGGGGACATCCCCCCCCCCCAGGAAGGTCGCGCCTTCGCCGTGTGAAGGATGGGCTACATCAATATGATGGAACTTGTAAGATGAAGTCAAGCATATTTAGATTGCAATATACCATGAGTAGAGGCAATTGCACTATCGTCTATGGCCATTCCAGAACAGCTTGTGACCCCCCCCCCCCCATGCTTCATGTCACTGCTACATATATTTCAAGTCTGACAATGGCTAGAGGTCACAAGAAGACCCAGTGGTGTGCAATCTTTGTTATAAGGACTGCACACACCCAACCCAAACTGAGAGATGGTCATAGCTGTGCAAATGGGGTTGTGTTTTCATGAGGAAATGCTACATAGATGTTGTATGGGGGAGACGTTTTATCAGCATGTGCTTCCATGTGTCTACTGAGCAATTGCACTTTCGACCTGCTATGTGCGTGATTCTACTGGCCAGGGAAGAGCAAAGATGTCAGTGAGAAAATAAAACCTTGTGAGAGATGCTCAAGATAGAAAGATCCAGATGACTTCAAGAACAAGGCATACTCAGTGAACATGTGGTCAGAACACCCCATGCATCTTGTTTGCATGCACTTCACATCACTTACGTGATCCAAAGGCAGCATAAAGCATATTCTTGTGATTACAGATCATATTTTTGCGAACCATTTGTAATAGACGAATTTTCTAAAACAGATGTCTGCTTGGTAACATGAAAAAGGAGCAATGCCGTGTAATTTAGATTTATTTTTTCCACGTCAGTGTCTTCTTTTTTGCCACATGTTTGGCATAGTCCTCAAAAGCTTCCAGGGGAGTTTTGAATTCAAACTCCAGTTTATCGTTGTTGGATCACAATATTTGGAGTCAAACTGGTGAAATTGGTTATTATTGGCAACCCACAATTGGCAGGCAAAGGATACCTTCCAGTTAAATTTCACAGGTTTCCATGTGTCGGGCCTAAGTGGAAAGACTGTCATGCCAAAATGACATTTGCCCCCTCTCTCGATTTCCAGACTGCATGTACCACCGGCATGCATTTCCAATCGCCACCTACGTGGTGTTTGCACATATTTGTACTGTTCGAGAGGGAGGAACATCATCATAAACGGATGCCAGAACTAGTAACTGTCATTTGCATAGTCAATGGGGAGAAAGAGACTGCGCTGAGAGACACAAGGGGGTTCGGGGTTGTTTTACGTCACTCTAAGTTTATGAGAATTGTACTTGTGTTCCAACTAATGGTCCATAGAAACGAGTCCCTGAATCAGGGCTAGAAGTCCATACTACTTATTACACTGTAATTGTGCACATACAAGCCCAGACTCTCTTTTGATGTGTTAGGCAACATTTATGGAGCCATTGACGTTGGCACTTTACTCGTGTGACATGTAGGTACAAACTGTGTAGGTGCAACCGATTAATTATTAACACAATAGACTGTGACATCATCCCTAGTTCTTAAGGTGTTACGCCATGTTTTCACAGGCTTCCTACTCAAGATTTTGACTGAGACGGAGAGGTTCCATGCTTTTAGGTGACTCTGAAATCCAGTGAGCAGATCCATGTAATACCATAGCTAAATCAGAGTATGAAGTACAATGGGAAAGGAGACCTAGTGCAAATATAGATTTTCGACGCTCCAACTTGTGAACTCCAGTCCCCGGTTACAAATCATTTACTCAGTGAAGGCCGAATCTAGCACTGAACTATTCCACACAGGGTGGTAAAAAATATTGAATATTATTGCGTGTGTTGGGTTAATATTTGACTCGACCCCGTGAGGCGCCAGGATATTATTGGAAATCAAATCGTATCTGTAGGCTTGTATTGGAAATAAAAACGCTTGTGGTGAAAAGCTGGTATTGAAAATGTGTGACGCTAGGATCCGGGGAAAATCATTTGTGTAGACCTAGTCTCGTATTAGAAATCAAAATATTCATTTATAGCGCTAGGCTAGTATTTAAAGTGGGCGGGACCCCTCGATACCATCATCAGATGATAGCAACCCCAGAGTCACCTGGATACCACCATGAGATTACATCAACCCCAGACACTCTTGGATACCACCATCACCATTATATGACAGCCAGCAACTCCAGAGACCCCTGAATACCACCATAAAATTACATCAACCCTAGAGTCTCCTGGATACCACCATCACCATGACATGACAGCCAGCAACCCCAGAGACCCCTGGATACCACCATGAGATGATAACAACCCCAGAGTCACCTGTATACCACCATGAGATTACATCAACCCTAGAGTCTCCTGGATACCATTATCACCATGGCATGACAGCCAGCAACCCCAGAGACCCCTGAATACCACCATGAGATGATAAAAACCCCAGAGTCACCTGTATACCACCATAAGATAACATCAACCCTAGAGTCTCCTGGATACCCCTGTCACCATGACATGACAGCAGGCAACCCCAGAGACCCCTGAATACCACCATGAGATGATAACAATCCCAGAGTTACCTGGATACCACCATGACATGACAACAACCCAAGTGTCCCCCGGATACCACCATGAGATTACATCAACCCCAGAGTCTCCTGGATACCACCATCACCATGAAATGACAGCCAGCAACCCCAGAGACCCTTGGATACCACCATGAGATGACATCAACCCTAGAGTCTCCTGGATACCCCCATCACCATGACATGACAGCAGGCAACCCCAGAGACCCTTGGATACCACCATGATATGATAACAACCCCAGAGTCACCTGGATACCACCATGAGATTACATCAACCCCAAAGTCTCCTGAATACCACCATCACCATGACATGACAGCCAGCATCCCCAGAGACCCTTGGATATCACCATGAGATGATAACAACCCCAGAGTCATCTGGATATTGCCACGAGATTACATCAACCCCAAAGTCCTCTGAACACCACCATCACCATTACATGACAGCCAGCAACCCCATAGACCCCTGGATACCACCTTGGGATGATGGCAACCCCAGAGTCACCTGTATACCACCATGAGATTATATCAACCCCAGAGTCCCCTGGATACCACCATCACCATGACTTTGCAGCCAGCAACCCCAGAGACCCTTGGATACCACCATGAGATGATAACAGCCCCAGAGTCACCTGGATACCACCATCACCATGAAATGACAGCCAGCTACCCCATAGACCCTTGGATACCACCATGTGATTACATCAATCGCAGAGTCTCCTGAATACCACTATCACAATGACATGACAGCCAGCAATCCCAGAGACCCCTGGATACCACCTCGAGATGATTGCACCCTCAGAGTCATCTAGATACCACCATGAGATGACAGCAACCCCAGAGTCCCCTGGATACCACCATGAGATGATTGCAACCAAAGAGTCACCTGGATAGTATGGGGTAAACTCTAACTAGAATAAAATCGAAAATGCATTTCGTAAACACCTTTTATGAACTCGTTGCCATGTTTGAATACTGGTGTGTGTGGATATTTTGCTTGGTCGTCTGACCCATTACCTTTGGGCAATGATGTATTTCTTCCCAGCCACATTCGCAACTCCAGAGTCACCTGGATACCACCATGAGATGATAGCAACTCCAGCGTCACCTAGATACCACCAAGAGATTACAGCAACCCCAGAGTCACCTGGGTACCAGAATAATATAAATATAACCATTAAATTCTGATCTTGCAACATGCCCCAACCAACCAATATTGGTTTTGTATTCGCGATACGTGTATTTATTTGTAGTATGAAAGTTATGTATAATCACGGGAAACTCTTGATAAGTTGCCAGACCCATGTTATTCTTATAATGACTGAATTCTTCCTCTCGTAATCTTACTGCAATTAAAATGCTGACGACCAATTTCAAACAAGAAGAAAAGAGAGGGACGCCTATTATGTTAATTAATTTCTATTCAATTTCTTAAGCACTTTCCTAACTGACTATTAACTCCAAGGGTTGTATACTTAAGGAGTGTCTCAATCGAAGTCATTACGAGAATCACTAACTTATGGGGAATCTCTATTGACAACAATGCAATCTGAAATGAAGTCCGCCACCAAGCGACAGAAAAGATGATTGTTTTAAAGTCTTTCTTTCATTTAGAGTTTCATAAACTTAAATTTCAAACAAGCGTTTTATTACTTATTACTTATTTGTTGGCCTATACAATAAAGAATGGTATTTGTTCAACGATTATAGACAACCTCAGACGCCGCAGGCTGTTCACATGATTCAAAGCATGTCTGAACTATTATGTACCCACAATTCAAGTTAGATGCGAATTATTACCATTTTCTCATTTTCAATGCCTGTGGAATTTATCAGCATGAACATTTAATTCAAAAGTTTATGTGAATTATTATGGCGTCTCATATTTCAAAACATAT
The DNA here is from genome assembly GCF_978046115.1 of Saccoglossus kowalevskii. NCBI lineage: Eukaryota > Metazoa > Hemichordata > Enteropneusta > Harrimaniidae > Saccoglossus > Saccoglossus kowalevskii. The sequence goes on along the minus strand of NC_140643.1, from coordinate 10,754,848 downwards.
TTGAGTTATTAGTATGTACCCATAATCCAATGCGATTATGAATTATTAGTACGTACCCACAATTCAATGCTTGTGTGAATTAATAGTACGTACCAATAATTCAATGAGTGTGTGAATTATTAGTACGTACCTATAATTCAATGTGTGTGTGATTTATTAGTACTTACCCACAATCCAATGTGCATATGAATTATTAGTACTTACCCATAATTCAATGAGTGTGTGAATTATTAGTACATACCCATAATTCAATGAGTTTGTGAATTATTAGTACGTACCCATAATTCAATGAGTTTGTGAATTATTAGTACGTACCCACAATTCAATGCGTGTGTGAATTATTAGTACATACCCATAATTCAATGAGTTTGTGAATTATTAGTACGTACCCATAATTCAATGAATGTGTGAATTATTAGTACATACACATAATTCAATGAGTTAACTTCTAGAAATAAATATGGTGTGTTAAGCATTGCCGGGGATTTCAAATATAGTGGTACAATTAAGGGAATACAGACGCCATCCCTCTCCATACACTTCGGCAAAGACGTCAATAAAATCAACAATCTGTTGAGCAGAGTCATTTACACTGGTACTGTGTATCGTATTGATGTGTATGACACGATTGAAGTCTCGTTCGACCATTTCACATTTGATATTGCTATTCACATTAAACGTCAACCATTACCAGATCGCATCGATCCAGACGAATCCGGGAGCATTGGTGATAAAATTACAGTGATTATGAAAACATTTGAACGACCAGAGTTAGTTAAACCGTTCGTGGACGCCGTTCATAGTTTCTATCCAAATATGACTATCATCATTGCAGACGATTCACAAAATCCAGTGCCGTTTCAAAAAGATCGTGTTAAATACTATACAATGAATTTCAGGGATGGCACATATCCGGGAATAAACTTAGCGTTGTCACAAGTTGATACCAAGTACGTACTCTATTCCGATGATGATTTCGTCTTCACGAAAGAAACTCGTTTAGAACTGATGCTCGAAAAACTTGAAGACCCCTGTGCAAACGTTGACATTGTCGTTGCAGATGTTATCGGACTTCCCCGTCTTGGTCCTCTGTGGCGTGTAGGCTACAACGAGAGCGGAAAATGTATCATGGGCGTTCGCACTGTACGTCCAAAATACGTGGCAGTTCCCGGCTACCCACAGTGTGTCCATGGGGATTTTTTTGAAAACTTCCTTCTATCCAAAATTGTTTTACTTCGTAAAATCGGGTTTTATCCTCCCATCAGAACATCTACTCATTTAGAATTCTGGACAAACTCCATTGGAAAGGCACACATTGCGCGATGCGATGACGTCACCGTTGCTCATAACCATGTACATAACCCAGTGTATGACAAATACCGAAATGAGGTCTACAGCCTAGCGAAGAAAGGAAATCCGGCGCCTTTATTTGAGAACGATCTGTGTTACGATTTGAGAGGAGACTTTGGGGGCAAATCGAGACGCGACATTCAAGGATGAATTGAAAGGCCGCGTTTTTTTATAAATATCTAGAAATATATTAATTGATTTCACGGTGTTTCCTTGGTAGTTATTCTTGTATCGCAACTTGATTTTTTATAACTCTTTTTTTATCAGCTACTCTTAAAGTTTGCTATTAGTGGTGAATTGGAAAAAGAATAAATTTGAATTCTATTGAGACAAGTGGCTTTTAAATTATGTCGCGTCTTAGTGGTACATTAAACCATAATGGTGTACCGTCATTCGTCCACCTTCTTTGTCTTTTATTGGCGTATTAGATATCAAACAAAAAAGCGTTATGAATGGGTGCTCATTTCTAGGAGACTAATTCGGAATGATTTTTCAACTGAGAACGATATAGATGTAACTCTCATAAGGCCAAAAAAAACTTATGTTGCCCTCAAGTCGGAAAATTGAAAAATTGGGTTCGTCGCTCGGATTTTTTTTAAACTCGTGAAAACTAAGGAAACATCTTTTTACTGCTTAAAATGGTGAGTTTTTAATATTTGGCGCCTAATAGCCGGGCATCCCCCAAAAAGGATAATTAATAACCGAGTTTATTACGTGCAGAAAGAATGAAACCCGGCCTTCAGATCTGGCTGTACTAGGATGGTGAAAGTATTGAAAGTACTGAAAAATTAGTTTACACTCATTTCTAGGAGAAGTTGTCAGAAACCCATTACATTTTGGTACAGCCGAGGTATGGGTACGTTTACCATGGCAACAACAATTCATAATTCAAAAGGTTATTGATATATTCTCGTGAAATTAGCATGACGGGTGCTAAAATCATAGGAGCAATATATTTGATTTCGGCACAGATGTTGATAAAGTTATCGTGGTAACAGCAATTATAAAAATAATATTCATAAAATTTCCAGGCGAGTGTTCCCTCGAAATAATAATCAATCTATTAAACGTCGGTAGAGACGTGGATCTGGTTGCCATGTAGACGCAAATCATAATATGCATTGCATATATCATAATATATCATTGCAAGAATAAAATTACAGATCCCTGACAGCCGAGTTAAATGTTTTTTTTTTCACATTGACAAATACCGAGACATATATTTCTAATGATAGAAGTAAGGTATAAATATGATTAATACATGACCTTGCTCTCCTGAATTCACTTTGTTCATCCACAATTATGTTTCAAGCTGTAAATATTACTGACGCAGAAGAGACGATTAATCTTTCTATATTCAATGGAACACAATTCACTGGTAATTTGCGTGATTTGAAAAAAAGGAAAACCTGCATGATCCTTTTTCAAAGGCTTTATTTTGAACAATTGAAAATGAAAACGGCTAGTGCCGCACGGCTAGCATTGGTGATCAAAACATGTGTGACGTTAAGCCAGTGTTGGCAATCAAAAACAAGTGTTGTCTTTTGTGATTGATCTAGGGGGTAAAGAAGGGGGCAAGATGGTGTACTGAGCAGTTGACAGCATGTTTAGAAGATGCAGTAGAAAGCCCAGAAATCATCCTACCAGTCGAATTAGCATCTGAACAAGGGGAATCCGGCGACTAAAAGTAATGTGCCGCCAACGCTTACCCTAACTCTAGCCCTCCACCCCCAATTTAGTTGTATAAGCCTCTCTAGATATATATATATATATATATATATATATATATATATATATATATATATATATATATATATATATATATATATATATATATATATATATATATATATATATATATATACGTGTGTGTGTGTTTTAAAGAAGTGCATATACAATAGAGTCTATGGGCAATAGGGTAAGAGCTGGGTTAAAGTCAGTATTAGAGGTGGAGATACATTGGCAAGTCTTTTGCGTCTAAGACGCCAGCGACCTCATCAATGCTGAATTCGTTCTACTGTCAACCCAAACTGCGAATCTACTGATGATTTTCAACAGATGCTAATGTCTGTGACGTCATAATGCTGTGCGTCGTTTGGAAAAAAAGACGAGCACAAAATTGTGAACGAACGTTATACTGAGTTGCCAGTTTGAACAATAGTGAATAATGCCCACTGTCCTTAACTGAGGATTATTGCTGGTTCACAAGCCTGTACTGTAATCCAGCATATTTAACAGATGGAAAACACTTGTGTATATACAATGTATGTGCGATGCCAGAGCTGTTGAAACTTTGAGGACATGATTTGAAATCAATCCTAACTTTTATGAACGATTATATACTGGTAGTTACAGATAATAAGACCGTGTATTGCATTGTATTGGCAAGTAACTGTTCATGTAAGGTTACATTTGACCATTCATCCCACAAAATCTCTAGTGTTTATGTTGTGTACTTGCATTGATATACTTATGTGTGATGCAATAATTAAGTTGGTTTATTGTTTAGCCATACTGTTTTATGTCCGTACTGTTGTTCATTTCTTTAATGCCAATGGTTGTGAACCAGTGGGCAGACACTTATGTTGCTGACCTGCAAGTTGTTAATAAATACAAATTTGTGCTTGAGTGGATCAATTTGTCTGCAATTATTGTTCTTTCCTCACGAGTGGTTGCAATTGTTGTTTGCACCAGATAAAGTTGAAAACATTCAGTCAGTGTTGCCACGATTCTATCCCTAGGATTGAAATTATTTTGAACGTGGCCATGCTCGTCTTTTGCATGTTGACATTCCTGTTGATCTATGTTACAAAATAGCGCCCTCTAAGGGGTGTGAGGCGCTATTACACAAATTGTGTGATGAATTTAGTTCATAATCTTGAATTTACTATGCGAGTATAGGAAATATTAGTGGTGAGCAGGTAAAATAGAATAAGTGTTTCTCTTCTGTGTCTGCCTTTATCAACGCAAAGAAGCTCACTATTTCATTTGGTTCGAGACACGTTCTAATTTTTTTTTTAAATATCAGTTGTTTATCATTGTAGGATACTGGCAATCATTCTGAGAGATTTGGGGACACTCTCTGCTGCGAGCTGTACTTCATGCTGTAAGGAAACTGTCAATTGGAAAAACCCTGCCCAAATCAACAATCAACAGTAATGTGGGGGAGTTGTGGGAAATTCTAGAGAACAAATTTGTGGGGAATGTTCTTGATACTTTATATGTGGAAACTTGAATGGTGTGAGTGTACGTTGTTTGATTGATACTGGATTCCAAGTCATCACGATTTGTCAGTAATTTTACCATGACGAATTCGTGGTACGACTGACCACGTTCTACAGTACAAATAAGTTGTCGAGGTAGATGCTACTTTCCCAGAGTTAGGGGATAGTTCAGAGAAGTAAATTTTGGCAATTTGCTGTTCCTGACACCTTTTATACAAGTACCTGTCGGTACTAATTGGTTCAATATGCATGTTGGTAAGAAATTGCATTTCTGGGTATCTTGAGTGGCATTCAGTCATTGTATGTCTATCAATCTAAAAACAGAAGAGATTCATTGGCAAAAATTGGTGTTTGATATTTCCGTAGAGTCTGATGGAATGTGGCGTGATTATGATGAATGTAAGATTGATCCCATGATTGTGACTGTTTGTTGTGAAAGGAAGAAATCCAAGTTGATCTTCATGGTGCATAATAAATCCCCAAGTCCAATAAGACTGGAGCCTGGTGGTGTTTTGGGTGTTGCCAAAACAGTGGAGAACTTAACCCGGAAATGAAAGTTGATAGAAGAGGACATATTTATAACTGTTTTTTTGGGGGGGACATCCCCCCCAGGAAGGTCGCGCCTTCTCCGTGTGAAGGATGGGCTACATCAATATGATGGAACTTGTAAGATGAAGTCAAGCATATTTAGATTGCAATATACCATGAGTAGAGGCAATTGCACTATCGTCTATGGCCATTCCAGAACAGCTTGTGACCCCCCCCCCATGCTTCATGTCACTGCTACATATATTTCAAGTCTGACAATGGCTAGAGGTCACAAGAAGACCCAGTGGTGTGCAATCTTTGTTATAAGGACTGCACACACCCAACCCAAACTGAGAGATGGTCATAGCTGTGCAAATGGGGTTGTGTTTTCGTGAGGAAATGCTACATAGATGTTGTATGGGGGAGACGTTTTATCAGCATGTGCTTCCATGTGTCTACTGAGCAATTGCACTTTCGACCTGCTATGTGCGTGATTCTACTGGCCAGGGAAGAGCAAAGATGTCAGTGAGAAAATAAAACCTTGTGAGAGATGCTCAAGATAGAAAGATCCAGATGACTTCAAGAACAAGGCATACTCAGTGAACATGTGGTCAGAACACCCCATGCATCTTGTTTGCATGCACTTCACATCACTTACGTGATCCAAAGGCAGCATAAAGCATATTCTTGTGATTACAGATCATATTTTTGCGAACCATTTGTAATAGACGAATTTTCTACAACAGATGTCTGCTTGGTAACATGAAAAAGGAGCAATGCCGTGTAATTTAGATTTATTTTTTCCACGTCAGTGTCTTCTTTTTTGCCACATGTTTGGCATAGTCCTCAAAAGCTTCCAGGGGAGTTTTGAATTCAAACTCCAGTTTATCGTTGTTGGATCACAATATTTGGAGCCAAACTGGTGAAATTGGTTATTATTGGCAACCCACAATTGGCAGGCAAAGGATACCTTCCAGTTAAATTTCACAGGTTTCCATGTGTCGGGCCTAAGTGGAAAGACTGTCATGCCAAATTGACATTTGCCCCCTCTCTCGATTTCCAGACTGCATGTACCACCGGCATGCATTTCCAATCGCCACCTACGTGGTGTTTGCACATATTTGTACTGTTCGAGAGGGAGGAACATCATCATAAACGGATGCCAGAACTACTAACTGTCATTTGCATAGTCAATGGGGAGAAAGAGACTGCACTGAGAGACACAAGGGGGTTCGGGGTTGTTTTACGTCACTCTAAGTTTATGAGAATTGTACTTGTGTTCCAACTAATGGTCCATAGAAACGAGTCCCTGAATCAGGGCTAGAAGTCCATACTACTTATTACACTGTAATTGTGCACATACAAGCCCAGACTCTCTTTTGATGTGTTAGGCAACATTTATGGAGCCATTGACGTTGGCACTTTACTCGTGTGACATGTAGGTACAAACTAGGCTTGTATTGGAAATAAAAACGCTTGTGGTGAAAAGCTGGTATTGAAAATGTGTGACGCTAGGATCCAGGGAAAATCATTTGTGTAGACCTAGTCTCGTATTAGAAATCAAAATATTCATTTATAGCGCTAGGCTAGTATTTAAAGTGGGCGGGACCCCTCGATACCATCATCAGATGATAGCAACCCCAGAGTCACCTGGATACCACCATGAGATTACATCAACCCCAGACACTCTTGGATACCACCATCACCATTATATGACAGCCAGCAACTCCAGAGACCCCTGAATACCACCATAAGATTACATCAACCCTAGAGTCTCCTGGATACCACCATCACCATGACATGACAGCCAGCAACCCCAGAGACCCCTGGATACCACCATGAGATGATAACAACCCCAGAGTCACCTGTATACCACCATGAGATTACATCAACCCTAGAGTCTCCTGGATACCATTATCACAATGGCATGACAGCCAGCAACCCCAGAGACCCCTGAATACCACCATGAGATGATAAAAACCCCAGAGTCACCTGTATACCACCATAAGATAACATCAACCCTAGAGTCTCCTGGATACCCCTGTCACCATGACATGACAGCAGGCAACCCCAGAGACCCCTGAATACCACCATGAGATGATAACAACCCCAGAGTTACCTGGATACCACCATGACATGACAACAACCCAAGTGTCCCCCGGATACCACCATGAGATTACATCAACCCCAGAGTCTCCTGGATACCACCATCACCATGAAATGACAGCCAGCAACCCCAGAGACCCTTGGATACCACCATGAGATGACATCAACCCTAGAGTCTCCTGGATACCCCCATCACCATGACATGACAGCAGGCAACCCCAGAGACAGCTGAATACCACCATGAGATGATAAAAACCCCAGAGTTACCTGGATACCACCATGACATGACAACAACCCCAGTGTCCCCCACATACCACCATGAGATTACATCAACCCCAGAATCTCCTGGATACCACCATGAGATTATATCAACCCCAGAGTCCCCTGGATACCCCCATCACCATGACATGGCAGCCAGCAACCCCAGAGACCCTTGGATACCACCATGAGATGATAACAACCCCAGAGTCATCTGGATACCACCATGAGATTACATCAACCCCAATGTCTTCTGAACACCACCATCACCATGACATGACAGCCAGCAACCCCAGAGACCATTGGATACCACCATGAGATGATAACAACCCCAGAGTCACCTGGATACCACCATGAGATTATATCAACCCCAGAGTCACCTGGATACCACCATCACCATGAAATGACAGCCAGCAACCCCAGAGACCCTTGGATACCACCATGAGATGATAACAACCCCAGAGTCACCTGGATACCACCATGAGATTACATCAACCCCAAAGTCTCCTGAATACCACCATCACCATGACATGACAGCCAGCATCCCCAGAGACCCTTGGATATCACCATGAGATGATAACAACCCCAGAGTCATCTGGATATTACCACGAGATTACATCAACCCCAAAGCCCTCTGAACACCACCATCACCATTACATGACAGCCAGCAACCCCATAGACCCCTGGATATCACCTTGGGATGATGGCAACCCCAGAGTCACCTGTATACCACCATGAGATTATATCAACCCCAGAGTCCCCTGGATACCACCATCACCATGACTTTGCAGCTAGCAACCCCAGAGACCCTTGGATACCACCATGAGATGATAACAGCCCCAGAGTCACCTGGATACCACCATCACCATGAAATGACATCCAGCTACCCCATAGACCCTTGGATACCACCATGTGATTACATCAATCGCAGAGTCTCTTGAATACCACTATCACAATGACATGACAGCCAGCAATCCCAGAGACCCCTGGATACCACCTCGAGATGATTGCACCCTCAGAGTCATCTAGATACCACCATGAGATGACAGCAACCCCAGAGTCCCCTGGATACCACCATGAGATGATTGCAACCAAAGAGTCACCTGGATAGTATGGGGTAAACTCTAACTAGAATAAAATCGAAAATGCATTTCGTAAACACCTTTTATGAACTCGTTGCCATGTTTGAATACTGGTGTGTGTGGATATTTTGCTTGGTTGTCTGACCCATTACCTTTGGGCAATGATGTATTTCTTCCCAGCCACATTCGCAACTCCAGAGTCACCTGGATACCACCATGAGATGATAGCAACTCCAGCGTCACCTAGATACCACCAAGAGATTACAGCAACCCCAGAGTCACCTGGGTACCAGAATAATATAAATATAACCATTAAATTCTGATCTTGCAACATCCAGAGCAATCTTAATGACTACATTTGGGTGTTTTTTTATCGTAACATGCCCCAACCAACCAATATTGGTTTTGTATTCGCGATACGTGTATTTATTCGTAGTATGAAAGTTATGTATAATCACGGGAAACTCTTGATAAGTTGCCAGACCCATGTTATTCTTATAATGACTGAATTCTTCCTCTCGTAATCTTACTGCAATTAAAATGCTGACGACCAATTTCAAACAAGAAGAAAAGAGAGGGACGCCTATTATGTTAATTAATTTCTATTCAATTTCTTGAGCACTTTCCTAACTGACTATTAACTCCAAGGGTTGTATACTTAAGGAGTGTCTCAATCGAAGTCATTACGAGAATCACTAACTTATGGGGAATCTCTATTGACAACAATGCAATCTGAAATGAAGTCCGCCACCAAGCGACAGAAAAGATGATTGTTTCAAAATCTTTCTTTCATTTAGAGTTTCATAAACTTAAATTTCAAACAAGCGTTTTATTACTTATTACTTATTTGTTGGCCTATACAATAAAGAATGGTATTTGTTCAACGATTATAGACAACCTCAGACGCCGCAGGCTGTTCACATGATTCAAAGCATGTCTGAACTATTATGTACCCACAATTCAAGTTAGATGCGAATTATTACCATTTTCTCATTTTCAATGCCTGTGGAATTTATCAGCATGAACATTTAATTCAAAAGTTTATGTGAATTATTATGGCGTCTCATATTTCAAAACATATTTGAGTTATTAGTATGTACCCATAATCCAATGCGATTATGAATTATTAGTACGTACCCACAATTCAATGCTTGTGTGAATTAATAGTACGTACCAATAATTCAATGAGTGTGTGAATTATTAGTACGTACCTATAATTCAATGTGTGTGTGATTTATTAGTACTTACCCACAATCCAATGTGCATATGAATTATTAGTACTTACCCATAATTCAATGAGTGTGTGAATTATTAGTACATACCCATAATTCAATGAGTTTGTGAATTATTAGTACGTACCCATAATTCAATGAGTTTGTGAATTATTAGTACGTACCCACAATTCAATGCGTGTGTGAATTATTAGTACATACCCATAATTCAATGAGTTTGTGAATTATTAGTACATACCCATAATTCAATGAGTTTGTGAATTATTAGTACATACACATAATTCAATGAGTTTGTGAATTATTAGTACGTACCCATAATTCAATGAGTGTGTGAATTATTAGTACATACCCATAATTCAATGAGTTTGTGAATTATTAGTACGTACCCATAGTTCAATGAATGTGTGAATTATTAGTACATACACATAATTCAATGAGTTTGTGAATTATTAGTACGTACCCATAATTCAATGAGTGTGTGAATTATTAGTACATACACATAATTCAATGAGTTAACTTCTAGAAATAAATATGGTGTGTTAAGCATTGCCGGGGATTTCAAATATAGTGGTACAATTAAGGGAATACAGACGCCATCCCTCTCCATACACTTCGGCAAAGACGTCAATAAAATCAACAATCTGTTGAGCAGAGTCATTTACACTGGTACTGTGTATCGTATTGATGTGTATGACACGATTGAAGTCTCGTTCGACCATTTCACATTTGATATTGCTATTCACATTAAACGTCAACCATTACCAGATCGCATCGATCCAGGCGAATCCGGGAGCATTGGTGATAAAATTACAGTGATTATGAAAACATTTGAACGACCAGAGTTAGTTAAACCGTTCGTGGACGCCGTTCATAGTTTCTATCCAAATATGACTATCATCATTGCAGACGATTCACAAAATCCAGTGCCGTTTCAAAAAGATCGTGTTAAATACTATACAATGAATTTCAGGGATGGCACATATCCGGGAATAAACTTAGCGTTGTCACAAGTTGATACCAAGTACGTACTCTATTCCGATGATGATTTCGTCTTCACGAAAGAAACTCGTTTAGAACTGATGCTCGAAAAACTTGAAGACCCCTGTGCAAACGTTGACATTGTCGTTGCAGATGTTATCGGACTTCCCCGTCTTGGTCCTCTGTGGCGTGTAGGCTACAACGAGAGCGGAAAATGTATCATGGGCGTTCGCACTGTACGTCCAAAATACGTGGCAGTTCCCGGCTACCCACAGTGTGTCCATGGGGATTTTTTTGAAAACTTCCTTCTATCCAAAACTGTTTTACTTCGTAAAATCGGGTTTTATCCACCAATCAGAACATCTACTCATTTAGAATTCTGGACAAACTCCATTGGAAAGGCACACATTGCGCGATGCGATGACGTCACCGTTGCTCATAACCATGTACATAACCCAGTGTATGACAAATACCGAAATGAGGCCTACAGCCTAGCGAAGAAAGGAAATCCGGCGCCTTCATTTGAGAACGATCTGTGTTACGATTTGAGGGGAGACTTTGGGGGCAAATCGAGACGCGACATTCAAGGATGAATTGAAAGGCCGCGTTTTTTTACAAATATCTAGAAATATATTAATTGATTTCACGGTGTTTCCTTGGTAGTTATTCTTGTATCGCAACTTGATTTTTTAATAACTCTTTTTTTTATCAGCTACTCTTAAAGTTTGCTATTAGTGGTGAATTGGCAAAAGAATAAATTTGAATTCTATTGAGACAAGTGGCTTTTAAATTATGTCGCGTGTTAGTGGTACATTAAACCATAATGGTGTACCGTCATTCGTCCACCTTCTTTGTCTTTTATTGGCGTATTAGATATCAAACAAATAAGCGTTATGAATGGGTGCTCATTTCTAGGAGACTAATTCGGAATGATTTTTCAACTAAGAACGATATAGATGTAACTCTCATAAGGCCAAAAAAAACTTATGTTGCCCTCAAGTCGGAAAATTGAAAAATTGGGTTCGTCGCTCGGATTTTTTTTAAACTCGTGAAAACTAAGGAAACATCTTTTTACTGCTTAAAATGGTGAGTTTTTAATATTTGGCGCCTAATAGCCGGGCATCCCCCAAAAAGGATAATTAATAACCGAGTTTATTACGTACAGAAAGAATGAAACCCGGCCTTCAGATCTGGCTGTACTAGGAAAGTATTGGGTACATCATTATAACAGTGAATAAGTACTGAAAAATTAGTTTACACTCATTTCTAGGAGAAGTTGTCAGAAACCCATTACATTTTGGTACAGCCGAGGTATGGGTACGTTTACCATGGCAACAACAATTCATAATTCAAAAGGTTATTGATATATTCTCGTGAAATTAGCATGACGGGTGCTAAAATCATAGGAGCAATATATTTGATTTCGGCACAGATGTTGATAAAGTTATCGAGGTAACAGCAATTATAAAAATAATATTCATAAAATTTCCAGGCGAGTGTTCCCTCGAAATAATAATCAATCTATTAAACGTCGGTAGAGACGTGGATCTGGTTGCCATGTAGACGCAAATCATAATATGCATTGCATATATCATAATATATCATTGCAAGAATAAAATTACAGATCCCTGACAGCCGAGTTAAATGTTTTTTTTTTCACATTGACAAATACCGAGACATATATTTCTAATGATAGAAGTAAGGTATAAATATGATTAGTACATGACCTTGCTCTCCTGAATTCACTTTGTTCATCCAAAATTATGTTTCAAGCTGTAAATATTACTGACGCAGAAGAGACGATTAATCTTTCTATATTCAATGGAACACAATTCACTGGTAATTTGCGTGATTTGAAAAAAAAGGAAAACCTGCATGATCCTTTTTCAAAGGCTTTATTTTGAACAATTGAAAATGAAAACGGCTAGTGCCGCACGGCTAGCATTGGTGATCAAAACATGTGTGACGTTAAGCCAGTGTTGGCAATCAAAAACAAGTGTTGTCTTTTGTGATTGATCTAGGGGGTAAAGAGGGGGGTAAGATGGTGTACTGAGCAGTTGACAGCATGTTTAGAGGATGCAGTAGAAAGCCCAGAAATCATCCTACCAGTCGAATTAGCATCTGAACAAGGGGAATCCGGCGACTAAATGTAATGTGCCGCCATCGCTTACCCTAACCCTAGCCCTCCACCCCCAATTTATATATATATATATACGTGTGTGTGTGTGTGTTTTAAAGAAGTGCATATACAATAGAGTCTATGGGCAATAGGGTAAGAGCTGGGTTAAAGTCAGTATTAGAGGTGGAGATACATTGGCAAGTCTTTTGCGTATAAGACGCCAGCGACCTCATCAATGCTGAATTCGTTCTACTGTCAACCCAAACTGCGAATCTACTGATGATTTTCAACAGATGCTAATGTCTGTGACGTCATAATGCTGTGCGTCGTTTGGAAAAAAAGACGAGCACAAAATTGTGAACGAACGTTATACTGAGTTGCCAGTTTGAACAATAGTGAATAATGCCCACTGTCCTTAACTGAGGATTATTGCTGGTTCACAAGCCTGTACTGTAATCCAGCATATTTAACAGATGGAAAACACTTGTGTATATACAATGTATGTGCGATGCCAGAGCTGTTGAAACTTTGAGGACATGATTTGAAATCAATCCTAACTTTTATGAACGATTATATACTGGTAGTTACAGATAATAAGACCGTGTATTGCATTGTATTGGCAAGTAACTGTTCATGTAAGGTTACATTTGACCATTCATCCCACAAAATCTCTAGTGTTTATGTTGTGTACTTGCATTGATATACTTATGTGTGATGCAATAATTAAGTTGGTTTATTGTTTAGCCATACTGTTTTATGTCCGTACTGTTGTTCATTTCTTTAATGCCAATGGTTGTGAACCAGTGGGCAGAAACTTATGTTGCTGACCTGCAAGTTGTTAATAAATACAAATTTGTGCTTGAGTGGATCAATTTGTCTGCAATTATTGTTCTTTCCTCACGAGTGGTTGCAATTGTTGTTTGCACCAGATAAAGTTGAAAACATTCAGTCAGTGTTGCCACGATTCTATCCCTAGGATTGAAATTATTTTGAACGTGGCCATGCTCGTCTTTTGCATGTTGACATTCCTGTTGATCTATGTTACAAAATAGCGCCCTCTAAGGGGTGTGAGGCGCTATTACACAAATTGTGTGATGAATTTAGTTCATAATCTTGAATTTACTATGCGAGTATAGGAAATATTAGTGGTGAGCAGGTAAAATAGAATAAGTGTTTCTCTTCTGTGTCTGCCTTTATCAACACAAAGAAGCTCACTATTTCATTTGGTTCGAGACACGTTCTATTTTTTTTTAAATATCAGTTTTTTATCATTGTAGGATACTGGCAATCATTCTGAGAGATTTGGGGACACTCTCTGCTGCGAGCTGTACTTCATGCTGTAAGGAAACTGTCAATTGGAAAAACCCTGCCCAAATCAACAATCAACAGTAATGTGGGGGAGTTGTGGGAAATTCTAGAGAACAAATTTGTGGGGAATGTTCTTGATAATTTATATGTGGAAACTTGAATGGTGTGAGTGTACGTTGTTTGATTGATACTGGATTCCAAGTCATCACGATTTGTCAGTAATTTTACCATGACGAATTCGTGGTACGACTGACCACGTTCTACAGTACAAATAAGTTGTCGAGGTAGATGCTACTTTCCCAGAGTTAGGGGATAGTTCAGAGAAATAAATTTTGGCATTTTGCTGTTCCTGACACCTTTTATACAAGTACCTGTCGGTACTAATTGGTTCAATATGCATGTTGGTAAGAAATTGCTTTTCTGGGTATCTTGAGTGGCATTCAGTCATTGTATGTCTATCAATCTAAAAACAGAAGAGATTCATTGGCAAAAATTGGTGTTTGATATTTCCGTAGAGTCTGATGGAATGTGGCGTGATTATGATGAATGTAAGATTGATCGCATGATTGTGACTGTTTGTTGTGAAAGGAAGAAGTTGATCGTCATGGTGCTTAATAAATCCCCAAGTCCAATAAGACTGGAGCCTGGTGGTGTTTTGGGTGTTGCCAAAACAGTGGAGAACTTAACCCGGAAATGAAAGTTGATAGAAGAGGACAATCTACAGTGTGTGACTAACCTTAACCTCAAGTGAAATTTGCCCCTCAAAATGCAGGAAATAGTGTTTCAGAGGGTCTATATTTATAACTGTTTTTTGGGGGGACATCCCCCCCAGGAAGGTCGCGCCTTCGCCGTGTGAAGGATGGGCTACATCAATATGATGGAACTTGTAAGATGAAGTCAAGCATATTTAGATTACAATATACCATGAGTAGAGGCAATTACATCATCATCTATGGCCATTCCAGAACAGCTTGTGACCCCCCCCCCATGCTTCATGTCACTGCTACATATATTTCAAGTCTGACAATGGCTAGAGATCACAAGAAGACCCAGTGGTGTGCAATCTTTGTTATAAGGACTGCACACACCCAACCAAAACTGAGAGATGGTCATAGCTGTGCAAATGGGGTTGTGTTTTTGTGAGGAAGTGCTACATAGATGTTGTATGGGGGGGAGACGTTTTATAAGCTTGTGCTTCCATGTGTCTACTAAGCAATTGCACTTTGGACCTGCTATGTGCGTGATTCTACTGGCCAGGGAAGAACAAAGATGTCAGTGAGAAAATAAAACCTTGTGAGAGATGCTCAAGATGGAAAGATCCAGATGTCTTCAAGAACAAGGCATACTCAGTGAACATGTGGTCAGAACACCCCATGCATCTTGTTTGCATGCACTTCACATCACTTACGTGATCCAAAGGCAGCATAAAGCATATTCTTGTGATTACAGATAATATTTTTGCGAACCATTTGTAATAGACGAATTTTCTAAAACAGATGTCTGCTTGGTAACATGAAAAAGGAGCAATGTCGTGAAATTTAGATTTATTTTTTTCCACGTCAGTGTCTTCTTTTTTGCCACATGTTTGGCATAGTCCTCAACAGCTTCCAGGGGAGTTTTGAATTCAAATTCCAGTTTATCGTTGTTGGATCACAATATTTGGAGCCAAACTGGTGAAATTGGTTATTATTGGCAACCTACAATTGGCAGGCAAAGGATACCTCCTAGTTAACTTTCACAGGTTTCCATGTGTCGGGCCTAAGTGGAAAGACTGTCATGCCAAATTGACATTTGCCCCCTCTCTCGATTTCCAGACTGCATGTACCACCGGCATGCATTCCCAATCGCAACCTACGTGGTGTTTGCACATATTTGTACTGTTCGAGAGGGAGGAACATCATCATAAACGGATGCCAGAACTACTAACTGTCATTTGCTGAGGGCATAGTCAATGGGGAGAAAGAGACTGTGCTGAGAGACACAAGGGGGTTCGGGGTTGTTTTACGTCACTCTAAGTTTCTGAGAATTGTACTTGTGTTCCAACTAATGGTCCATAGAAACGAGTCCCTGAATTAGGGCTAGAAGTCCATACTACTTATTACACTGTAATTGTGCACATACATGCCCAGACTCTCTTTTGATGTGTTAGGCAACATTTATGGAGCCATTGACGTTGGCACTTTACTTGTGTGACATGTAGGTACAAACTGTGTAGGTGCAACCGATTAAATATTAACACAATAGACTGTGACGTCATCCCTAGTTCTTAAGGTGTTACAGCATGTTTTCACAGGCTTCCTACTCAAGATTTTGACTGAGACGGAGAGGTTCCATGCTTTTAGGTGACTCTGAAATCCAGTGAGCAGATCCATGTAATACCATAGCCAAACCAGAGTCTGAAGTGCAATGGGAAAGGAGACCTAGTGCAAATATAGATTTTCGACGCTCCAACTTGTGAACTGCAGTCCCCGGTTACAAATCATTTACTCAGTAAAGGCCGAATCTAGCACTGAACTATTCAACACAGGGTGGTAAAAATATTGAATATTATTGCGTGTGTTGGGTTAATATTTGACTCGACCCCGTGAGGCGCCAGGATATTATTGGAAATCAAATCGTATCTGTAGGCTTGTATTGGAAATAAAAACGCTTGTGGTGAAAAGCTGGTATTGAAAATGTGTGACGCTAGGATCCGGGGAAAATCATTTGTGTAGACCTAGTCTCGTATTAGAAATCAAAATATTCATTTATAGCGCTAGGCTAGTATTTAAAGCGGGCGGGACTCCTGCATACCATCATCAGATGATAGCAACCCCAGAGTCACCTGTATACCACCATGAGATGATAGCAACCCCAGAGTCCCCTGGATACTACCATGAGATTACATCAACCCCAGACACTCCTGGATACCACCATCAAACACGACCAATTTCAAACAAGAAGAAAAGAGAGGGACGCCTATTATGTTAATTAATTTCTATTCAATTTCTTGAGCACTTTCCTAACTGACTATTAACTCCAAGGGTTGTATACTTAAGGAGTGTCTCAATCGAAGTCATTACGAGAATCACTAACTTATGGGGAATCTCTATTGACAACAATGCAATCTGAAATGAAGTCCGCCACCAAGCGACAGAAAAGATGATTGTTTTAAAGTCTTTCTTTCATTTAGAGTTTCATAAACTTAAATTTCAAACAAGCGTTTTATTACTTTTTCTCCAAAGAGTGCTGTGCCTTTTTCGGGATAATATTATATAATGTTGATGTGTTCAAAAATAATCACAGTTTTTGTGAAACTGTCGTCTTGATGCACCTGTCAACCGCAAAGAAACCTATTTGTTGGCCTATACAATAAAGAATGGTATTTGTTCAACGATTATAGACAACCTCAGACGCCGCTGGCTGTTCACATGATTCAAAGCATGTCTGAACTATTATGTACCCACAATTCAAGATAGATGTGAATTATTACCATTTTCTCATTTTCGATGCGTGTGGAATTTATCAGTATGAACATTTAATTCAAAAGTTTATGTGAATTATTATGGCGTCCCATATTTCAAAACACATTTGAGTTATTAGTATGTACCCATAATCCAATGCGCTTATGAATTATTAGTACGTACCCACAATTCAATGCGTGTGTGAATTAACAGTACGTACCAATAATTCAATGAGTGTGTGAATTATTAATACGTACCTATAATTCAATGTGTGTGTGATTTATTAGTACTTACCCACAATCCAATGTGCATATGAATTATTAGTACTTACCCATAATTCAATGAGTGTGTGAATTATTAGTACATACCCATAATTCAATGAGTTTGTGAATTATTAGTATGTACCCATAATTCAATGAATGTGTGAATTATTAGTACGTACACATAATTCAATGAATGTGTGAATTATTAGTACATACACATAATTCAATGAGTTTTTGAATTATTAGTACGTACCCATAATTCAATGAGTGTGTGAATTATTAGTACATACCCATAATTCAATGAGTTTGTGAATTATTAGTACATACACATAATTCAATGAGTTTGTGAATTATTAGTACGTACCCATAATTCAATGAGTGTGTGAATTATTAGTACATACCCATAATTCAACGAGTTTGTGAATTATTAGTACGTACCCATAGTTCAATGAATGTGTGAATTATTAGTACATACCCATAATTCAATGAGTTTGTGAATTATTAGTACATACCCATAATTCAATGAGTTTGTGAATTATTAGTACGTACCCATAGTTCAATGAATGTGTGAATTATTAGTACACACACATAATTCAATGAGTTTGTGAATTATTAGTACGTACCCATAATTCAATGAGTGTGTGAATTATTAGTACATACACATAATTCAATGAGTTTATGAATTATTAGTACGTACCCATAATTCAATGAGTGTGTGAATTAGTAAATCCCATAAATAAACTTGTATGTGTATAATATACGCAAAGTGTATTATTTCATTTAGTAAATTCATTGACAAAAATATCTAGAATTTCCCTTGAGGGCGCTAACACAGCTTATTTTCTAGTAAACTGGACTATTCCCACCACCTTGTCTATTGTAGAAGACGTTATACAAAAAGTGGTTCCGGGTTTGAGCAATCTCCTTTAAAACATCTCACACCACTGAGGTTAAAGAAAAAAATAACAAAAGTCGTTTCGTTCCAGTTGTTTCGTCTGATTGCTGCCTCGTTCCAACGCTGTTTCGCTGAAATGGGATATGCAATTCTACAATGCAGGTATTATATTTTTGTAGGGCTAAATACGACATATGCTTTAATGGTAAAATGCAATAACGCGAAAAATGCAAGCCTCCTGTACCAAGTCAGATGTCAAAATGTGACATGTTATTCGATCATGCGCACTTTATGGCAATGCCAATCTGTCACATTCAAGGTGTGCCCA
Source organism: Saccoglossus kowalevskii (assembly GCF_978046115.1). Classification (NCBI taxonomy): domain Eukaryota; kingdom Metazoa; phylum Hemichordata; class Enteropneusta; family Harrimaniidae; genus Saccoglossus; species Saccoglossus kowalevskii. The sequence goes on along the minus strand of NC_140643.1, from coordinate 10,735,734 downwards.
ATAACGCTATAATTTACGCAATATAGCGATGCATGTTATGTCTAATGTAAAGAGATGTAATGTTGGAGCAATGTAATATTTGGTTAAATAAAGAGTTGTTAGGCGTAAAACTAAAATGCAACTCGTTTTTAAATAGGTTCCAATGTTTATATGGTTATAATGCAAAAATGCAAAATTAACCACCGTTGGCCATTACAAATTCATAATATCTGCTGACATAGAAATTAAAGCAAGTAAATAACACCGGATAAACGGCAAGGTAAACACTAAACACGGTGATTAGATGCCGAACACAAACGAGAGTGGATACCGTAGGCTACCGCGTACCGTACCAGTGTAAATAATGTGACTAGCGTTTTTCAATGGAAGGCAGCCTGAAAATACACACAAGAAAAAACACTGTAAATAGCTATAACTTGAGCAGCCTGAAAACACACATAATACAGCATACGCAGATTCTATACAACACGAATCATCTTACTATTACAACTTTCCACCATCAATTTTCTAATTTTCGAAATACTAACCACACTTAAAATTCTCTTGCTGTATGTATGTACCACGTGCCTCAAAGTTAGAGAATTGTTTTACGATTGGTTAAGTGGTTCAGGCTCTATTTGTTATTCAGGCAAACCCAGCACTAACAATGTCACACTTATATGAATATAACACGCCATGGGTCTTTAATTGATAATAAAAAAATAAAATAAAATGCTTAAAAACCAACGTGATTAATCACACTAATTTAAAATGTGCCTTGTACCATGTACGTACGAAATTTTACGAAGTATTTAACGATTAGTCACATTGAAATGCTTGGACCCCTGTAACGTTGCTCATATGTTTATATACTAGTATACTAGTAGTTTATACCGTACCACCTTACATGGCTGCAGCGTAGAACCATCGTCGTTTTAAAAGATAGGTAACCCAGATTTCGTGGTAACCTGGCATTCGCCATTCATACTATCTTATTTTATCGCAAAAAAAAGACAAAAAACAATAAACCAAAAACAAGCAAGAGACTGTAAACAAGTCTACAGATTTCATTGCTTGAAGTAGCTTTATTCGTTCTATTTTGGAAGGGGTCTCACTTTTTCAAGAGTTATTATGGGGGCACCCGGACCTGTTTTTGGTCTTTTACATGAGGGGTCTTATTTGAATTTGGCTATTGAATAAAAAAATACCCCCGGCAAAAAAAGTGACCAGTCCCAAAGTGTGTTGAATACATTCAGTGTGATATCCACCATCTCGTCCATATATACAATTGGTCCGCTACATAAAATCAGTCGGCTACGTGAAAATCGATCGGCTACATACAAAATCATGGTAACACAAACTATTCAATTTTTAAAGAAAACTAATACACATAGTACATACACATAATTCAATGAGTTTGTGAAGGGAAATTCTAGATATTTTTGTCAATGAATTTACTAAATGAAATAATACACTTTGCGTATATCATACACATACAAGTTTATTTATGGGATTTACTAATTCACACACTCATTGAATTATGGGTACGTACTAATAATTCACACATTCATTGAACTATGGGTACGTACTAATAATTCACAAACTCATTGAATTATGGGTATGAACTAATAATTCACACACTCATTGAATTATGGGTACGTACTAATAGAGTAGAGCTTTGTGACAGTAACTCGTCCTTTCATCGTAGTAGAGAATTAAAGTTTCATGTGTCTATTCTGGGAATACCATGAGTAAGAGCTGTTAATTTGCTCTTATGATTTGTGTAGATGCTCTGACAGGATTTCCTAAATGCTCTGATAATGTCCCTAGTTTCTTAGACCTAAAAACATTTGATCATTTACAGTATGGGCTTTGCATCATGCATGTTTTTACGCTGCTTATTGACATACTAGTACTGTAAGTAATGATCTTATTGGGGTTGCGAAATGATAGTTGAATTTTGTTTATTGAAATTAATAATCCCCGAAACAATTTTCCGATATAGATAAGAAATTATAGTACGAAACAAATGTATAAATCATTCTCAGAAATGAAACAAAGAAATATATATATATATCCATCTGTGACACTTCTCGAGGACGCATTTCGCGGTCAGTTTTATTTACGAAAATATTTGTTCACATTTTATAAACTGGCTAGGCAATTCCCACCACCAATTAGATATAATGCGTACACATTTTAATACATACAGGTATACTAACAAACATGAAACATTAATTTATTATATATAATCTGGAAAAAAGAAATCAATATTTTTCCTTGCCACGATGATGCATTTTTCCCTGTCTATGTAACTTCTTGCGGAAATCCTAATAAATGAGATTTAAACTTAATTCACAACTCTCGATTTAGCAATATGGCTGCAGGATTTTGTAAACAAAAATATTGTATTCACATTTATTTTGTAGTTTATGTATATCATAGGGTTCATAGTACCTGTCGATGAGAGGGAGAATAATCCACTATTATTTCCCTAATTATTACTGTTGATATTCGTTTGTATTATTGATTCAATATTATTCAATTGTGTTTTAGAGCTTTCTTATATTGTCATTGTGTTTATTCAATTCAACCGTCTTCATTACATGTTTAACTCGAAGAGAACTAGCACAAGTAACGATAGCAGACGCCATATTCTCTTATTAGCCAATCATAGGTCATAGCACTATGAACCAATCAGCACCAAGCCCGCTAAAATTTGTCACGGTGCCTGATCCTACCGAGCCTATAAAAGGCCTGAATACTTGTTTTAGCGCGCGAGTACATGTAACCTTTTCCAGTAACGAGTTAATAAAAGCAGTTTCTTGATATCGTTCATATGTTTCCTGTTCCTTTGATCGACAGTCCCTTGTTTTACGCGTTTTGAACTTTACGCTCGTTAGAGTTGAGATAAGTGTGAAAGCCCATTCTCAATTTCCCCCCCCCCACAGTACCTTTTTTACTGATTTGACTACATTGTGTATTTGACAGTTTCCAGTACTGTATTTTCCAGCATAAATATCGGATTATTTGTAAGCATAAAATTGTAATATGAATTTCGTTCATTAATTAGTGCGTATTCGAGGTACTGAGAATTCTGAAGAAATTCCAAATAAACAAGTATCTTACACAACAATAAGACATTTTGTGAGTATTGAATCTCGACAGAAACAGTATTATTTAATTATATTTATATGATGGCAAACTAATATTACATATGTATCCATGCACTATACGTGAAGTAATTGTATTGTTTCCTTGAAACTGTTATGTTTGCCGCCAAAATTCTAACTTTTGGGCATTTGACTTCTGACTTATGTGCTTCTGAAAAGTCAACTCTGCCGAACGTCTATCGAACCAGGAGCTAGCAGCATAAACTGATTGGAGATTTATGCAATTTTAGGGTCTAAGTTTCATTTATCATTATTTAGTGAAAAGAATAACTGAAATTATTTATTATATCAGTGTAATACATGTCGACCGTACAATGACATCGAAATGTTCGAAGGTCCCAACAAACTCCTGACACTCATTGCGCGATATGCGTCAGATCAGTTAGACGGGTTGTTTGTTAGAGACGTTTGGGGACCAAATTGGCAATGTAAATCACTCCGGCGACGAAAAATCGGCGATAATAGCCAAGGAGGTTAGAGACTGAATTTCAAAAACATATTTTATATATAGAGTATATATCGTTGAAACCATAATAAGCCATAGGTGTTGACTGATATTCCATTATTAAATTAGTACGCAGTCACTGATTGATTGAACTCCGTCTGCGTGGTTCAGAAGTGTAAAAAAAAAAAAAAAAATATGTAATCTCAACATATTCAAAGAACATGATATATTTGCCCAAAAATTAAAGATGGAATGTGGATAATATTTAGTTGCACATTTTTTAAATTTTTTTTTAAATAAAAAGAAGTCGGTAGTTCTGGGCGCGTTCAGTAAACGAAAGCGTTCGCGAACGTTTTGAATGGTGGCGCTAGCTTTCGTCTTGCTGAACGCACCCCGTTCTAGTTTTTTTATTTCGTGCTCAACTGTGGGTCAGTTAGTTCATCTTTTACTATGCAACGTGCATGTTTTATGGCATTATACAAGTTTATGTAATTACCAGATGTTTACACTTTCGTTTGAAGTGTTTCGATCACCAGTAAATACAGTTTATGTTTCCAAGTGATACGTGAGAGTTCAAGGTCAAGTCGTTCCACTGAAACTCATGTTGGAATGTGGCAGACCGAGTCCAACCACAGTATATAAATATACTTTAATATTATTATTATAGCGGCGCAATTTTCAAGTAGCCGACCGATTTTCAAATAGCGGACAATTTGTACATATGGGCGACAGTATTACTGCCAGCTATACATGTATGCACAGTGTGTTGTTGATTCACGGATAGGTGTAGCCCTGCGTACAGTGCTGTGTGTACGGGGACGCGTTCGGTTGATAGATGTCCCCACCACAGCCCTGCGAACTTCCATAGACAAAGTCCGACACTTTGAAAAATATAACTTTTTTAATGAAATAATATGCCCAGGTACCAAAAATGATGATCGATTACCAGATATATCCAGAACTCCCAGTTCGGAGTCCAATTGTGGATGAAATCGGCTACTTTTCCCTAAAAACAAACGCATTCTCTCGCGTGAATGAAATTAAAAATGGCGGCGTTTGGTGGATAATTCCTCCGGTACCTACGCGTTTACAATTTGTCCGTCTTTACTAGTCGTTTTTTTTAAAGACATTTCAGTTTCAGATAACTTTATAATGGTTGTTACGGATAACTATCGTCATTTCAACCGATTTCGGCTGGGAAACTACTTATTTTTAACTTGCGCACCAATTACGGTGCGCTCCCGGATTTTGTCTATGGAGGTACGCAGGGCTGTGGTGGGGACATCTATCAACCGAACGCGTCCCCGTACACACAGCACTGTACGCAGGGCTAGGATAGGTGAAGCCCCCTGTGAAGCCAAGTGTACGGTATTTATTCTGTAGATCTGCTCATGCGTAGTCGATCAATATTATTTACGTGTTTGTCCTTGTCATATAAATACGGCTGTCCTCAGTGTGGCCCTATTACTGGGTAGCCGCGACAGTATAATAGTACTTGTCTTCTGACGTTCGTTCCTAGTTTCCAACATAAACGAAATTGACAAGATCCATCATGGGGTTCTTACGAGGTCTGTGGATCGGTTCAACTACACTCCGGCGCGTACGGTGAGTCAGTTTAGTCCTGACAGTTGTATGTTACAATGCAAAGGCATTTGACAGCCTTTATTCAAAACTTCCAAAATACAATGCAATGTCGAATATAAAGTTAAAACTAACCCTGGATTAACAGATGATTCCCTATCGACATATGGTGTCAAACAAGTCGAGAAGATTTAAAAAAAAAATAACCAGACGTATTAAAATTAGAAAGTTAGGTCAGAGGCGTTCATGTTATTTTGGTAATATGGGTTTAGTAATGTAATGCGATTATTACTTCCATGGTTTTCTTTTTTCACCACACCATGGCGTTAATAATTACCTCCATGAACACACATTAACATTGCCAGTTTGTGGGTATAATATCTTTACAGTGAACACAAAAACACTGCTATCATTATTTAGTCATAAACATAAGTCAGTGATGTTGTGGCTGTGGGAAATTGGTTTGTGAGTATAGCCACTGTATACTGTATCCGGAATAATAACATAGTCACAAAGTTTCAGTTCATCAAAAGTAAACATCAAACTGACGTTTATTCAATGGTAGAACACGGAACTGTACTTGAAAATACAATGGTAGAAAAACAGAACATAACAGGTCACACACTAAACTGTTTCTCGTGACCAGTGATCTAGATATGTGATAGGTCAATGATTGTAATAATAAAGTAACCATGACAATTTGACAATTAGCTGTGAAAAACCCTTAAAAACTCTAATAACTATAGAAATACTAGAAGAAAGCAAATAATCAAACTACACTTCAAATTATCATAACTGCATATAAATAATACAGCAAATGTAAAACAATATTATAGTAAATATTCTAATGTCTAATTAGACAATTCTAATTGATCAACAAACACAAATATGGTTTGTATCTCACCGTGACAGTACATACTATGAAATGTTCAAACATGTCAAAAACACATGTGTAGCAAATTATATTATTAGTGGTAAACTTATTCTCGCTATACTATTGTATAGAAACTTTTGTTATTCAGACAAAATATGTAAAATCCATTTTTTAAATTACAAATATCTTTTTGACGCACATTTCCAATAAAAGTTTACCTAAACCAAATTTTGGATTAATAGTATACTGTAATGTTTAACTTTGACTTATTTTAACCATAGGCACATTTTCTGTGACTTATAATAGAGCAAATACGGTAATATCCAGAATTAGTATTAATAAGTTTACTATCAACCAATATATATATATATATATAACAAATAGATTCTTGACACGAGGCTGTTTTTAACTGATTGAGGTCAAAGGTCAAATCTATATTAGATTAGAGTGCCCCCAAAAAATATTTATAATATTATCAACATTCTATAATTGTAAATTTTTATGAAAACTAATATTAGACTATTATGCCTAGTATTAAACAGTTTCCTTTATGCGAAAGATGCACAAATTTAGTCCATAAAGTTCAACGGACTATATCTCCAGAACCATGTTCGTAATGTAATACACAGGGCAAATATTAATACAAAAGTATATGATTGTATTCTGATATAGGTATTTTTCAGCTTTCTGAAAACAGTAATGGGTGGGGAAAGTTCTAATCACAATTAAACTATTACTACCTTTTCCCTCTCACTACTCTAATATACATGTACTATAATTGTTTATTCTCATATCAAACGTGTCATTTGTATTACTTTGTCAAATATTATTAATAAATATCAAGATTTCTTCTTGATACATGTATTAATAATAATAACAATGTATACAATGTATAACAATAAAATAACCCTCTAATGATGACTAAAAACTAAATTGAAAATGGCTGCTGAATGACAGCTGATTTGCTTTTTTTGAAATGTTGAGTGGCATAATAATTCGTCCATAACTTTTTTAGTTATAAATGAAGAGTCATTCCTAAAATTTTGTTCTCTATGGCAACCTCTCTTGACAAGGTTATCTCTAAATTTGTGTATTATAATCTCCAAATACATTTTTGTATTCTGTAGCTGTCTAAACTAAATCCCAACTCAGGAAACCTGTTTAAACTGAGTCCTGAGAAGAAACCTGTCTAAACTGATCGAATTCTGAAAAGAAACTTATTTAAGCTGAACCCTGATTAGAAACCAGCCTAAACTGAATCCTGAGAGAAAACCTGTCTAAACTGAATCTTGACTGCAAACCTGTCTAAGCTGAACCCTAACTGCAAACATGTCTAAACTGAAACCCTGACTGCAAACCTGTCTAAACTGAAACCCAGACTGCAAACCTGTCTAAACTGAACCCCTGATTGCAAACCTGTCTAAACTGAAACCCTGACTGCAAACCTGTCTAAACTGAACCCTGACTGCAAACCTGTCTAAACTGAACCCTGACTGCAAACCTGTCTGAACTGAAACCCTGACTACAAACCTGTCTAAACTGAAACCCTAACTGCAAACCTGTCTAAACTGAACCCTGGCTGCAAACCTGTCTAAATTTATCCCTGACTGGAAACCTGTCTAAACTGAACCCTGACTGGAAACCTGTCTAAACTGAACCTTGACTGCAAACCTGTCTAAACTGAACCCTGACTGCAAACCTGTCTAAACTGAAACCCTAACTGCAAACCTGTCTAAGCTGAACCCTAACTACAAACATGTCTAAACTGAAACCCTGACTGCAAACCTGTCTAAACTGAACCCTGACTGCAAACCTGTCTAAACTGAACCCTGACTGCAAACCTGTCTAAACTGAAACCCTGACTGCAAACCTGTCTAAACTGAACCCCTGACTGCAAACCTGTCTAAACTGAAACCCTGACTGCAAACCTGTCTAAACTGAAACCCTAACTGCAAAACTGTCTAAACTGAACTCTGACTGCAAACCTGTCTAAACTGAAACCCTGACTGCAAACCTGTCTAAACTGAACCCTGACTGCAAACCTGTCGAAACTGAATCCTGACTGCAAACCTGTCTAAACTGAACCCTGACTGCAAACCTGTCTAAACTGAAACCCTGACTGCAAACCTGTCTAAACTGAACCCTGACTGCAAACCTGTCTAAACTGAACCCTGACTGCAAACCTGTCTAAACTGAACCCTGACTGCAAACCTGTCTAAACTGAACCCTGACTGCAAACCTGTCTAAACTGAATCCTGACTGCAAACCTGTCTAAACTGAACCCTGACTGCAAACCTGTCTAAACTGAAACCCTGACTGCAAACCTGTCTAAACTGAACCCTGACTGCAAACCTGTCTAAACTGAAACCCTGACTGCAAACCTGTCTAAACTGAACCCTGACTGCAAACCTGTCTAAACTGAAACCCTGACTGCAAACCTGTCTAAACTGAACCCTGACTGCAAGCCTGTCTAAACTGAAGCCAGACTGCAAACCTGTCTAAACTGAAACCCTGACTGCAAACCTGTCTAAACCGAACCCTGACTGCAAACCTGTCTAAACTGAACCCTGACTGCAAACCTGTCTAAACTGAACCCTGACTGCAAACCTGTCTAAACTGAAACCCTGGCTGCAAACCTGTCTAAACTGAACCCTGACTGCAAACCTGTCTAAACTGAACCCTGACTGCAAACCTGTCTAAACTGAACCCTGACTGCAAACCTGTCTAAACTGAAACCCTGACTGCAAACCTGTCTAAACTGAACCCTGACTGCAAACCTGTCTAAACTGAACCCCTGACTGCAAACCTGTCTAAACTGAACCCTGGCTGCAAACCTGTCTAAATTTATCCCAGACTGGAAACCTGTCGAAACTGAACCCTGACTGCAAACCTGTCTAAACTGAAACCCTGACTGCAAACCTGTCTAAACTGAACCCTGACTGCAAACCTGTCTAAACTGAAACCCTAACTGCAAACCTGTCTAAGCTGAACCCTAACTGCAAACATGTCTAAACTGAAACCCTGACTGCAAACCTGTGTAAACTGAACCCCTGATTGCAAACCTGTCTAAACTGAAACCCTGACTGCAAACCTGTCTAAACTGAACCCTGACTGCAAACCTGTCTAAACTGAACCCTGACTGCAAACCTGTCTAAACTGAAACCCTGACTGCAAACCTGTCTAAACTGAACCCTGACTGCAAACCTGTCTAAACTGAACCCTGACTGCAAACCTGTCTAAACTGAACCCTGACTGCAAACCTGTCTAAACTGAACCCTGACTGCAAACCTGTCTAAACTGAACCCTGACTGCAAACCTGTCTAAACTGAAACCCTAACTGCAAACCTGTCTAAACTGAACCCTGGCTGCAAACCTGTCTAAATTTATCCCTGACTGGAAACCTGTCTAAACTGAACCCTGACTGCAAACCTGTCCAAACTGATTTCTGATGGCAAAGCTATCCAAACTGACCCCTGACTGCAAATAAATTGATCCCTGATGGCAAACATGTCTAAAGTGAACCCTGACTGCAAATAAATTGATCCCTGATGGCAAGCCTGTCTAAAGTGAACCCTGACAGCAAATAAATTGATCCCTGATGGCAAACCTGTCTAAAGTGAACCCTGACTGCAAATAAATTGATCCCTGATGGCAAACCTGTCTAAAGTGAACCCTGACTGCAAATAAATTGATCCCTGATGGCAAACCTGTCTATAGTGAACCCTGACTGCAAACCTGTCTAAACTGAACCCCTGACTACAAACCTGTCTAAACTGAACCCCTGACTGCAAACCTGTCTAAACTGAACTCCTGACTGCAAACCTGTCTAAACTGAACCCTGACTGCAAACCTGTCTAAACTGAACCCTGACTGCAAACCTGTCTAAACTGAACCCTGACTGCAAACCTGTCTAAACTGAACCCTGACTGCAAACCTATCTAAACTGAACCCTGACTGCAAACCAATCTGATATATTGTGTGGTGTAAATTTAATTTAATTTAATTTTTACTATATATTTTTATTATTTTGTGAGTTTATTGTTATCATTAGGTACGTCTCATTTTGTATTATTTCATCTATCGTCACATGCATCTGAACCAATGCCTATATAACAAGATTTTTTCGAAATCCCCTCTGACCAAGGGCAATAGGCAAAAGTGCCTGGGTTAATACTGGAAAAAATACATGAATATTTTCCTTCCTTAAAAAAGCAGTATTGCCCGAATTGCTGTGGTAACATGCTCTCACTCGTATTGGTCCGAGTCTGAGTTTCAGAATACTACGCTTAGCGTGTGCATGCCATAACCATGTGCTTTTAGAAAATGTTTTTGTTTTACAAAAAGAAATAATTAATTTAGTGTGATCGCGAAAACCAAACCTTGCTGCTAAAGAAATCCTGACTGGACGCATCTACGGGCATTTGACTGCTATCAATTATTCATGATGTCATTAATTATTCATGAGTGGGTATGTGAAAGTAAACATGACCTTTTAAAGGTTGGTTCGATTCGATCGCCGAGATGGATACTTTAACTTTCTAAGTGTAAAGATGATACTTTCATCCATGTTTACTGAAAACAAGTCAATTTAAATGTCCAATGTATATAACTAACCTTTTGATAGGACCTTAGAAGTAAAAGGTCACGTTCATTAACATAGATAAGATATGACGTATACAGCTGAAACATTTAATTAGCATAATCACCAGAGTGATTCCGCTCCAGGTTTCACTCCAACGCAGGGGGTCGCCTGCAGATGCGTGCAGTCGGGATTTCTTTTGCAGTCACGCTAGTTTTCGTGATCACGCTAAAAGGGTTAAATTGACAATTAATTATTTTTTTTTGTGAAACAAAAAATGCCAGTCTACATTATAGTGTACTTTGCCGTTTATAGAACACTATACAAATCATCTTAAATTATTTTAAAAATACAATTCTAATCTGGACTCAATATAGAGTGTTTGCTGTATAACCCAGCAACTTCAATAATCGCTGCTGTGCGGTCACTCTTTATGATGCATCGTTGTCACTAGATGCGTAGCTGTCGTTCTTTACATATTTAAACTTAGTTCGATGACGGAGGAAATAATATTACCGGCGATAAAAAAACATTATACCATTGCAGTACTGTAACCAATAATTGCTAAAAACCATGCAACTCCCCTATTGAACAATATTTCTACCCCGACGTCAGAGTGTGATAACTTGCAAAAAAAGGCACGAGTTTTCAGTATGCACATGAACAATTTGGTTTATTACTCTATTTCAAAACCATTTTTCAAAACAAGCCCATAAAAATTACGTACAATTTTATGCTAAAATATTAAGGATTTGTTTATTTGGTGTTCGACAACCTCTATGAATACCATAAATAATGTTCGTGAACAAGAAGTCTTTACGCAATGTGTCCAAAAATGGAATGCGCTGTGTCATACCCCGTCTATTTATAGTACTTTAGTGGAATTCCTCTTTTTAGCTCAGCTGTCGACTTTGTTGAGCGGAGCTTATCATATGAGTGATTGTCCGTCGTCGTCCGTGTCAATGTTTTACTTTTTCGACTTCTTCTTGAAAACTACAAGCCTGAATGCTTTGATACTTGGTGTATATGTACCTTGTGCAGACCTCTCTCAGATTTGTTCATTTCATGATCATATCTTCAATTCTCTAATTTTGGTGAATATTTTTGACATTTTTGGTAAAAAGTGATATTTTTGACTTCTTGTTAAAAGCCGCAAGTCCAATTGCTTTGATATTACATATATAGGTATTACATGTGGACCTCTCTCAGATTTGTTTATTTTGTAATGATATCTTTAATTCTCTAATTTTGGTGAATATTTTTGTCATTTTTGGTAAAAAGTGATATTTTCGACTTCTTATTTAAAAACCACAAGTCCAATTGCTTTGATATCACATATATAGGTACTACATGTGGACCTCTCTCAGATTTGTTCATTTTGTAATGATATCTTTAATTTTCTAATTTTGGTGAATATTTTTGTCATTTTTGGTAAAAAGTGATATTTTCTTCTTGTTGAAAACAGCAAGTCCCATTGCATTGATACTATGCATATTGTTCATTTTCTAATGATATCTTCTGTTCTTTAATTGAAATGTGCATCGCTAACAGCGGAGCCATCTCAGCCGAGAGGCTGCTTGTTTTTTTATAGCGGAACACAAATGCGCACGCAAGTGGAAGCGCATGTAATAGTTCTTTGTTGACGATCTAACCTGTCTAAACTGACTGACTATGGAACAGATAACAATACTGTTATGTCGTGCATATGATTAAGTTTCATATACTTTATAAAATCACTCTCAGAAATAATGTTATTATTCTTCTCTTTATCTGATGTTAATTTGCCTATTATGAAATGTTTAAGCACCGTCTTGACCAACACTATTATTTTTACTTTAACAGTTTCTTTTTCTCATTTTCTCATATACTCATCTAAAGAAAACTAAGAACATAATTAAATAGCAGCATATAACTTACTGGAGAGAAAATATGACAAATGAGAAAACAAAACTTGCATTAAATTTAAAATAAATTACAATTTTGAAGGTTAGTTGAATGTGTTAAATATAAAACATTTTTTTGTAACTAGATTCAGAACAAGTAATCATAGTTTAATCATTGAGAAAGGAAGATACAATCAACAAAAAACACCATTAAAAATAGGATTTGAAGACATTGTTTATTGCAAGACATAGAAGATGAAATCCACTTTCTTTTGAAATGTCCACTTCTTTTCAATTTATATTCCAAGAAAAACAAAGCTATAATCACAAATTCATTTATTTAATGGAAAGTATATAGTGACAAAAATACAATTGATATATTGATTCCCAATTCTTTGATAAATGAATTTTCTCTTGATTTGTAATATTGACAATCTGTTTTTTTTACTAATTACCCCAGACCATCCAAGCATCTCAGTGTTATCACTATTACCCTACAACATTGTGTACATGTTAACAGTAACACCAAGATGAATGGCTTGGGATATTTTGTAATCTATTCATATATATTCATATTGCTATTAACTTATAGAAAAATTGTATTTCTAATGATGCAATAAAGATATTATTAGTATACTTTGACTTTGTTGGTTAAAACAAACAACACCTCCCCCCAATAACTATACGATTGATTGTGTGTGTATGTATGTATGTATGGAGGTGTGTTGGGGGTGGGGGTCTATATGTGTGATACAAAATTTTATTACCTTTATTTGCTACATTTGTCTTTACAGAAAGCCAGATAGGATATCATTTGCATATTACCATGACAACCAGTCAAGTGAGCCAATCAGCAAGCAGCAACAGAAGAAGGGTAATCACAAGAAATTGCATATAGATACAAAAGATATGGATTCATGTTCCGTGTATGATATACTATGTGCTAGTATTGTTCCCAGACCTATTGCGTTTGTCAGTACATGCTCACTGAAAGATAAAGTGAACAATTTGGCTGCATTTAGTTTCTTTATGCCTGTTACAAGTGTTCCTCCAACTCTGGCATTTTCAATCACACGGTAAGAATATTATACGTGTAAATACGTGTTGGTGACGGTGATTGTGGAATGGGAATGCAGTTGTATGGGTGTATGATTAGACAGGCATTGGATGTGGTGGAACGGAAGAATAATTTGGTTGTTGGCATGCCATATGCGTATGGGTGGATTGGTAGGACCTTTTGGTGTATTGGCAGGCCAAGAGGGCACCAGTAATAATGTACCAGATCATTTGATATGGGTGGATTGGTGGGTCAAGTGGTATTGATGAATTGATAGGATAATTGGGTGTGGGTGGATTGGAGGACATTTGGTATGGATATATTGGCAGGCCATTGGATATGGATACGTTGGTAAGGACATTGGATATGGATACATTGGTAAGGACATTGGATATGAATACATTGGTAAGGACATTGGATATGGATACATTGGAAAGACATTGGATATGATTAGACTGGCAGGCCTTTGGGTATGGGTGGATTGGTAGGGCAATTTGGTGTGGATAGATGGGCAGGACATTTGGTATGGATGGACGGGCAGGACATTTGGTATGGATGGACGGGCAGGACATTTGGTATGGATGGACGGGCAGGACATTTGGTATGGATGGACGGGCAGGACATTTGGTATGGATGGACTGGCAGGACATTTGGTATGGATGGACGGGCAGGACATTTGGTATGGATGGACGGGCAGGACATTTGGTATGGATGGACGGGCAGGACATTTGGTATGGATGGACTGGCAAGATATTTGGTATGGATGGACTGGCAGGACATTTGGTATGGATGGACATGCAGGACATTTGGTATGGATGGACGGGCAGGACATTTGGTATGGATGGACGGGCAGGACATTTGGCATGGATGGACGGGCAGGACATTTGGCATGGATGGACGGGCAGGACATTTGGCATGGATGGACGGGCAGGACATTTGGCATGGATGGACGGGCAGGACATTTGGTATGGATGGACGGGCAGGACATTTGGTATGGATGGACGGGCAGGACATTTGGTATGGATGGACGGGCAGGACATTTGGTATGGATGGACGGGCAGGACATTTGGTATGGATGGACGGGCAGGACATTTGGTATGGATGGACGGGCAGGACATTTGGTATGGATGGACGGGCAGGACATTTGGTATGGATGGACGGGCAGGACATTTGGTATGGATGGACGGGCAGGACATTTGGTATGGATGGACGGGCAGGACATTTGGTTAAAGGGTAGGCCATTGTTGGATCGGCAGCTCCATTGTGTATGAGTAGATTGGTAGGACATTTGGTATGTAAGAATTCCAGTATAAGGTTCTTAATTAACATATTGTCTGCTGACATTTCCCACTGAGTTTGGTATGTCAGTGGAGAATTCAGTAAGTGATGTGTAAATGTTGGCTGATTTTATAACATTTGTACTGTCTATTCTATTTCATGATAATTTATAACTTTCACAGGAAATATAATGATACCAAGAAAGATACCCTTGTAAATATACTGGAGACTGGTCATTTTGTTGTCAATCACGTAGGTTTACCTATTGTGGACAAGGCTTACCAAGGTAGGATGTAACATTGAACTTAAACCTAATGGAGCATTGTGTCATTGAACCTGAACTTAGATTTTTCGGCAATCTGTTATGCTTTGTACATTTGATTAGAACTGATGATTGGTATATATGACGTACTTGACAGTTTATAATATGAATTAACCAATCAAATTTTCTGTAGTTGACCTTGATAGCATAACATCTTACTTTGATTCTAGGTATTTTTGTATGTCTTAGAATGTACATAGATTCTAGGCATATGTGTTAGGTCATTAGCTCTGAATGTGCATAGATTCTATGTATTTGTGTTGTCATAGACCTCATAATGTACATAGATTCTAGGCAAATGTGTTGTCATAGACCTCAGAATGTACATAGATTCTAGGCAATTGTGTTGGTTATAGACCTCAGAATGTACATAGATTCTAGGCAATTGTGTTGTCATAGACCTCATAATGTACATAGATTCTAGGCAATTGTGTTGTCATAGACCTCATAATGTACATAGATTCTAGGCAATTGTGTTGTCATAGACCTCATAATGTACATAGATTCTAGGCAAATGTGTTGTCATAGACCTCATAATGTACATAGATTCTAGGCAATTGTGTTGTCATAGACCTCAGAATGTACATAGATTCTATGCATTTGTGCTGGTCATAGACCTCAAAATTTACATAGATTCTAGGCAGTTGTGTTGTCATAGACCTCTGAATGTGCATAGATTCTATGCATTTGTGCTGGTCATAGACCTCAGAATTTACATAGATTCTAGGCAGTTGTGTTGTCATAGACCTCATAATGTACATAGATTCTAGGCAGTTGTGTTGTCATAGACCTCATAATGTACATAGATTCTAGGCAGTTGTGTTGTCATAGACCTCATAATGTACATAGATTCTAGGCAATTGTGTTGGTTATAGACATTCGTATGTACATAGATTCTAGGCAATTGTGTTGTCATAGACCTCATAATGTACATAGATTCTAGGCAATTGTGTTGTCATAGACCTCATAATGTACATAGATTCTAGGCAGTTGTGTTGTCATAGACCTCATAATGTACATAGATTCTAGGCAGTTGTGTTGTCATAGACCTCAGAATGTACATAGATTCTAGGCAATTGTGTTGGTTATAGACCTCAGAATGTACATAGATTCTAGGCAATTGTGTTGTCATAGACCTCATAATGTACATAGATTCTAGGCAATTGTGTTGTCATAGACCTCATAATGTACATAGATTCTAGGCAATTGTGTTGTCATAGACCTCATAATGTACATAGATTCTAGGCAATTGTGTTGTCATAGACCTCATAATGTACATAGATTCTAGGCAATTGTGTTGTCATAGACCTCATAATGTACATAGATTCTAGGCAGTTGTGTTGTCATAGACCTCATAATGTACATAGATTCTAGGCAGTTGTGTTGTCATAGACCTCAGAATGTACATAGATTCTAGGCAATTGTGTTGGTTATAGACCTCAGAATGTACATAGATTCTAGGCAATTGTGTTGTCATAGACCTCATAATGTACATAGATTCTAGGCAATTGTGTTGTCATAGACCTCATAATGTACATAGATTCTAGGCAATTGTGTTGTCATAGACCTCATAATGTACATAGATTCTAGGCAATTGTGTTGTCATAGACCTCATAATGTACATAGATTCTAGGCAATTGTGTTGTCATAGACCTCATAATGTACATAGATTCTAGGCAATTGTGTTGGTTATAGACCTCAGAATGTACATAGATTCTAGGCAATTGTGTTGTCATAGACCTCATAATGTACATAGATTCTAGGCATTTGTGTTGTCATAGACCTCATAATGTACATAGATTCTAGGCAATTGTGTTGTCATAGACCTCATAATGTACATAGATTCTAGGCAATTGTGTTGTCATAGACCTCATAATGTACATAGATTCTAGGCAATTGTGTTGTCATAGACCTCAGAATTTACATAGATTCTAGGCAATTGTGTTGTCATAGACCTCATAATGTACATAGATTCTAGGCAATTGTGTTGTCATAGACCTCATAATTTACATAGATTCTAGGCAATTGTGTTGTCATAGACCTCATAATGTACATAGATTCTAGGCAATTGTGTTGGTTATAGACATTGGTATGTGCATAGATAAATTCTAATATAGCCTTGGTCTGACTTGAAACTAGCAGTATCTAGATAAAGGGTCAGTAGGTATAACTTTACACTTTCAAGGTGTATTTTGAGTTCCAATACATTAATGAGGTCATTTCAACAGTTTCAAATTCCGGTAACTGCCTTATGAGGGTAGTTCATGGTAAATAAGTGTGATGCATGGTCCTCATACAAACAGTGTTTTAACATGTAGTGCATACATCATATGAAACCACCCTTTAATGCAACAAATCACATTAATTAATTTGCATAATACGTTGCCTTTCCAGCATCTCGAGAGTATGATTCACATATTGATGAATTTAATGAAGTTGGTTTCACTGCATTACCGAGTAAATATGGAATAGCTCCAATCGTCAAAGAATCACCGTTATCTCTAGAATGTTCTCTCTATTCAAGCATGGATATTGGAAAACCAAAATATGGAGGGTCTACAATTATAGTTGGTAAGGTAGGTACGAGTTAAATTGACCTTATTTGCTGCTTTGGTATTTGTCAGAAATAGATATTTTTGTCAAGTGTGTCAATTAATACCACCGTAAAATCTGTATTGAAACTGCATCCAGCTGCATTTTGAAAAATTGAGAAACAAAAAATCACAATTTCTCATAGGTGTTGTTGCTCTAATAGAAACCGCATCCCCTTTGTTTCATTGTACCATTTTAATAGAAACCATGGTTTCTAATACAGATTTAACAGTATATGTTCATTTCAAATATTGGCCGCCATTCCAGTGTGGCTCTCATTACATAATTTAAGAATTGATGTGAGATTACTGGTGAATTTGGTTAATTAATTTACACATTAAATATTGAATAGTTTCTTGCAAATTGCTGTTTAAAATTAAAATCTGTATTTTGTATCTGTACTGCAGTATATACATAAGAATCAAATCACCAAAAACCGTTGCTATCGGTACATTATGTTAATAGAACTCTCAAAGCATCATTTAGCATTTGGTGTATGATATTTGACGAAAATGAGTGAAATTTGCAAAATGATTTCATTAACAATGCACATTAATGTATTATAAAGTGACTAGCACATACTAGCAAAGGTTGCAAAATGTGTTGACATCTTTCAAATGACGCTTTACAGTATTTGTTCAGTTTGAAGCAAGCTTTCTGAGGTTGTGAAGTTCTCAAACAACAAATAGACGACAATGCTTTTAAATCTTGGGAAGCAACATTTTTAAAATAATGTAAATTCTACAGAAAAACCTTTCATGCATTTTGCCTATTTTGTCAAATCTCATACATGTCTACGTAAATTTTTTTTATATAAATTACAAATTTCAATGACAGCCGAATCTAACCAGCCAGTCAATGAGAATTGTGCACATCGTCATTCAAAAATGTTTCAATGTTATTCAATTGGCCAATAGAAACCTAATCTGATTAAAATAAGATCCTGGGTGGGTAATTTTTTTTTATAAAATTTTCTATAATTATTTTTTATTTAAATTATTTTTTAGCGTAACAATTATTTTGCTGCAAGAATTTTTTTGTTTGTGAAAGCCATCGGCATAGCAAATTTATTATAAAAACAAATATTAAAATAAATAATTATAATTAAAATTAATAACGAACATAAAATATATTAAAATTAATTTTAAAAAAATAGCCCAACTAGGATCTTATTTTAATCTGATTGATAGAAACCTCTTGTTTCAAATCTATAAATATTTATAATGATGAAGAGAATGCCTTTGTTTCACAATTTTCATCTACAAAATGGCTGCCAATGTACGGTTACACACGAGGGAACAAGTCATTGTTTCCATAGAAACAAGTTTGAGTATCCCTTATTCATACTTGCTTTTTGTCATTTATTATTTTTTTTCACATATTACAATGCAATTTCTTTCAATTTTTTTACATTTTGCTCTAGTATGAAGTGTGTAGCTGTGTCCATCCTTTACAAATGTATTTCAAAAAAAGTGTGAATACATTATGCTAATAAATCCCTGTCACATGTTTGTACTCGCCACTAAATGAGTTTGTTTTACATTACAGATTGTATGCTTACACATCAATGAAACTAGCTGGAAAGACAACCAAATTATACCAGAAACTCTAGTCAGTCTCAAGGCTTGGTTCTATGAATTACGGCAGTGGTGACATCAAATTTAGTATCATTGATGACACTGTGTGGAGTAAAAAACATTGGTAGTTCTGAATTGATGGGCATCAGGACTCTAGTTTTTTTGGTGCAGAAGCTCAACGTTATGAATAAATGTTCCAATTATCTTTCCTGTTGGTTTTATCCACTGTTCCAATGAACTATGCAACATGACGATGGGAGAGAATAACAAAACTAAATTGTGTGTATATTCTCTCGCTCTCAACGAGATCTATTGTGATAGCAGAGTATAGACAACAATTGATACTGCAATAATGTGTTACATAAATCGGTCTGTGTTGTCTCCTATCATGTATCAGAACACTGGATATGTGATGTTCCTCTGTGCATTGAATTTCTAAGATTATATCACTAATTTGCAAAGCAAGTTCATAAATTTATTTATATACATGTTGATGTATACATTGTAATTTAGGCCTGTCACTTAGTACATGTATGTGACAATGTGAGGCCATTCAGAGGTTATGCAATGAAATTTACGTACAAGTTGTAAACCCAATTATATTATTTATAAATTTAAAGTGGTATTATAATTTGATTATTTTGGTCATGGAGTTTTAAATTCATCATTTTTCAGTGCAACACTATGGATAGGCGATATTGTTATTTTACAAGTTTATGTGGATTTTATTTAAAGGATTTCACTCATCCGAAAAATTAAAAGCCAGTCTATATTGTGTGAATACTAATTGTATAACTGACTAGTAAGTATACTGTAATCTAAGAATTAAAACATATATATATATATTATACCTGAAATGTCATTAATAAACCGCTTTTTATGTGTAGGTATTGATGTGATGTTTACAAGATTCCACTCACTACAGTGTGGTTATATAATACATGTACTTAAATTTCATTTCAGTTACATTTGGTTGGTGCCCTGTTGTACTTAGAAAACCTTTGTTATAAGATTGCAGAAAATACACATTTGAAAAGTTGAGATATAACCATGGTGATGAGGTGTTCAGGACATATACAATGTAACTCAACTCGTAACGTCTATATTCAATCACCGTGGGGTTCCGTTATATCTATCAATTATTTGACCACGTTTTAACACTAGCACACTTTGTCCTAAAAGCATGTTACTTTATTAAGGGGGGTACATGTACATGGACAATAGATTGAATCACACCAATATAGAAGCAGGTTAATCTGCACGAGTAAAACATTGAAAGACTATATTAGCACCAAAATTATACAGATGAATTTCTGTATCCATGGTTATAATACAGGAAAAAAGTGAGATTCTGAAAAGTTAATGATAAGCAAAACGAATTGGTGAAGTTCAGTTATTGACAAAGTGGATATGTTGTAAATACTGTAGCTGTTGTATTTATTACAGTACACATATTGGTCATGTCAATATCATCAGACAAAACTTTGACATTAGAACAAGTGCAATTAAGTTTTGAACAAATTCTAATACAGTTTTTTTATAGAACAGTAAACTATTGTTTTTTGTATATTAATTGATAATATATATATTCAAAATACTTGTAATAAATCCGATAGAACACTGTCTTCTGTTTCAAGTATATTTGAATGATCTCTATTTGACACATTCCTTAAACTCTCTTATAAAAATAATTTTACCATATTTGCTCTATTAGTAGTGCATGATCTCACATAAATTAGAGGTGTTCCAATGATCAAAATAAAAATGTAATATTTTAATGATTCATAGCACATCAATTGTGATTTTTGGTTTATCTAGACAATGTACTAGACAAGGTTCCAATAATTATGCTATGTTTAACCATCTAGATCAGCAAATCATTCAACTTTTCTTATCTGTAAAATCTAATGTTTCTCTGCATAGTGCTAATCAGGCAGAATAGAATCAAAAATAAAATTATCGAAATTGTTTGCATTGACAATATCTTACAATGTATACATGTAGAAGCCAGTTGAGATTGCTTCATCTCTGTGACCTGCTCTATATTACATAGACCTTAAAAATGTATTCTAAGGTCTATGATATTACATAGAATAATAATCCCACTGTAATAATAAACAAGCAAATTGCATTAAGGTCACTACGATGTTACAGGTTTTTTTTCAAATACTTTAATGGTATTACCGATAAACCACATTAATTTCACAAAAGTGCTAGGTAGTGAAAAACATAAAATTTTACTGGGCTCCACAGAGTAAACTATTCTCTTCTCAAGAATGTTATTACATGTACCAGTAACCCTTCATGTGCCAGATAATTTCACACCCAAAATTCAGTGCAAAAAACGCATTTTGTATATTTTTAGTCAATTTTTCGTCATTTTGAATCATACAGCAGTTTCAGATATTGCTTTTAGATTTTGATCAAAAAGTTTGTAAATTTTATTTATATTTCATGAGGGGAGGGGAGACTAGACCAAATCATTTTGTAGACTAGGTCAAAAGTTGACAATGACACAAAGGGTTAAAGTTACATTCCCATAGAATGATCTGCAGAAAACATCTCGCTGACCCCTGTAAGTGTCAAAGTCATGTAAACTTAAAAATGATTACAACAATGACAATTATGTTTGGTTTGGTGATTAGACATGACCTTTTGAAGTGCAGGCTAACTTCCAGGATGTGTTGCCAAAACAACTGATTTTTACCTTGCCCGTACCATCAAAGATGGAAGGGAAAGGTATATTAAGGGAAAAATTTTGTCCGGCGTTGTCGTCGTCGTCGTCATTGTCGTCGTCGTTAATAATTGTTATTGTGTGCATGATAACTTTACTAATTCTATTCCAAACTTTATCAAACTTGGTCACCTTATTCATCAGTATAAATTCTTCCCTGAGTTTGAACAACAGATGTCCTGTATGAAAATATCATGCAAAAATTGAGAAAATCTGATAAAATATTTTGACTGTTTCTACTTGACTGATCACTGGTGATAAACATCAAAGGTCACTGATCTCAGTGGAAATATGCATTGTTGTATGTGTTCAATGAAGCAAATGATTTATCTTGTAATAATATCCTTGGTAATGTATCTCAGAATCCCATACTGGGTTTCAAAACCAACTCATGGAGAGATTGCACAGTCTGATACACATTTGCAAACCTACCAATAAAATCTTTACAGAAAACAAGATGTCAGAAAATCAATATAAGCACTCCTATGAACTGGGTGCCTAACTTTGATCAAGATCTGAAGCTAATAGAAAATCTGTTTAGTTCAAAGTTATCAAATCAAAAACAATACATAAAAAATACATTAAAAGCAAAACATTTCATCCACATTTTAAAAAGAAAATTATTCTAAAATATATGTATTCTGTATTTGACAAACAGTTCATTCGACAAATGAAAACTCACAGGAATATGTTTCAGCTATTAGAACAGAATGATAGAGTTTTTATAATACTAGTTTAAAAACGCACTTCAAAGATTGCAGTGTTTGAAGATGTAGATTCTCAGGAGGCAACAGTACTGTTGACTTCTCCCTCCACTGGACACCAACTATTTACTGTGGAATACTTTATTTTCGCTGGAATAAATTTTTGCTGAAAAGGCTTTTTAGGCGTTCTGTGTGGAATTTATTTTCACTGATTTTTGACGAGTTTAATGTGAAATATAGGAAAAAAAGTATATTCGCTGGATTTTATTTTCACGGAAACATCCCTTCAGCGAAAATAAATTCCAAACGAAAATAAAGTATTCTACAGTAAGTTGATTTGCATACAAAGCAGAGCTTGCAACATGATAGCTATTCATAAAGGGAGTTTTTTTTTTTACTTTTCATATAATACAGTAGTCACACAATGAGGCAGTTCATATTTGTCTCAGTGAATCATTAATTTTTGACAGACGCCTGTACAAAATACTTGGACTAAAGCCAGCTAAATTTTTCTGTTATCTTGTATGTTTTATGAATCTATTCACATCTAAATGCAGCACTTTTTTTTTTGCAATGAGACATTTGTTTTTATTCTAAAATATCTGAATTACTTTGAATAAAGCTGGAAATTATGTTCCTTAAAATAATTAAACAAATAAGGCATGTTTTTGTAAGATATTTACATCTTTTAAGGACATTCGGTAGACTGATTCCCCACTGTTGGTTCAACCCCAAAACTTGTTTGTATTCAAAATTAATTATGACAATGCATATTTATATTGAAACAAACTATGATAAAGGGAATTATATTATATAACAAAGGGCAAGGTCACCAGAGTTCAACTATGTTACCATTTCTCAGCGATTCCAATCATTAAATGTTGACAGTAACCTTTTGAAGTGCAGGCTAACTTCCAGGATGTGTTGCCAAAACAACTGATTTTATCATTTCTCAGTGATTCCAATTATTAAATGTTGACAGTAAGATTTAAATATTAGCTCTACATGTTAGAATAGACCATTTTCAGTTCAATGCAAGATCATAGTTACGCATGAAATCCAACATAAAAACATAACAAACAAACGTCATAGCATCGTCAAAAATATCACAAGATATTCGGTCAGCGTCTTAACACATTATGTGAGAATCTTGTAGTGAACAGAAAATCACCCATTACATAATGAAGCAAAACAAGTTGTGCTTTACTCTAACAAATCTTTAAGATAAGATCGTCGTTTTTTTCTCTTTCCCTCAGACTGTACAGCAGTCTTCAATTCATTTCTTGCTAGCCTTTCATAAAAGTTTGGTGGTATTGTATCATTCCAAGATACTCCTCTTCGTCTGGCAATAAAGGAAACCTGTTCTCCAGGATGTGGATTTTTTCCGTACCAGATTGCATGCTGTTTGCTATCAATCTCACCATTGTTATCAGTGACTATGCGAGATGCACGACTAAATGCAAATTTACCAATTGGTGAGTCCATAATCTGCGGTATGTTGGATGGTTTGTTCGTTTGCATTAAGTCATAAAAACGTTCAATCTTTCTTCTTGGTACATGCTGTAATGCTTGATTCCAGTTGTTCGTTTTCTTCAATTCCAGCATTATCTTCACCATCTGATCAATGGTTAAGTTTTTACCACCTTGGCTCCATTTGATGTGTTGATCAAGAGGCAGGCGTGCACTTGCTATATCAAAACGTTTTGACTTTGAAAACGATATACCAGGCTTGCGTCCACAATCACCCATAACACCTATAACGTACACCATATTTGGGTCGTAGTGGGTCAGAACATTTGGCGAATCGGCACTCAAATATACTAGTTTATCTTTGGGGAATAAATCCATAAAAGATGTATGTGAAATGTCTATAATTATTCTATCCATGTCAATATCAAATACTCGTTGAAGTTCTGAATTGTAGCTGCCACTTGGGTTGAGATTAGTCCAGTGCATATGGAACGGTTGCTAATGTGATTTCATTGCACTCAAAATATTTGTCAATTGACGTACTGCTATCTCAATTTCATTCTCTGTCAAATAGTCTTCATAGTCAAAATCTAAAACCAAATTCGGTTCAAATCTCATTCCACGAACCAAATTCCACATCTCCATATCAGACATATCTTTACTTGTCATGTCAAGCAGTATTCTATTCTCTGTCTCGTGAGAGGCATTTGCCTCGTTTTCTCTTAGCTGCTCCAATTTTCTGGAGTTTTCAATCCTGGCAAGTGTTCTCAAGTATCTTTTCCTTGCAACTGTACTATCTATATTGCTTAACTTTTCAATTTGTTCATCAGTTATGCTTTCAGGCACAAATAACCCGGCTCTTCTCCACATATCTACAAAAGTACAAAACCTTAGCAGTATGATATCCCTGTCACAGTCCTTGGTATCATCCTGTAGTAAGTCGGATTCAAGTGATCTATCAAACATCTCATATTGATATGCGTCCGTTGTTTTCATCGTAGAGTAATATCTGCTTGATGATGTGACTACCGGTAAACGATAATAATGCACGTTAGGTTGCTGATAAACCACATTGCTGTTTTCATACATTTCATACAAGTCAGGCAATGTCTGCAGTATCTCTGATGAAGGTTGCAACTTTCTTCTATAACGACTCAAGACAGAAGACTGGATCCGTCTTATAGCTGGAACTGCAACTGGCCTTCACATGATGGTCAAACCAGTGTTCATATGGTGGTTAAGCTGGCCTTCACATGGTGGTCTACCAGTTACTGTTATATAAATGCAAAGACAAGATTTTGGTCATAAAAAGAAGACTGTTTTATATGACAGCTAGTAATTAAACAAGACAGCCATGTATCTTATGAAATCGTTGCCATTAACCTTCACTCATACATATATGTGTATATATAATGTAATGAGTTTTAATTTTGCTATTTTCGATAAGTAAAATCCGCTTAATTAAATCTACGTGAATATGTAAAATAAGAATAAAACTCACTGTTTCCCTGACAAATTCGTGAAATTAAAACACAGTGAATATGCTCAAAACAGCAAAATAGTAAAAAAATAAATGTCAGTGAAAATTATTTTACAGTAATGAGCATTTTAGGTGAATTCCCCAGGGCGCTGAAGCAAAGTGAAATACTGGTATACACTGCCTTGTTTATGAAAATATAGGGAATCCAAATACCAGTATGTTAAAATTGATTAGGAGATAACTGTTGCAGAATCTTTTGCACAACCGAATAATACTGTAATGTCTGTCCCTGTCAATAAATAGTAGACACATTGCTTTTGGTCTCGCTATTCAGCCATGTTGGATTCTATATATTTTTAGTAACAAAGCACAATGCAATGCGCGTCTCAATGACGTCATACATAGCAAAGATATAACAAGCGCCAAATCGCAACAATACTAAAACTATCGTTTAACGTCTGGATATTACATTCCTCCCTTTCTTATGAGATTATGATTTTCATCGTACAAGTTAATGGTAAGCATGTATATCATAATACGATGGAACGATATTGTTTTTTCAAGAGTACATATGCTCAAGAGTTTGTGATACTTCCATAAACGATATTCTCGATATTATATAATGATAACACTATGTATATAAAGTAACATAAATTAACCTATCTGAGCGATAATCTCTTTCACGTTAATTTCCACTTCTTCTCATTAGCATATGGTTAACAATAACATATCAGTTAAGAGCTCAAACATAATCGATCAAGAGTCACAATATTCAGTTAAGAGTTCACTCGTAATCATTCAACTAAGCTGGTCTGCGTCTGTTCCTCTGTGGTCTAATAACTGGTGGTTCAGATTTCAGTTTGCTTGGTGTATTGCAAACAGTTTCTGATTCTGCTTGTTGCTCTGGTTGTCTCACTTCTTGCTCTTCCTGATTGGTCATCAGTAGTAGTTGTTCTCTCCAGTCTTCAGAATCTAACTCTTTATTGTGAGTTAGAGGTATTTGTTGTCCTTCATCGATGTTCTGGACTACTGCATTCACAAGCTTGAATTTGCTTGCATCACGGTAAGTTTCTCTTCCATCAGTGATACGTCTGGCTGCAATACTTGATCCATCAATTCGGTAGATGGTGTAGAATGCTGGTTCATAAGCTGTTGTCCATTTGTTCTTCTTGTGTTGCTTTAGTAGAACATAATCACCTACTACAAAGTTATGTGCTTTGGGTTTTCTGTTCTCAGCATTGAGTTTCAGTCTCTGTTTATACTCCTTGTCTCTATCATTAATGATAATATCTCTTATAGTCTCTTTATCTTTATCTCTCTGATGATCTAGCTTTGTTCTCACTTGTCTGTTCATCAGTGCTTCATATGGTGTTGTGTTTGTTGCTGGGTGCGGTGTTGAACGGTACCCTGTTAGCATTTCTTGTACAGCAGTTTCACAGTCTTTGCCTTGAAGATGTGCTATTCTTTCTGTTTTGTTTAGCATGTTCATGAAACTTTCTACTTCCCCATTGGCTCGTGCATGTTCGGGTGTTACAAGATGGTGATGAAATCCTTCCTCTTTTGCAAAGTCTGCAAACTCTCTGGAATTGTAAGGTGGACCATTGTCACTTTTTAGCTGCCTTGGTGTACCATGTGTGGCGAACATTTTCTTGAGCTTTTTCTTGGTCGGCTTAGCTGCTGTTGAGTACACGGTTTCCACTTCTGGGTATCTGGTTCTCTTGTCGATGGCCACTAGATTATAATGCCCATCTGGATATGGTCCTCCAAAATCAACCGATATCACATCCCAGGGTTTCTCTGGAATGGTAGTCATTTTAATTGGTTCTTGTTTATGCTGTTGAGTAGTTACTTGGCATTCATAGCATTGACCTATGATTTGCTCAACAAGATTGTTCATCGCTGGGAACCAATATTTCTCCCGCAGCATCTGTTTGGTTCTAGTCATCCCAAAATGACCTAATTTGTGAGCTGCCTTGATGACTTTTCGCTGTAGATTTCTTGGAATTATAATGCGATTTAGTCTAAAGATCAATCCTTCTGCTGTATATAATTCATGTCTTATCATGTAGAAAGGTGTGATGTCTGGGTCTTTCTTGTGCTGCTCCCAGTCACCTCTAAGAATAACATTACTTAGTTTCTGCAGTTGACTATCTGTTTCTGTTTCTTCTTTGATCCGGTCCATCACTACTGCATGTTCATCAACTTTCACCTGCTTGATGGTCTTCTCTGTAGTATCTGTACCAGTTTCTGGTAGTGGGTGCCTAGATAGAAAGTCTAGTGGATCTGCTGCATCCTTTCCTGGCTCATAGACTAATTCATAATCTACATTTTGCATGTCCATGACCCATTTCTCTATTCTCGGTGGTAGTTTCGATGTTGCTTTGTTAAACATTGGTAGCAGTGGTTTATGTGCTGTAATGATTTTGAATCTTGGTGCTCCTAACAGATACATGCTGAACCTGTTCTTTGCCCATACCACTGATAAAGCATCTTTCTCTGTTTGGCTGTATCTTTTCTCTGCAGTTGTCATTGTTCGGCTGATGAAGTGCACTGGTTGCATACCTTTTCTGCTCATCTGGAACAACCCAGCTGATAGTCCTTCATGATAGCTAGCTTCAACTCTTAATGTGATTGGTTTTGCTGGATTAAAGTATGCCATGGTATCTTCACTCGTGAAGCTTTCTTTGAGTCTCTCAAAAGCTGTATTTTCTTCTGGCCCCCATTTGAACTGGACGTCTTTGTGTGTCAGTTCCCTTAATGGTGCAGTCAGTTTTGTATAACGAGGAATAAATTTGGATAGGTAACCAATCATCCCTAGGAAACTTCTCACTGCTTCTTTTGATTCTGGTGCTTTGCTCTCTTTCACAGCCCGTACCTTATCTGGTGTCGGCTTCAAGCCATCTTTGGAAAATATGTATCCATAGAATTCTATCTCCTCAACTCCAAATTTGCCCTTTTCTAAGTTGAAGGTGATGCCAAAATCTTCTGCTCTCTGTAGGACGGCCTCCAGTGTTTTGTTATGCTCTTCTATGTTGCGTCCTCCGAGTAAAATGTCGTCGCGTTGATTCAGACACTTTGGTATGTCTCCAAAAATTCTGTAGATTGTTTCATCAAATAAGTCTTGAGAAGACTTAGCTCCAAATATCAATCTTCTTGGTCTCATGTTGCCCCATGGTGTACTAAATGTAGCAACCGCTCGAGACTCTGGGTCAAGTAAAAGTTGATGGTATCCCTGTCTCATATCTAACTTGGAAAATACCACACAATCATTGAATTTGTATTTAAAATCTTCAACCACAGGTCCCTGTGTTATTCGGTTTCTCTCCATAAACTTGTTTGGAACTCTCAAGTCAACACTCTGATCATGTGGGGTTCTAGTTGACATTTGGTATCTTGCGGAATCTAGGTTTTGGTTGTACTACTAGTGGTGAACACCATGTCACGGGTTCCCCCTGAGGTACTTCCTCAAAGATCCCCTCTTCAGTGCATTGCTCTAACCATTGCTTTAAAGGTTTCTGCAGGTCTAGGTCGCTGTGCTATTGGTACTGCTTCTGGTTTCATGCTAAGCTTGGCATAAATCTCTTTGTCATGCTTTATATCTCTTATTCTTCCTATGCCACTGAATAACTTGCTATATTTGCCAGTTATGTATTTTAACTGATTTCTGTCTTTTGTGACAGCCTTGATATTGGGTTTGATTCTTAAGCTATTGGTTTCTGCTAGTGACCCATCTGGTTGAAATTGTATCATGCCTAACTTGATGAGGGTGCTTTTGCTGATAAGTGGAGGTGAGTTAATTCTGCCCTTGACCACTATGAATTTGGTCGTTGCTCTACATGTCTCATTTCTCACAACGGTCTTGAATTCACCTTTGACAGGTAGGCTGCTTTCCAAAGTGGTGAGCTTGACATGACTCTTCTCTAGTGTATGTACATGTATATCATTAGATCTGTGTACTAGAGCTTTAAACTGATGTTCATCCATAATGTTGACATCCGCGCCACTGTCGGGTTCTACATGAGTATCAACATCACCAATTCTTACAGTTACAGTTTTGTTACTGTTGTTGATTTCACTTATCTTTCTTACTTGCTTGAGATGTTTGACTGGTGTTGATTGGTGTCATGTCTAGATTTTTGACTCATGTCAGTCTCTTTCATGTCCTCATCTCTGTTGCTGGTTTTACATACTGCAGCAAAGTGGTTCCATTTCAGGCATTTTCTGCACTTTTTGCCATATGCAGGACAATTTTGACCTTCCTTATGAGCTCCATTTAATCCACAGTATCCACACGGTTTCTGCAGAATTTTTGTTTTTCTCTTTTCAAATGTACCTGATTTCTTGTGTTGCTTATGTTGCCTTACTTTAGCGACTGACCTCTCTTCTGACGGTTTCATATCACGTAGCTGTAGTGATGTGTCCTCCAACTGAGCTGCTTCGGTTAGTAGTTGTGTCAAAGACCACTCTCTTTATTAATGGCTTTCTGGATTATGGCCTGTTTGTCAATTGTTTGGATCAAATGTTCCAAAATTCGCTCATCACAATTGGTACCGAACTCACATTCATTAGCCTTTTCTCTGAGCCTGGCTGCATAAGCCATAGTGGTTTCATTCATTTCTGGTTTCATCTTAAGAAATAAATATCTAGTGTGATGCTTATTTTTCTTTGGGGTGTAGTATGCATCAAGCTTATTCTTCAATTTTTGATACACATCGAGGCCAGCTGTAGTAGGATCGGGTAAACTTTTCTCCAATATCGCTATTTCTTTTCCCCCATAAATTATCAACGCATCTTTCTTGTCTGTGGGCTCTGTTATTCTGAAATACCGAAATTCTCGTTCAATGCTTTCTAGCCACTCTTCCCAAGCTTTGCCAGTTGTTATGTGATCATCAGCATGTGTGAACGGTTGGCATTTGAGGTTTCTAGTTTCTGTTACAACGGTTACTGCCATCGGTGCGTCGGCCATGCTTTCTGTGTACACGTCGCAATTCTCACGTTGTCGCTATTTTCTCAGTCAGTTTCTGGACAAATTGTTTTGCTCAAATTTATCACACAGTCACTTTGGCACTCACCAGGTATTTAGGATTGCCTTCCCGTGGTTCTTTCTTCCTCGTCGCCAATGTAATGTCTGTCCCTGTCAATAAATAGTAGACCCATTGCTTTTGGTCTCGCTATTCAGCCATGTTGGATTCTATATATTTTTAGTATCAACGCACAATGCAATGCGCGTCTCAATGACGTCATACATAGCAAAGATATAACAAGCGCCAAATGGCAACAATACTAAAACTATCGTTTAACGTCTGGATATTACAAATACCATTGAGGGTCAACTTGGCTGTCACTCTGGATAACTTAAAAGAAAAGAAAAAACATAACGCCCATTTTTTGTAGATGTCGAGAACACAGAAAAAATGGCATGAGCCTTTGTTTAAGCATGCGTTATTATCGTTGCTTAGTACTCAATTCCTGCGCTTATGCAGATGGCGACTCCTTCCGCTTTATAGCCAGTCACGCAGCACTCTCTACGGCGCGATGCGACTGTCACAATCGTGCAAAATCGCGTGATTGCCACGACGAAGAGTGCAGACCGGCAGCGCCACGCAGACCGGACTCGGCGATACGATGTAGTGGTCTTACGGTTTCAAATCCCTCTCACTGATTGGTGTATTCTCATGACGCTACGGGCGAGCAGTGCACACTCCACTCTTTGTGGGGATTGGCAAGCCAGTAGTGAGCGCCGTCCGATCTGGATGGCAACAGTGAGCGTCATCCATAGGCTTCGTCGAAGAATCAATGCCCCATTTGCGAATAAATGAAATTATTTCAGCGATTTATT
Organism: Saccoglossus kowalevskii; assembly: GCF_978046115.1. NCBI lineage: Eukaryota > Metazoa > Hemichordata > Enteropneusta > Harrimaniidae > Saccoglossus > Saccoglossus kowalevskii. Next base: position 10,704,167 of record NC_140643.1, on the reverse strand, counting down.
TCAAAAATATTAATCCTCAACAAAAAGTATTACATAGGAAAATTCCATAGAACTTTACAGACCATAAGACGGGCTTTATAATCACGTAGAAATCACGCTGTAATATGTACTCTAACAGGGATTGTCCATTTAACAATTGGGGGGGGGGTAGTTTGTTTTGTTTTTAAACGGAGGTAATTTCATAAAACAAATTCCTACCAAAAAATTAGCACAAACTTAAAGCTCCATAGTCGTCGCACGGTGTCTGTTCGATATGGGACTCATAGTGACGGACGTGCGCAATGTGTGTGAAATATCATGATTATTTGCATGAAATGTGTCAATTCAAATTCGCGCTGCGATGACTACAGCACTTGAATAAGGAGAAAGACAATAATACACCTATACCACCCCCAAAATCAGCAAAGAACAAAGTAATTTACAATTGTTTTTTTACTTTATTGCCTTCCAATCTTTCTATTGGTCAAACCCATATTTTTTCAGGTCTGCGTCCTACACAGTGACTCGGATCATAGCCAAACACAAAGGTTCAAATACGCATATAGGCACAATTACTCTGTTGCTATCATTTCCATGGCAACAATTTAACACTGATTGGTTCTTATTTCCCCGCCACGTAATACCAATTATTCGTTACTGTGATCAAAATACTATAAAGACTTTCCGTTTTCGACACTTTGAAATTCTTTCGTTGTTACCAAGTAAAATCATATTTATTAAAATTAATGTTCGAACATGAGTTGTTGAACACATTACATGATATTTGGTTGCTTACACTCATAAATGAAGGCAAATGAAATACAAAAATATCTAGAATATAACAAATAATGTTTTCTCTTTAATATTCAAGTGTAATCGGTAATTATGAAAATGATTATTGGTGTGCATGATATGGAATATATTTCGTTATTCTTAAGGTAGCGAGAAGGGAAATTTTCACTTTTTTCTTGATTTTTCACAAATTGATAAAACGGTTACTTTAGACCTTGATACATCACCCCAGGTTTACAAAAGATCGAAATTGCGAAATAACGTTGCTCAAATTAGTGTTTTAAAACACTAGCAGAAAAGACTACAACTGGCGTTTCGTGGATGTTTGCATAATGTTTATCTTTGAAAGGGTTTAAATGATAACATCTTATCTGTATACTCTGTTGTTGACGATTCTGATATAACGGGTGATAAGCTTCCAGTTGCAAACAATGCGTGTTTATCTAACGTCCATTGTCAGCATTATTGTCAGTCGAGACTTCGACCGAGAAACATGGTCATACAGTACTCATTTCGCCCAACCTTCCGCTTTTACATCGATCGCTTATCGCTTAATTTCCGACCACGCGGTCTTGTCCGACCGGAAACCGACCGCATTTTAATCGCGTTTTTTTTTTGCTCGCTGGCTCGCTCACTGAAAACATTGACCGCTCGCCCAAACACTGATCACTGGCACATGGGTGATCGAAATGGTGGTTTTGATAGTAAAGTGTGAACATACAACTAGTATTAACTATTATTACATTCTGAACGACACTTCAAATCTAATAGTTGTATTACACTTGTATCGTGAAAGCAACTGAACTGGGACCTCTTGTTACGTGTTTTGGGTGCTTGTTCTAGATGTAATATTTTTTTTAATGAGACAGTTACGTGAAAAAAGCCTAGGTAACTCCTTTTGAGAGAGCAGAGAAACGAGGAAATGTTAGTGAATAATTCCAAAAATAACGATACCGAATCCACATCGGTCCAAGTCTGGTAAAATTTGACATTGAATTTTTAAAATTAAGTCACGATCATTGAACGAGTTCGATCTATACTGTATACGTACCATAAAAGTGTTCCCACAACAAATATTTTCGACTAAAAACGGCCATATGCCCTGAAAGAATCGAACAGAGTTTGACATGTATGAATAATTTATTGGGCTTAAAAGAAAAACGTGTCAAATTTAGTTATAGCCATAACTTTTTAGCGCGGAAGTTGCCAACAACTGTAAACAAAAATCGTGAATTTCATAGATTCGAATAAAATAAAGCAAGCGATTGATAAGGATGACTATTAATATTTTCCCCGATGCTCTTCGAATTTTTATTTTTTTTATTTCAAGGTAAGAAATGGCTAGTTGAAGTTGCATTGTCTTCAATGCGGTTGTTTCACCGCGAACAACTCTAGCTCTGTTTTTGCATGGTTTAGTTTTGCGATGTAAAATAAAATATATATTAAAATAATAATACTTGTTTAATTATTTGGGGTTTCAGCCCACAAATTACGGACATGATCCCCATGAATTACGGTCAATGTTTGTCTTCTCTCGGCTGATTGTCACGGTGTTGATCGACGCTCTTTCTAAACTCAGCCTGAGTATGGAGAAACCAACGGGGATCGACATTCCAAACAAACAATCGAAATTATCAACGAAAGACGAGATTTTTCTAGATATTTACAAACATACTGTCATGACAAACATATGTAAAATTAACAAATACACAAAGAGGTGTAATATTAGGTTTTATTTTAGGCTTAGAAATATTTTCTTTCACTCAGCCCATGCATGTAACTGCCATTTAGATTTACGGTCCTTCAGCATCGGGGGAAACAACAATAGTTATGCAAAACACATTGCGAAGACTCAACAATCGGGAAAGAAACCTCAGACAACCATGTCGTACTTGTGTTGAAATTCATTTTGTATTTCACGTCAGAATATTGTTTAAAATAAAATATTCAGTCCAGGCCAAATCGAGGTCAAAGGGTCAGGTTGCGTGCATATAATTATAGATAGTTAAAACAAAAAGTATTTGAACTTTTGTCAGCTGTTCAACATCTATAAAAAACAGAAAGACAATTATAAGACAATGTGAACCTCGGAAATTATTCTGTTAGTCCGAATTTTAAATGCGCACGAGCGAGCAGGTGGGCGGTGATATTTCAGGGTTTGCGCGGTCGAAAACAAAGCGGAAATTGTCCGGTCGAATTCAACAAGCGGTCGCAAAAGCGAGAGAAAAAGGTGATTGGAAAGCGGAAGCGGGCGGGAGGTTGTGCGAAAGGAGTACTGTAACTTTGCACAACTTTCTTTTAAATCGTTTTATTTTCCAAGTCAATATTCTATTTTACTAATACATTTTTTTTCTAACGCAATGGGGAAGAAAAGAAAGAAAGCGTTGACAGACGAGGCAAAGAAAAATCTGCCACTCAGTGTCGCACTCTGACACAGCAATTTTTTTCAAACATCGGCCATTTTGTTTCACCATGAAAACCGTTTTATTAGATGTCTTATCAGAGACACTTGAAAGATTAGCTTGTTTGTAAACTGTCAGCGTGTATAGTGGGACAGTAATGTTTGTCAGAGGATTATCCTTCGTTGTTCGTTTGCATAACAATGGAAAACCCGAACGTTCCTGAGTACGGACTCAAATGCCAGCAGTTTTCTTCATTTTTCACGCTCGAGCTTGAAATTATTCATTATCTGACACTCTTTATGAGTTCTATGATATCAGTGGTTAATATGTTTGGCCATTTTTAGTGTATATTTATAATAATGCAGCAAATCTACAGTGTTTTATTAACCAAAACTGTTTTTCGCGTTTTTCTCGAGTTGAAGTTTTGATCGAGTACGACTCATTGGGACCGCCGCCAAATCAAGTGCGTTCGGACTAGGACATTCAAACTCGCAGTTATCGTTCAAAAGATAATGATGGTGCGAACTATGTCTGGGTTTTTAAAGAAAATGCTTTGTCACAGAATAATAGTCTGTTAAAGGTGCCAAGTATGAAATAATTTAAGGACAAAAAAACAAACCTGCATAGAAATCGGAATAATAGCTCTTTTGATTATCGGAGACGCATTTCAATGGGCTTGATTACGGACAATGCATGACGTAAATTTCACCAGGAAATTCCGCAGTGTGCTCTCGCAATCGCGTACTTAGTCATTTTTACAAGGTTCGCCATTTTTGATGTCACGTGATAATTATGTAAACAATGACTGTCCAGTTTGTGCGAATTTGTACCTCTATACTTAGTCTTTTGATATATATAACCTAAATTACTGTTCTCAACGAGACAACAGACAGAGAATGTTTTATTTAAAAACGTCACAAAACCCTTCTCGCTACCTTAACATATTTCTGAATTCACTTTTTCAAAATCAGCTTCCGAAAAAACAGGAAATCTTTCGATCAAATGTTTAGCTTTTTCGATTGAAACTACTGACTACCACGTATCATCAAACTAACCGTCATAGCCATAAACTAATAGCATAATGGCCTTTTAATTTATTTTTTTTGGAAAATGCAATATGAATTTATACAAAAAATTACCTAAATTGTTTTGTTTTTCAAATTTTACCCCCTTACAAAATCTTCCATTCGCCTGATTACAATTTGCAGCGTGGCAGTGTCTTTTGTGAAAAACTGCCCACTTACACACCTCGACGCACATGCGTTCGAAAAATGACGCGCCCGGGGCCCAACCAAATTAAATTTTGGCACATGGAATACGCCATGGATATACGCATTTGCAGGAGCGAGTAGAATATATGTTGTTGCGTTCTGGCCCGGATCCGACAACGGGGGCAGAAACGCCGTGGGGGAGGGGGGGGGGCTATCAAAGACTCAAAGGGATCAGGGTAATTGTCCCGAATCTCGCATGACATAACATTAAATTCACAGGAATTAACTTTAAAATTATACGACGTGGGTTCAAATTAACAGGAATTTGCAGAACGAACTTTAAATTCCGCCACGGCGGAAGTCATATTTAGCATATCATTAACATATTTGAACTTTGAATTCACTTTATTTAACAATGACTTTGGTGAATTATTTGATCTAGAAACTACATGTGTCTATAATGCATCAATTATCTTCTGTGCACTGATGACCTGCTCTATTAACTCTATGTCTATAGACCTACAATAATTATTATTATTATTTTTATTCAGCAGCTCAGATGTGTAATTTTACAAGTTTTGTTCCCGGTCTATGATACATTGCAAACTGGCGCGTATGTTAAAATCTGTGAAATTAAATGGCTGACTAATTCTCGTCAAGATACGAATGATGGTGGCAATGTAAATGTAATGGATCCCTATGTAACCATTATGACCTCCATATTACTTTTTGCACAAAACACAGGTCAAACATTCATTTTTCTATGGGAAGAACTTGACTTATTAATACATTTTATGACGTGTGTCAAAATTAATAATTATCTAACTATTTTGAAACAAAACAATCTGATAGATTTTCGTCACTATATTAGGTCGTATAGCAACTGGCCTTAAATGAACAAGAAAACTATGTGCTACCACCCGACATGAAAACCTGTACATAACAAATAAAACAACATTACGGATCATTTTTACCAAAACATAGAACGCTAAAATTACAATGTAATTTTTGAATAAATACATTCCTATAAAATGTTCTATTATACCATGTATAACAGCGCAACAGCTGCAGGACCCAGTTTAATCTCCTCGTTAGCCAGCCCTCCACGGTCATAATAGCAATTCTATCGTTTTAATTTATTTGATAGCTAAGGGGCAGTGTCTTGTTCTGAAATAATCACTGCATGAGAATGATATTAACCCACGTGATCCTGGGGTGTGTGTGCGTGGGAGGAGAGATTCAGTAAAAAATATGACGCAGGTGTGCATAATAAACGCTGTTTATCTATTGTGTGGCTTCGAAAATCGGTCATAATGCAACGATCAATTTATACCACCGGGGAGGGGTGACAACAAGACAACATCAGCCGTACCCTTAGGATTTTTAATGTACGACGAATTTGGCAACGCCTTGGAACTTGAACCAAATGATAAAATTACCTTTACTTTACTTTTTACGGCAACTTTACGAAATTTTTATAAAAATTAAGAACGTTTCACGACCAGCGACATGGATCTCCTATCGTGAATCGAAATTGCAATCTTGTCACCTGGGTTTGTTGCGCTGCTAACAAAACATGACTTAGGTTGATAGTTTGATAGAGCGTCACCGCTTAGTACTTCATACAATTTCAGATCTCAGAGTGGGGGAATTTGACACTATTGTAAAAATGATAGCATGCATGACTGGTTACCGACATTGCGGAAAGTGCAACGAGTCTTGTACTACTACTAGGTTTATGAAATGAACATGTTAGACATAGAGGTTTGAATTTGGATTATCTGCTTTTGTTATTTATCTCAGAGAAGAATTGTATCTTTTCTTTGAGGGAAGTTATTGCCTAGTTCCCCGGTAAAAAATAATGCTTCAGTCAGTATTTCATAGGGGTCACATGTCCATTATGGCACCAATCAGGGTAGACTTACAAAGTGACCAATGCACATTCCAATAAATTGAGGTGAGCCACTCACACGCTTCCAGTCATGCCTCTTCTTCACCGGTGAGGGCGTATTTTATAGCGCTGTTAGATTCAGTCGAACCGTGCTTTTCATGAGTTATTCTAATCATTAAATATCCCGCCCCTTGAAACACAAATACCCTCTACTTATCACGTACTAGTATTCACTAGTTCAAAATCATGGTACATGTAAATCGTTATATCAACAAGAAACAATACGACAACTTAATGTTCATTGGCGCTATATCAGAGGATACTATGTTCATTGGCGCTATATCAGAGGATACTATGTTCAGTGGCTCTATATCAGGGGATGCTATGTTCAGTGATTCTATATCAGAGGATGCTTTGTTCAGTGATTCTATATATGGGGATGCTATGTTCAGTGGTTCTATATCAGGGATTCTATGTTCAGTGATTCTATATCAGGGGATGCTTTGTTCAGTGATTCTATATCAGGGGATGCTTTGTTCAGTGGCCCTATGTTAAGTGATTCTATATCAGGGGATGCTATGTTCAGCGGTCCTATATCAGGGGATGCTATGTTCAGTGGCCCTATATCAAAGGCTGCTATATTCAGTGGCCCTATATCAAAGGCTGCTATATTCAGCGGTCCTATATCAGGGGATGCTATGTTAAGTGATTCTATATCAGGGGATGCTATGTTCAGCGGTCCTATATCAGGGGATGCTATGTTCAGCGGCCCTATATCAAAGGCTGCTATATTCAGTGGCCCTATATCAAAGGCTGCTATATTCAGCGGTCCTATATCAGGGGATGCTATGTTAAGTGATAATATATCAGGGGATGCCATGTTCAGTGGCCCTATATCATGGGATGCAATGTTCAGTGGCCCTATATCAGGGGATGCTATGTTCAGTGATTCTATATCAGAGGATGCTTTGTTCAGTGATTCTATATATGGGGATGCTATGTTCAGTGGTTCTATATCAGGGATTCTATGTTCAGTGATTCTATATCAGGGGATGCTTTGTTCAGTGATTCTATATCAGGGGATGCTTTGTTCAGTGGCCCTATGTTAAGTGATTCTATATCAGGGAATGCTATGTTCAGCGGTCCTATATCAGGGGATGCTATGTTCAGTGGCCCTATATCAAAGGCTGCTATATTCAGTGGCCCTATATCAAAGGCTGCTATATTCAGCGGTCCTATATCAGGGGATGCTATGTTAAGTGATTCTATATCAGGGGATGCTATGTTCAGCGGTCCTATATCAGGGGATGCTATGTTCAGCGGCCCTATATCAAAGGCTGCTATATTCAGTGGCCCTATATCAAAGGCTGCTATATTCAGCGGTCCTATATCAGGGGATGCTATGTTAAGTGATAATATATCAGGGGATGCCATGTTCAGTGGCCCTATATCATGGGATGCAATGTTCAGTGGCCCTATATCAGAGGATGCTATGTTCAGTGGTTCTATATCAGTGGATGTTATGTTCATTGGCCCTATATCAGGGGATGCTATGTTCAGTGGTTCTATATCAGGGGATGATATGTTCATTGGCCCTATATCAGGGGATGCAATGTTCAGTGGCCCTATATCAGAGGATGCTATGTTCAGTGGTTCTATATCAAGGGTTGCTATGTTCAGTGGCCCTATATCATGGGATATTATGTTCAGTGGTTCTATATCAGGGGATGCTATGTTCAGTGGCCCTATATCAAAGGATGCTATGTTCATTGGCCCGAAATCAAAGGATGCTATGTTCAGTGGTTCTATATCAGGGGATGCTATGTTCAGTGGTTCTACATCAGAGGATGTTATGTTCAGTGGCTCTATATCAGGGGATGCTATGTTCATTGGCCCTATATCAGTGGATGCTATGTTCAGTGGTTTTATATCAGGGGATGCTATGTTGAGTGGTTCTATATCAGGGGATACTATGTTCAGTGGTTCTATATCAGAGGATGCTATGTTCATTGGCCCTATATCAGGGGATGCTATGTTCAGTGGTTCTATATCAGGGGATGCTATGTACAGTGGTTCTATATCAGGGGATGCTATGTTCATTGGCCCTATATCAGGTGATGCTATGTTCAGTGGTTCTATATCAGGGGATGCTATGTTCATTGGCCCTATATCAGGGGATGCTATGTTCAGTGGTACTATATCAGGGGATGCTATGTACAGTGGTTCTATATCAGGGGATGCTATGTTCATTGGCCCTATATCAGGGGATGCTATGTTCAGTGGTTCTATATCAGGGGATGCTATGTTCATTGGCCCTATATCCGGGGATGCTATGTTCAGTGATTCTATATCAGAGGATGCTATGTTCAGTGGCCCTATATCAGGGTATGCTATGTTCATTGGCTCTATATCAGGGGATGCTATGTACAGTGGTCCTATATCGGAGGATGCTACGTACATTGGCCCTATATCAGAGGATGGTTTGTTCAGATGGCCTATACCAGAGGATGGTATGTTCAGTAATTCTATATCAGGGGATGCGAGGTTCAGTGGTTCTATATCAGGGTATGCTATGTTCATTGGCCCTATATCAGGGGATGATATGTTCAGTTCCACTATATCAGGGGATGCTATGTTCAGTGGTCCTATATCAGGGGATGCTATGTTCAGTGGTCCTATATGAGGGGATGCTATGTTCAGTGGTTCAATATCAGGGGATGCTATGTTCAGTGGCCATATATCAGGGTATGCTATGTTCAATGGTCCTATATCAGGGGATGCTATGTTCAGTGGTCCTATATCAGGGATGCTATGTTCAGTGGATCCATATCAGGGGATGCTATGTTCAGTGGTTCTATATCAGGGGATGCTATGTTCAGTGGCCCTATATCAGAGGATGCTATGTTCAGTGGTCCTATATCAGGGGATGCTATGTTCATTGACCCTATATCAGGGGATACTATGTTCATTGGCCCCATACCAGGGGATGCTATGTTCAGTGGTCCTATATCAGGGGATGCTATGTTCATTGACCCTATATCAGGGGATGCTATGTTCAATGGCCCTATATCAGGGGATGCTATGTTCATTGACCCTATATCAGTGGATGCTATGTTCAATGGCCCTATATCAGGGGATGCTATGTTCAATTGTCCTATATAATTGGATGCTATGCTCATTGGCCCTATATCAAAGGAGCTATGTTCAGTTGCCCTATATAAGGGGATGCTATGTTCATTGGCCCTGTATCAGGGGATGCTATGTTCATTGACGCTATATCAGGGGATGCTATGTTCATTGGCCCTATATCAGGGGATGCTATGTTCATTGGCCCTATATCAGGGGATGCTATGTACAGTGGTCCTATATCAGGGGATGCTATGTTCATTGACCCTATATCAGGGGATGCTATGTTCATTGGCCCTATATCAGGGGATGCTATGTTCATTGACCCTATATCAGGGGATGATATGTTCATTGGCCGTATATCAGAGGATGCTGTGTTCAGTGGTCCTATAACAGGTAATGCTATGTTCATTGACCCTATATCAGGGGATGCTATGTTCATTGGCCCTATGTCAGGGGATGCTATGTTCAGTGGTCCTATATCAGGGGATGCTATGTTCATTGACCCTATATCAGGGGATGCTATGTTCAGTGGTCCTATATCAGGGGATGCTATGTTCATTGACCCTATATCAGGGGATGCTATGTTCATTGGCCCTATATCAGGGGATGCTATGTTCATTGACCCTATATCAGGGGATGCTATGTTCATTGGCCCTATATCAGGGGATGCTATGTTCAGTGGTTCTATATCAAGGGTTGCTATGTTCAGTGGCCCTATATCATGGGATATTATGTTCAGTGGTTCTATATCAGGGGATGCTATGTTCAGTGGCCCTATATCAAAGGATGCTATGTTCATTGGCCCGAAATCAAAGGATGCTATGTTCAGTGGTTCTATATCAGGGGATGCTATGTTCAGTGGTTCTACATCAGAGGATGTTATGTTCAGTGGCTCTATATCAGGGGATGCTATGTTCATTGGCCCTATATCAGGGGATGCTATGTTCAGTGGTTTTATATCAGGGGATGCTATGTTGAGTGGTTCTATATCAGGGGATACTATGTTCAGTGGTTCTATATCAGAGGATGCTATGTTCATTGGCCCTATATCAGGGGATGCTATGTTCAGTGGTTCTATATCAGGGGATGCTATGTTCATTGGCCCTATATCAGGGGATGCTATGTTCAGTGGTACTATATCAGGGGATGCTATGTACAGTGGTTCTATATCAGGGGATGCTATGTTCATTGGCCCTATATCAGGGGATGCTATGTTCAGTGGTTCTATATCAGGGGATGCTATGTTCATTGGCCCTATATCAGGGGATGCTATGTTCAGTGATTCTATATCAGAGGATGCTATGTTCAGTGGCCCTATATCAGGGTATGCTATGTTCATTGGCTCTATATCAGGGGATGCTATGTACAGTGGTCCTATATCGGAGGATGCTACGTACATTGGCCCTATATCAGAGGATGGTTTGTTCAGATGCCCTATACCAGAGGATGGTATGTTCAGTAATTCTATATCAGGGGATGCGAGGTTCAGTGGTTCTATATCAGGGTATGCTATGTTCATTGGCCCTATATCAGGGGATGATATGTTCAGTTCCACTATATCAGGGGATGCTATGTTCAGTGGTCCTATATCAGGGGATGCTATGTTCAGTGGTCCTATATGTGGGGATGCTATGTTCAGTGGTTCAATATCAGGGGATGCTATGTTCAGTGGCCATATATCAGGGTATGCTATGTTCAATGGTCCTATATCAGGGGATGCTATGTTCAGTGGTCCTATATCAGGGATGCTATGTTCAGTGGATCCATATCAGGGGATGCTATGTTCAGTGGTTCTATATCAGGGGATGCTATGTTCAGTGGCCCTATATCAGAGGATGCTATGTTCAGTGGTCCTATATCAGGGGATGCTATGTTCATTGACCCTATATCAGGGGATACTATGTTCATTGGCCCCATACCAGGGGATGCTATGTTCAGTGGTCCTATATCAGGGGATGCTATGTTCATTGACCCTATATCAGGGGATGCTATGTTCAATGGCCCTATATCAGGGGATGCTATGTTCATTGACCCTATATCAGGGGATGCTATGTTCATTGGCCCTATATCAGGGGATGCTATCTTCAGTGGTCCTATATCAGGGGATGCTATGTTCATTGACCTTATATCAGGGGATGCAATGTTCAGTGGTCCTATATCAGGGGATGCTATGTTCAGTGGTTCTATATCAGGGGATGCTATGATCATTGGCCCTATATCAGAGGATGCTATGTTCATTGGCCTTATATCAGAGGATGCTATGTTCATTGGCCCTATATCAGAGGATGCTATGTTCATTGGCCCTATATCAGAGGATGCTATGTTCATTGGCCTTATATCAGGGGATGCTATGTTCAATGGCCCTATATCAGGGGATGCTATGTTCATTGGCCCTATATCAGTGGATGCTATGCTCATTGGCCCTATATCAAAGGAGCTATGTTCAGTTGCCCTATATAAGGGGATGCTATGTTCATTGGCCCTGTATCAGGGGATGCTATGTTCATTGACGCTATATCAGGGGATGCTATGTTCATTGGCCCTATATCAGGGGATGCTATGTTCATTGGCCCTATATCAGGGGATGCTATGTTCAGTGGTCCTATATCAGGGGATGCTATGTTCATTGACCCTATATCAGGGGATGCTATGTTCATTGGCCCTATATCAGGGGATGCTATGTTCATTGACCCTATATCATGGGATGCTATGTTCATTGGCCGTATATCAGAGGATGCTGTGTTCAGTGGTCCTATAACAGGTAATGCTATGTTCATTGACCCTATATCAGGGGATGCTATGTTCATTGGCCCTATGTCAGGGGATGCTATGTTCAGTGGTCCTATATCAGGGGATGCTATGTTCATTGGCCCTATATCAGGGGATGCTATGTTCAGTGGTCCTATATCAGGGGATGCTATGTTCATTGACCCTATATCAGGGGATGCTATGTTCAGTGGTCCTATATCAGGGGATGCTATGTTCAGTGGTCCTATATCAGGGGATGCTATGTTCATTGACCCTATATCAGGGGATGCTATGTTCATTGGCCCTATATCAGGGGATGCTATGTTCATTGACCCTATATCAGGGGATGCTATGTTCATTGGCCCTATATCAGGGGATGCTATGTTCAGTGGTCCTATATCAGGGGATGCTATGTTCATTGACCCTATATCAGGGGATGCTATGTTCAGTGGTCCTATATCAGGGGATGCTATGTTCAGTGGTTCTATATCAGAGGATGCTATGTTCAGTGGTCCTATATCAGAGGATGCTATGTTCAGTGGTCCTATATCAGGGGATGCTATGTTCATTAACCCTATATCAGGGGATGCTATGTTCATTGGCCCTATGACAGCGGATGCTATGTTCATTGGCCCTATATCAGTGGATGCTATGTTCAGTGGCCATATATCAGTGTTTAGTATGTTCATTGGCCATATATCAGGGGATGCTATGTTCAGTGGTTCTATATCAGGGACTGCTATGTTCATTGGCCCTATATCAGGGGATGCTATGTTCAGTGGTTCTATAACAGGGGATGCTATGTTCAGTGGTTCTATATCAGAGAATGCTATGTTCATTGGCCCAATATCAGAGGATGATATGTTCAATTGTCCTATATCAGGGGATGCTATGTTCATTGGTCCTATATCAGGGGATGCTATGTTCATTGGCCCTATATCAGCAGATGTAATGTTCAGTGGCCATATATCTGTGTTTACTATGTTCATTGGCCATATATCAGGGGATGCTATGTTCAGTGGTTCAGTATCAGGGGATGCTACGTTCATTGGCCCTATATCAGGGGATGCTATGTTCAGTGGTCCTATATCAGGGGATGTTATGTTCATTGGCCCTATATCAGAGGCTGCTATGTTCATTGGCTCTATATCAGAGGCTGCTAAGTTCAGTGGCCCTATATCAGGGGAAGCTATGTTTAGTCGCCCTATATCAGGGGATGCTATGTTCATTGGCCCTATATTCAGTGGTTCTATATCAGGGGATGCTATGGTCATTGGCCCTATATCAGAGGCTGCTACGTTCATTGGCTCTATATCAGAGGCTGCTAAGTTCAGTGGCCCTATATCAGGGGATGCTATGTTCAGTGGTTCTATATCAAGGGATGATATGTTCATTGACCCTATATCAGGGGATGCTATGTTCATTGGCCCTATGTTCAGTGGTTCTTTATCAGGGGATGCTATGTTCAGTGGCCCTATATATGGGGATGTTATGTTCATTGGTCCTATATCAGGGGATGCTATGTTCAGTGGTTCTATATCACGGAAAGCTATGTTCAGTGGTTCTATATCAGGGGATGCTATGTTCAGTGGTTCTATATCAGGGGATGCTATGTTCAGTGGTTCTATATCAGGGATGCTATGTTCAGTGGTTCTATATCAGGGGATGCTATGTTCATTGGCCCTATATCAGGGGATGCTATGTTCATTGGCCCTATATCAGGGGATGCTATGTTCAGTGGTTCTATATCAGAGGATGCTATGTTCAGTGATTCTATATCAGAGGATGCTATGTTCAGTGGTCCTATGTCAGAGGATGTTATGTTCATTGGCCCTATATCAGGGGATGCTATGTTCAGTGGTTCTATATCAGAGGATGCTATGTTCAGTGGTTCTATATCAGAGGATGCTACGTTCAGTGGTGCTATATCAGCGGATGCTATGTTCAGTGGTCCTATATCAGAGGATGCTATGTTCAGTGGATCTATATCAGAGGATGCTATGTTCAGTGGTCCTATATCAGGGGATGCTATGTTCAGTGGTTCTATTTCAGAGGATGCTATGTTTAGTGGTTCTATATCAGAGGATGCTATGTTCAGTGGTCCTATATCTGCGGATGCGATTTTCATTGTCCCTATATCAGGGGATGCTATGTTCAGTGGTTCTATATCAGAGGATGCTATGTTCAGTGGTTTTATATCAGAGGATGATATGTTCAGTGGTCCTATATCAGGGGATGATATGTTCATTTACCCTATATCAGGGGATGCTATGTTCATTGGCCCTATGTTCAGTGGTTCTATATCAGGGGATGCTATGTTCAGTGGCCCTATATCAGGGGATGCTATGTTCATTGGCCCTATATCAGAGGATGCTATGTTCAGTGGTTCTATATCAGAGGATGCTATGTTCAGTGGTCCTGTGACAGAGGATGTTATGTTCATTGGCCCTATATCAGGGAATGCTATGTTCAGTGGCCCTATATCAAAGGATGCTATGTTCATTGGCCCGAAATCAAAGGATGCTATGTTCAGTGGTTCTATATCAGGGGATGCTATGTTCAGTGGTTCTACATCAGAGGATGTTATGTTCAGTGGCTCTATATCAGGGGATGCTATGTTCATTGGCCCTATATCAGGGGATGCTATGTTCAGTGGTTTTATATCAGGGGATGCTATGTTGAGTGGTTCTATATCAGGGGATACTATGTTCAGTGGTTCTATATCAGAGGATGCTATGTTCATTGGCCCTATATCAGGGGATGCTATGTTCAGTGGTTCTATATCAGGGGATGCTATGTACAGTGGTTCTATATCAGGGGATGCTATGTTCATTGACCCTATATCAGGGGATGCTATGTTCAGTGGTTCTATATCAGGGGATGCTATGTTCATTGGCCCTATATCAGGGGATGCTATGTTCAGTGGTACTATATCAGGGGATGCTATGTACAGTGGTTCTATATCAGGGGATGCTATGTTCATTGGCCCTATATCAGGGGATGCTATGTTCAGTGGTTCTATATCAGGGGATGCTATGTTCATTGGCCCTATATCAGGGGATGCTATGTTCAGTGATTCTATATCAGAGGATGCTATGTTCAGTGGCCCTATATCAGGGTATGCTATGTTCATTGGCTCTATATCAGGGGATGCTATGTACAGTGGTCCTATATCGGAGGATGCTACGTACATTGGCCCTATATCAGAGGATGGTTTGTTCAGATGGCCTATACCAGAGGATGGTATGTTCAGTAATTCTATATCAGGGGATGCGAGGTTCAGTGGTTCTATATCAGGGTATGCTATGTTCATTGGCCCTATATCAGGGGATGATATGTTCAGTTCCACTATATCAGGGGATGCTATGTTCAGTGGTCCTATATCAGGGGATGCTATGTTCAGTGGTCCTATATGAGGGGATGCTATGTTCAGTGGTTCAATATCAGGGGATGCTATGTTCAGTGGCCGTATATCAGGGTATGCTATGTTCAATGGTCCTATATCAGGGGATGCTATGTTCAGTGGTCCTATATCAGGGATGCTATGTTCAGTGGTCCTATATCAGGGGATGCTATGTTCATTGACCCTATATCAGGGGATACTATGTTCATTGGCCCCATACCAGGGGATGCTATGTTCAGTGGTCCTATATCAGGGGATGCTATGTTCATTGACCCTATATCAGGGGATGCTATGTTCAATGGCCCTATATCAGGGGATGCTATGTTCAGTGGCCCTATATCAGAGGATGCTATGTTCAGTGGTCCTATATCAGGGGATGCTATGTTCATTGACCCTATATCAGGGGATACTATGTTCATTGGCCCCATACCAGGGGATGCTATGTTCAGTGGTCCTATATCAGGGGATGCTATTATCATTGACCCTATATCAGGGGATGCTATGTTCAATGGCCCTATGTCAGGGGATGCTATGTTCATTGACCCTATATCAGTGGATGCTATGTTCAGTGGCCCTATATCAGGGGATGCTATGTTCAATTGCCCTATATAATTGGATGCTATGCTCATTGGCCCTATATCAAAGGAGCTATGTTCAGTTGCCCTATATAAGGGGATGCTATGTTCATTGGCCCTGTATCAGGGGATGCTATGTTCATTGACGCTATATCAGGGGATGCTATGTTCATTGGCCCTATATCAGGGGATGCTATGTTCATTGGCCCTATATCAGGGGATGCTATGTTCAGTGGTCCTATATCAGGGGATGCTATGTTCATTGACCCTATATCAGGGGATGCTATGTTCATTGGCCCTATATCAGGGGATGCTATGTTCATTGACCCTATATCAGGGGATGCTATGTTCATTGGCCGTATATCAGAGGATGCTGTGTTCAGTGGTCCTATAACAGGTAATGCTATGTTCATTGACCCTATATCAGGGGATGCTATGTTCATTGGCCCTATGTCAGGGGATGCTATGTTCAGTGGTCCTATATCAGGGGATGCTATGTTCATTGACCCTATATCAGGGGATGCTATGTTCAGTGGTCCTATATCAGGGGATGCTATGTTCATTGACCCTATATCAGGGGATGCTATGTTCATTGGCCCTATATCAGGGGATGCTATGTTCATTGACCCTATATCAGGGGATGCTATGTTCATTGGCCCTATATCAGGGGATGCTATGTTCAGTGGTTCTATATCAAGGGTTGCTATGTTCAGTGGCCCTATATCATGGGATATTATGTTCAGTGGTTCTATATCAGGGGATGCTATGTTCAGTGGCCCTATATCAAAGGATGCTATGTTCATTGGCCCGAAATCAAAGGATGCTATGTTCAGTGGTTCTATATCAGGGGATGCTATGTTCAGTGGTTCTACATCAGAGGATGTTATGTTCAGTGGCTCTATATCAGGGGATGCTATGTTCATTGGCCCTATATCAGGGGATGCTATGTTCAGTGGTTTTATATCAGGGGATGCTATGTTGAGTGGTTCTATATCAGGGGATACTATGTTCAGTGGTTCTATATCAGAGGATGCTATGTTCATTGGCCCTATATCAGGGGATGCTATGTTCAGTGGTTCTATATCAGGGGATGCTATGTTCATTGGCCCTATATCAGGGGATGCTATGTTCAGTGGTACTATATCAGGGGATGCTATGTACAGTGGTTCTATATCAGGGGATGCTATGTTCATTGGCCCTATATCAGGGGATGCTATGTTCAGTGGTTCTATATCAGGGGATGCTATGTTCATTGGCCCTATATCAGGGGATGCTATGTTCAGTGATTCTATATCAGAAGGATGCTATGTTCAGTGGCCCTATATCAGGGTATGCTATGTTCATTGGCTCTATATCAGGGGATGCTATGTACAGTGGTCCTATATCGGAGGATGCTACGTACATTGGCCCTATATCAGAGGATGGTTTGTTCAGATGCCCTATACCAGAGGATGGTATGTTCAGTAATTCTATATCAGGGGATGCGAGGTTCAGTGGTTCTATATCAGGGTATGCTATGTTCATTGGCCCTATATCAGGGGATGATATGTTCAGTTCCACTATATCAGGGGATGCTATGTTCAGTGGTCCTATATCAGGGGATGCTATGTTCAGTGGTCCTATATGAGGGGATGCTATGTTCAGTGGTTCAATATCAGGGGATACTATGTTCAGTGGCCATATATCAGGGTATGCTATGTTCAATGGTCCTCTATCAGGGGATGCTATGTTCAGTGGTCCTATATCAGGGATGCTATGTTCAGTGGATCCATATCAGGGGATGCTATGTTCAGTGGTTCTATATCAGGGGATGCTATGTTCAGTGGCCCTATATCAGAGGATGCTATGTTCAGTGGTCCTATATCAGGGGATGCTATGTTCATTGACCCTATATCAGGGGATACTATGTTCATTGGCCCCATACCAGGGGATGCTATGTTCAGTGGTCCTATATCAGGGGATGCTATGTTCAATGGCCCTATATCAGGGGATGCTATGTTCATTGGCCCTATATCAGGGGATGCTATGTTCAGTGGTCCTATATCAGGGGATGCTATGTTCATTGACCCTATATCAGGGGATGCTATGTTCAGTGGTCCTATATCAGGGGATGCTATGTTCAGTGGTTCTATATCAGGGGATGCTATGATCATTGGCCCTATATCAGAGGATGCTATGTTCATTGGCCTTATATCAGAGGATGCTATGTTCATTGGCCCTATATCAGAGGATGCTATGTTCATTGGCCCTATATCAGAGGATGCTATGTTCATTGGCCTTATATCAGGGGATGCTATGTTCAATGGCCCTATATCAGGGGATGCTATGTTCATTGGCCCTATATCAGTGGATGCTATGTTTATTGGCCCTATATCAGGGGATGCTATGTTCAGTTGCCCTATATAATTGGATGCTATGCTCATTGGCCCTATATCAAAGGAGCTATGTTCAGTTGCCCTATATAAGGGGATGCTATGTTCATTGGCCCTGTATCAGGGGATGCTATGTTCATTGACGCTATATCAGGGGATGCTATGTTCATTGGCCCTATATCAGGGGATGCTATGTTCATTGGCCCTATATCAGGGGATGCTATGTTCAGTGGTCCTATATCAGGGGATGCTATGTTCATTGACCCTATATCAGGGGATGCTATGTTCATTGGCCCTATATCAGGGGATGCTATGTTCATTGACCCTATATCATGGGATGCTATGTTCATTGGCCGTATATCAGAGGATGCTGTGTTCAGTGGTCCTATAACAGGTAATGCTATGTTCATTGACCCTATATCAGGGGATGCTATGTTCATTGGCCCTATGTCAGGGGATGCTATGTTCAGTGGTCCTATATCAGGGGATGCTATGTTCATTGACCCTATATCAGGGGATGCTATGTTCAGTGGTCCTATATCAGGGGATGCTATGTTCATTGACCCTATATCAGGGGATGCTATGTTCATTGGCCCTATATCAGGGGATGCTATGTTCATTGACCCTATATCAGGGGATGCTATGTTCATTGGCCCTATATCAGGGGATGCTATGTTCAGTGGTCCTATATCAGGGGATGCTATGTTCATTGACCCTATATCAGGGGATGCTATGTTCAGTGGTCCTATATCAGGGGATGCTATGTTCAGTGGTTCTATATCAGAGGATGCTATGTTCAGTGGTCCTATATCAGAGGATGCTATGTTCAGTGGTCCTATATCAGGGGATGCTATGTTCATTAACCCTATATCAGGGGATGCTATGTTCATTGGCCCTATGTCAGCGGATGCTATGTTCATTGGCCCTATATCAGTGGATGCTATGTTCAGTGGCCATATATCAGTGTTTAGTATGTTCATTGGCCATATATCAGGGGATGCTATGTTCAGTGGTTCTATATCAGGGACTGCTATGTTCATTGGCCCTATATCAGGGGATGCTATGTTCAGTGGTTCTATAACAGGGGATGCTATGTTCAGTGGTTCTATATCAGAGAATGCTATGTTCATTGGCCCTATATCAGAGGATGATATGTTCAATTGTCCTATATCAGGGGATGCTATGTTCATTGGTCCTATATCAGGGGATGCTATGTTCATTGGCCCTATATCAGCAGATGTAATGTTCAGTGGCCATATATCTGTGTTTACTATGTTCATTGGCCATATATCAGGGGATGCCATGTTCAGTGGTTCAGTATCAGGGGATGCTACGTTCATTGGCCCTATATCAGGGGATGCTATGTTCAGTGGTCCTATATCAGGGGATGTTATGTTCATTGGCCCTATATCAGAGGCTGCTATGTTCATTGGCCCTATATCAGAGGCTGCTAAGTTCAGTGGCCCTATATCAGGGGAAGCTATGTTTAGTCGCCCTATATCAGGGGATGCTATGTTCATTGGCCCTATATTCAGTGGTTCTATATCAGGGGATGCTATGGTCATTGGCCCTATATCAGAGGCTGCTACGTTCATTGGTTCTATATCAGAGGCTGATAAGTTCAGTGGCCCTATATCAGGGGATGCTATGTTCAGTGGTTCTATATCAGGGGATGATATGTTCATTGACCCTATATCAGGGGATGCTATGTTCATTGGCCCTATGTTCAGTGGTTCTTTATCAGGGGATGCTATGTTCAGTGGCCCTATATATGGGGATGTTATGTTCATTGGTCCTATATCAGGGGATGCTATGTTCAGTGGTTCTATATCACGGAAAGCTATGTTCAGTGGTTCTATATCAGGGGATGCTATGTTCAGTGGTTCTATATCAGGGGATGCTATGTTCAGTGGTTCTATATCAGGGATGCTATGTTCAGTGGTTCTATATCAGGGGATGCTATGTTCATTGGCCCTATATCAGGGGATGCTATGTTCATTGGCCCTATATCAGGGGATGCTATGTTCAGTGGTTCTATATCAGAGGATGCTATGTTCAGTGATTCTATATCAGAGGATGCTATGTTCAGTGGTCCTATGTCAGAGGATGTTATGTTCATTGGCCCTATATCAGGGGATGCTATGTTCAGTAGTTCTATATCAGAGGATGCTATGTTCAGTGGTTCTATATCAGAGGATGCTACGTTCAGTGGTGCTATATCAGCGGATGCTATGTTCAGTGGTCCTATATCAGAGGATGCTATGTTCAGTGGATCTATATCAGAGGATGCTATGTTCAGTGGTCCTATATCAGGGGATGCTATGTTCAGTGGTTCTATTTCAGAGGATGCTATGTTTAGTGGTTCTATATCAGAGGATGCTATGTTCAGTGGTCCTATATCTGCGGATGCGATTTTCATTGTCCCTATATCAGGGGATGCTATGTTCAGTGGTTCTATATCGGAGGATGCTATGTTCAGTGGTTTTATATCAGAGGATGATATGTTCAGTGGTCCTATATCAGGGGATGATATGTTCATTTACCCTATATCAGGGGATGCTATGTTCAGTGGTTCTATATCAGAGGATGCTATGTTCAGTGGTTCTATATCAGGGGATGCTATGTTCAGTGGTTCTATATCAGGGGATGCTATGTTCAGTGGTTCTATATCAGGGGATGCTATGTTCAGTGGTTCTATATCAGGGGATGCTATGTTCATTGGCCCTATATCAGGGGATGCTATGTTCATTGGCCCTATATCAGGGGATGTTATGTTCAGTGGTTCTATATCAGAGGATGCTATGTTCAGTGGTTCTATATCAGAGGATGCTATGTTCAGTGGTCCTATGTCAGAGGATGCTATGTTCAGTGGTCCTATGTCAGGGGATGCTATGTTCAGTGGTTCTATATCAGAGAATGCTATGTTCATTGGCCCTATATCAGAGGATGATATGTTCAATGGTTTCATATCAGGGGATGCTATGTTCATTGGTCTTATATCAGGGGATGCTATGTTCATTGGCCCTATATCAGCGGATGCTATGTTCAGTGGCCATATATCAGTGTTTACTATGTTCATTGGCCATATATCAGGGGATGCTATGTTCAGTGGTTCTATATCAGGGGATGCTATGTTCATTGGCCCTATATCAGGGGATGCTATGTTCAGTGGTCCTATATCAGGGGATGCTATGTTCATTGGCCCTATATCAGAGGCTGCTATGTTCATTGGCCCTATAGCAGCGGCTGCTAAGTTCAGTGGCGCTATATCAGGGGAAGCTATGTTCAGTCGCCCTATATCAGGGGATGCTATGTTCAGTGGTTCTATATCAGGGGATGCTATGTTCATTGACCCTATATCAAGGGATGCTATGTTCATTGACCCTATGTTCAGTGGTTCTATATCAGGGGATGCTATGTTCATTGGCCCTATATCAGAGGCTGCTATGTTCATTGGCCCTATATCAGAGGCTGCTAAGTTCAGTGGCCCTATATCAGGGGAAGCTATGTTCAGTCGCCCTATATCAGAGGATGCTATGTTCAGTGGTTCTATATCAGGGGATGATATGTTCATTGACCCTATATCAGGGGATGCTATGTTCATTGGCCCTATGTACAGTGGTTCTATATCAGGGGATGCTATGTTCAGTGGCCCTATATCAGGGGATGTTATGTTCATTTACCCTATATCAGGGGATGCTATGTTCATTGGCCCTATGTTCAGTGGTTCTATATCAGGGGATGCTATGTTCAGTGGCCCTATATCAGGGGATGCTATGTTCATTGGCCCTATATCAGAGGATGCTATGTTCAGTGGTTCTATATCAGAGGATGCTATGTTCAGTGGTCCTATGACAGAGGATGTTATGTTCATTGGCCCTATATCAGGGGATGCTATGTTCAGTGGTTCTATATCAGAGGATGCTATGTTCAGGGGTTCTATATCAGGGGATGCTATGTTCAGTGGTTCTATATCAGGGGATGCTATGTTCAATGGTTCTATATCAGGGGATGCTATGTTCATTGGTTCTATATCAGGGGATGCTATGTTCATTGGCCCTATATCAGGGGATGCTATGTTCATTGGCCCTATATCAGGGGATGTTATGTTCAGTGGTTCTATATCAGAGGATGCTATGTTCAGTGGTTCTATATCAGAGGATGCTATGTTCAGTGGTCCTATGTCAGAGGATGCTATGTTCAGTGGTCCTATGTCAGGGGATGCTATGTTCAGTGGTTCTATATCAGAGAATGCTATGTTCATTGGCCCTATATCAGAGGATGATATGTTCAATGGTTTCATATCAGAGGATGCTATGTTCATTGGTCCTATATCAGGGGATGCTATGTTCATTGGCCCTATATCAGCGGATGCTATGTTCAGTGGCCATATATCAGTGTTTACTATGTTCATTGGCCATATATCAGGGGATGCTATGTTCAGTGGTTCTATATCAGGGGATGCTATGTTCATTGGCCCTATATCAGGGGATGCTATGTTCAGTGGTCCTATATCAGGGGATGCTATGTTCATTGGCCCTATATCAGAGGCTGCTATGTTCATTGGCCCTATAGCAGCGGCTGCTAAGTTCAGTGGCGCTATATCAGGGGAAGCTATGTTCAGTCGCCCTATATCAGGGGATGCTATGTTCAGTGGTTCTATATCAGGGGATGCTATGTTCATTGACCCTATATCAAGGGATGCTATGTTCATTGACCCTATGTTCAGTGGTTCTATATCAGGGGATGCTATGTTCATTGGCCCTATATCAGAGGCTGCTATGTTCATTGGCCCTATATCAGAGGCTGCTAAGTTCAGTGGCCCTATATCAGGGGAAGCTATGTTCAGTCGCCCTATATCAGAGGATGCTATGTTCAGTGGTTCTATATCAGGGGATGATATGTTCATTGACCCTATATCAGGGGATGCTATGTTCATTGGCCCTATGTACAGTGGTTCTATATCAGGGGATGCTATGTTCAGTGGCCCTATATCAGGGGATGTTATGTTCATTGGCCCTATATCAGGGGATGTAATGTTCAGTGGTTCTATATCACGGGATGCTATGTTCAGTGGTTCTATATCAGGGGATGCTATGTTCATTGGCCCTATATCAGGGGATGTAATGTTCAGTGGTTCTATATCAGAGAATGATATGTTCAGTGGTCCTATATCAGGGGATGATATGTTCATTGACCCTATATCAGGGGATGCTATGTTCATTGGCCCTATGTTCGGTGGTTCTATATCAGGGGATGCTATGTTCATTGGCCCTATATCAGAGGATGCTATGTTCATTGGCCCTGTATCAGAGGATGCTATGTTCATTGGCCCTATATCAGGGGATGCTATGTTCAGTGGTTCTATATCAGAGGATGCTATGTTCAGTAGCCATATATCGGAGGATGCTATGTTCATTGACCCTTTAACAGAGGATACTATGTTCAGTGGCCCTATATCAAAGGATGCTATGTTCATTGGCCCGAAATCAAAGGATGCTATGTTCAGTGTTTCTATATCACGGGATGCTATATTCAGTGGTTCTATACCAGGGAATGCTATGTTCAGTGCTTCTATATCAGGGGATGCTATGTTCAGTGGTTCTATATCAGGGATGCTATGTTCAGTGGTTCTATATCAGGGGATGCTATGTTCATTGGCCCTATATCAGGGGATGCTATGTTCATTGGCCCTATATCAGGGGATGCTATGTTCATTGGCCCTATATCAGGGGCTGCTATGTTCAGTGGTTCTATATCAGAGGATGCTATGTTCAGTGGTCCTATGTCAGAGGATGTTATGTTCATTGGCCCTATATAAGGGGATGCTATGTTCAGTGGTTCTATATCAGAGGATGCTATGTTCAGTGTTTCTATATCAGAGGATGCTACGGTCAGTGGTCCTATATCAGCGGATGCTATGTTCAGTGGTTCTATATCAGGGGATGCTATGTTCATTGGCCCTTTATCAGGGGATGCAATGTTCATTGGCCCTATATCAGGGGATGTTATGTTCAGTGGTTCTATATCAGAGGATGCTATGTTCAGTGGTTCTATGTCAGGGGATGCTATGTTCAGTGGTTCTATATCAGAGAATGCTATGTTCATTGGCCCTATATCAGAGGATGATATGTTCAATGGTCCCATATCAGGGGATGCTATGTTCATTGGTCCTATATCAGGGGATGCTATGTTCATTGGCCCTATATCAGCGGATGCTATGTTCAGTGGTTCTATATCAGAGGATGCTATGTTCAGTGGTTCTATATCAGAGGATGCTATGTTCAGTGGTCCTATGTCAGAGGATGCTACGTTCAGTGGTCCTATATCAGCGGATGCTATGTTCAGTGGTCCTATATCAGAGGATGCTATGTTCAGTGGTTCTATATCAGAGGATGCTATGTTCAGTGGTCCTATATCAGGGGATGCTATGTTCAGTGGTTCTATATCAGAGGATGCTATGTTCAGTGGTTCTATATCAGGGGATGCTATGTTCATTGGCCCTATATCAGGGGATGCTATGTTCATTGGCCCTATATTAGGGGATGCTATGTTCAGTGGTTCTATATCAGAGGATGCTATGTTCTGTGGTTCTACATCAGAGGATGCTATGTTCAGTGGTCCTATGTCAGAGGATGTTATGTTCATTGGCCCTATATCAGGGGATGCTATGTTCAGTGGTTCTATATCAGAGGATGCTATGTTCAGATGTTCTATATCAGAGGATGCTACGTTCAGTGGTCCTATATCAGCGGATGCTATGTTCAGTGGTCCTATATCAGAGGATGCTATGTTCAGTGGTTCTATATCAGAGGATGCTATGTTCAGTGGTTCTATATCAGAGGATGCTATGTTCAGTGGTCCTATATCAGCGGATGCGATGTTCATTGTCCCTATATCAGCTATATCAGAGGATGCTATGTTCAGTGGTTCTATATCAGAGGATGATATGTTCAGTGGTCCTATATCAGGGGATGATATGTTCATTGACCCTATATCAGGGGATGCTATGTTCATTGGCCCTATGTTCAGTGGTTCTATATCAGGGGATGCTATGTTCATTGACCCTATATCAGGGGATGCTATGTTCAGTGGTTCAGTATCAGGGGATGCTATGTTCATTGGCCCTATATCAGATGCTGCTATGTTCATTGGCCCTATATCAGAGGCTGCTAAGTTCAGTGGCCCTATATCAGAGGAAGCTATGTTCAGTCGCCCTATATCAGGGGATGCTATGTTCATTGGCCCTACATTCAGTGGTTCTATATCAGGGGATGCTATGTTCATTGGCCCTATATCAGAGGCTGCTATGTTCATTGGCCCCATATCAGAGGCTGCTAAGTTCAGTGGCCCTATATCAGGGGAAGCTATGTTCAGTCGCCCTATATCAGGTGATGCTATGTTCAGTGGTTCTATATCAGGGGATGATATGTTCATTGACCCTATATCAGGGGATACTATTTTCATTGGCCCTATGTTCAGTGGTTCTATGTCAGGGGATGCTATGTTCAGTGGCCCTATATCTGGGGATGTTATGTTCATTGGCCCTATATCAGGGGATGCTATGTTCAGTGGTTCTATAGCTCGGGATGCTATGTTCAGTGGTTCTATATCAGATAATGCTATGTTCAGTGGTTCTATATCAGGGGATGCTATGTTCAGTGGTTCTATATCAGGGATTCTATGTTCAGTGGTTCTATATCAGGGGATGCTATGTTCATTGGCCCTATATCAGGGGACTCTATGTTCATTGGCCCTATATTATGGGATGCTATGTTCAGTGGTTCTATATCAGAGGATGCTATGTTCAGTGGTTCTATATCAGAGGATGCTATGTTCAGTGGACCTATGTCAGAGGATGTTATGTTCATTGGCCCTATATCAGGGGATGCTATGTTCAGTGGTTCTATATCAGAGGATGCTATGTTCAGTGGTTCTATATCAGAGTATGCTACGTTCAGTGGTCCTATATCAGCGGATGCTATGTTCAGTGGTCCTATATCAGAGGATGCTATGTTCAGTGGTTCTATATCAGAGGATGCTATGTTCAGTGGTCCTATATCAGGGGATGCTATGTTCAGTGGTTCTATATCAGAGGATGCTATGTTCAGTGGTTCTATATCAGGGGATGCTATGTTCATTGGCCCTATATCAGGGGATGCTATGTTCATTGGCCCTATATTAGGGGATGCTATGTTCAGTGGTTCTATATCAGAGGATGCTATGTTCTGTGGTTCTACATCAGAGGATGCTATGTTCAGTGGTCCTATGTCAGAGGATGTTATGTTCATTGGCCCTATATCAGGGGATGCTATGTTCAGTGGTTCTATATCAGAGGATGCTATGTTCAGTGGTTCTATATCAGAGGATGCTACGTTCAGTGGTCCTATATCAGCGGATGCTATGTTCAGTGGTCCTATATCACAGGATGCTATGTTCAGTGGTTCTATATCAGAGGATGCTATGTTCAGTGGTCTTATATCAGGGGATGCTATGTTCAGTGGTTCTATATTAGAGGATGCTATGTTCAGTGGTTCTATATCAGAGGATGCTATGTTCAGTGGTCCTATATCAGCGGATGCGATGTTCATTGTCCCTATATCAGGGGATGCTATGTTCAGTGGTCCTATGTCAGAGGATGCTATGTTCATTGGCCATATATCAGGGGATGCTATGTTCAGTGGTTCTATATCAGAGGATGCTATGTTCAGTGGTTCTATATCAGAGGATGATATGATCAGTGGTCCTATATCAGGGGATGATATGTTCATTGACCCTATATCAGGGGATGCTATGTTCATTGGCCCTATGTTCAGTGGTTCTATATCAGGGGATGCTATGTTCAGTGGCCCTATATCAGGGGATGCTATGTTCATTGGCCCTATATCAGAGGATGCTATGTTCAGTGGTTCTATATCAGAGGATGCTATGTTCAGTGGTTCTATATCAGGGGATGCTATGTTCAGTGGTTCTATATCAGGGGATGCTATGTTCAGTGGTTCTATATCAGGGGATGCTATGTTCATTGGCCCTATGTCAGCGGTTGCTATGTTCATTGGCCCTATATCAGTGGATGCTATGTTCAGTGGCCATATATCAGTGTTTAGTATGTTCATTGGCCATATATCAGGGGATGCTATGTTCAGTGGTTCTATATCAGAGAATGCTATGTTCATTGGCCCTATATCAGAGGATGATATGTTCAATTGTCCTATACCAGGGGATGCTATGTTCATTGGTCCTATATCAGGGGATGCTATGTTCATTGGCCCTATATCAGCAGATGCTATGTTCAGTGGCCATATATCAGTGTTTACTATGTTCATTGGCCATATATCAGGGGATGATATGTTCAGTGGTTCAGTATCAGGGGATGCTATGTTCATTGGCCCTATATCAGGGGATGCTATGTTCAGTGGTCCTATATCAGGGGATGTTATGTTCATTGGCCCTATATCAGAGGCTGCTATGTTCATTGGCCCTATATCAGAGGCTGCTAAGTTCAGTGGCCCTATATCAGGGGAAGCTATGTTCAGTCGCCCTATATCAGGGGATGCTATGTTCATTGGCCCTATATTCAGTGGTTCTATATCAGGGGATGCTATGTTCATTGGCCCTATATCAGAGGCTGCTATGTTTATTGTCTCTATATCAGAGGCTGCTAAGTTCAGTGGCCCTATATCAGGGGATGCTATGTTCAGTGGTTCTATATCAGGGGATGATATGTTCATTGACCCTATATCAGGGGATGCTATGTTCATTGGCCCTATGTTCAGTGGTTCTATATCAGGGGATGTTATGTTCATTGGCCCTATATCAGGGGATGCTATGTTCTGTGGTTCTATATCACGGAATGCTATGTTCAGTGGTTCTATATCAGGGGATGCTATGATCAGTGGTTCTATATCAGGGGATGCTATGTTCAGTGGTTCTATATCAGGGATGCTATGTTCAGTGGTTCTATATCAGAGGATGCTATGTTCATTGGCCCTATATCAGGGGATGCTATGTTCATTGGCCCTATATCAGGGGATGCTATGTTCAGTGGTTCTATATCAGAGGATGCTATGTTCAGTGATTCTATATCAGAGGATGCTATGTTCAGTGGTCCTATGTCAGAGGATGTTATGTTCATTGGCCCTATATCAGGGGATGCTATGTTCAGTGGTTCTATATCAGAGGATGCTATGTTCAGTGGTTCTATATCAGAGGATGCTACGTTCAGTGGTCCTATATCAGCGGATGCTATGTTCAGTGGTCCTATATCAGAGGATGCTATGTTCAGTGGATCTATATCAGAGGATGCTATGTTCAGTGGTCCTATATCAGGGGATGCTATGTTCAGTGGTTCTATTTCAGAGGATGCTATGTTTAGTGGTTCTATATCAGAGGATGCTATGTTCAGTGGTCCTATATCTGCGGATGCGATGTTCATTGTCCCTATATCAGGGGATGCTATGTTCAGTGGTTCTATATCAGAGGATGCTATGTTCAGTGGTTCTATATCAGAGGATGATATGTTCAGTAGTCCTATATCAGGGGATGATATGTTCATTTACCCTATATCAGGGGATGCTATGTTCAGTGGCCCTATATCAGGGGATGCTATGTTCATTGGCCCTATATCAGAGGATGCTATGTTCAGTGGTTCTATATCAGAGGATGCTATGTTCAGTGGTCTTATGTCAGAGGATGTTATGTTCATTGGCCCTTTATCAGGGGTTGCTATGTTCAGTGGTTCTATATCAGGGGATGCTATGTTCAGTGGTTCTATATCAGGGGATGCTATGTTCAGTGGTTCTATATCAGGGGATGCTATGTTCATTGGCCCTATATCAGGGGATGCTATGTTCATTGGCCCTATATCAGGGGATGTTATGTTCAGTGGTTCTATATCAGAGGATGCTATGTTCAGTGGTTCTATATCAGAGGATGCTATGTTCAGTGATTCTATATCAGAGGATGCTATGTTCAGTGGTCCTATGTCAGAGGATGTTATGTTCATTGGCCCTATATCAGGGGATGCTATGTTCAGTGGTTCTATATCAGAGGATGCTATGTTCAGTGGTTCTATATCAGAGGATGCTACGTTCAGTGGTCCTATATCAGCGGATGCTATGTTCAGTGGTCCTATATCAGAGGATGCTATGTTCAGTGGATCTATATCAGAGGATGCTATGTTCAGTGGTCCTATATCAGGGGATGCTATGTTCAGTGGTTCTATTTCAGAGGATGCTATGTTTAGTGGTTCTATATCAGAGGATGCTATGTTCAGTGGTCCTATATCTGCGGATGCGATGTTCATTGTCCCTATATCAGGGGATGCTCTGTTCAGTGGTTCTATATCAGAGGATGCTATGTTCAGTGGTTCTATATCAGAGGATGATATGTTCAGTAGTCCTATATCAGGGGATGATATGTTCATTTACCCTATATCAGGGGATGCTATGTTCAGTGGCCCTATATCAGGGGATGCTATGTTCATTGGCCCTATATCAGAGGATGCTATGTTCAGTGGTTCTATATCAGAGGATGCTATGTTCAGTGGTCCTATGTCAGAGGATGTTATGTTCATTGGCCCTTTATCAGGGGTTGCTATGTTCAGTGGTTCTATATCAGGGGATGCTATGTTCAGTGGTTCTATATCAGGGGATGCTATGTTCAGTGGTTCTATATCAGGGGATGCTATGTTCATTGGCCCTATATCAGGGGATGCTATGTTCATTGGCCCTATATCAGGGGATGTTATGTTCAGTGGTTCTATATCAGAGGATGCTATGTTCAGTGGTTCTATATCAGAGGATGCTATGTTCAGTGGTCCTATGTCAGAGGATGCTATGTTCAGTGGTCCTATGTCAGGGGATGCTATGTTCAGTGGTTCTATATCAGAGAATGCTATGTTCATTGGCCCTATATCAGAGGATGATATGTTCAATGGTCCCATATCAGGGGATGCTATGTTCATTGGTCCTATATCAGGGGATGCTATGTTCATTGGCCCTATATCAGCAGATGCTATGTTCAGTGGCCATATATCAGTGTTTACTATGTTCATTGGCCATATATCAGGTGATGCTATGTTCAGTGGTTCTATATCAGGGGATGCTATGTTCATTGGCCCTATATCAGGGGATGCTATGTTCAGTGGTCCTATATCTGGGGATGCTATGTTCATTGGCCCTATATCAGAGGCTGCTATGTTCATTGGCCCTATATCAGCGGCTGCTAAGTTCAGTGGCCCTATATCAGGGGAAGCTATGTTCAGTCGCCCTATATCAGGGGATGCTATGTTCAGTGGTTCTATATCAGGGGATGCTGTGTTCATTGACCCTATATCAAGGGATGCTATGTTCATTGACCCTATGTTCAGTGGTTCTATATCAGGGGATGCTATGTTCATTGGCCCTATATCAGAGGCTGCTATGTTCATTGGCCCTATATCAGAGGCTGCTAAGTTCAGTGGCCCTATATCAGGGGAAGCTATGTTCAGTCGCCCTATATCAGAGGATGCTATGTTCAGTGGTTCTATATCAGGGGATGATATGTTCATTGACCCTATATCAGGGGATGCTATGTTCATTGGTTCTATATCACGGGATGCTATGTTCAGTGGTTCTATATCAGGGGATGCTATGTTCATTGGCCCTATATCAGGGGATGTAATGTTCAGTGGTTCTATATCAGAGGAT
This sequence comes from Saccoglossus kowalevskii, assembly GCF_978046115.1. NCBI lineage: Eukaryota > Metazoa > Hemichordata > Enteropneusta > Harrimaniidae > Saccoglossus > Saccoglossus kowalevskii. Next base: position 10,672,976 of record NC_140643.1, on the reverse strand, counting down.
GATATGTTCAGTGGTCCTATATCAGGGGATGATATGTTCATTGACCCTATATCAGGGGATGCTATGTTCATTGGCCCTATGTTCAGTGGTTCTATATCAGGGGATGCTATGTTCATTGGCCCTATGTACAGTGGTTCTATATCAGGGGATGCTATGTTCAGTGGTTCTATATCACGGGATGCTATGTTCAGTGGTTCTATATCAGGGGATGCTATGTTCAGTGGCCCTATATCAGGGGATGTAATGTTCAGTGGTTCTATATCAGAGGATGATATGTTCAGTGGTCCTATATCAGGGGATGATATGTTCATTGACCCTATATCAGGGGATGCTATGTTCATTGGCCCTATGTTCAGTGGTTCTATATCAGGGGATGCTATGTTCATTGGCCCTATATCAGAGGATGCTATGTTCATTGGCCCTATATCAGAGGATGCTATGTTCATTGGCCCTATATCAGGGGATGCTATGTTCAGTGGTCCTATATCAGGGGATGCTATGTTCAGTGTTTCTATTTCAGAGGATGCTATATTTAGTGGTTCTATATCAGAGGATGCTATGTTCAGTGGTCCTATATCTGCGGATGCGATGTTCATTGTCCCTATATCAGGGGATGCTATGTTCAGTGGTTCTATATCAGAGGATGCTATGTTCAGTGGTTCTATATCAGAGGATGATATGTTCAGTGGTCCTATATCAGGGGATGATATGTTCATTTACCCTATATCAGGGGATGCTATGTTCATTGGCCCTATGTTCAGTGGTTCTATATCAGGGGATGCTATGTTCAGTGGTTCTATATCAGGGGATGCTATGTTCATTGGCCCTATATCAGAGGATGCTATGTTCAGTGGTTCTATATCAGAGGATGCTATGTTCAGTGGTCCTATGTCAGAGGATGTTATGTTCATTGGCCCTATATGAGGGGATGCTATGTTCAGTGGTTCTATATCAGAGGATGCTATGTTCAGTGGTTCAATATCAGAGGATGCTATGTTCAGTGGTCCTATGTCAGAGGATGTTATGTTCACTGGCCCTATATCAAGGGATGCTAAGTTCAGTGGTTCTATATCAGGGGATGCTATGTTCAGTGGTCCTATATCAGGGGATGCTATGTTCATTGGCCCTATATCAGAGGCTGATATGTTCATTGGCCCTATATCAGAGGTTGCTAAGTTCAGAGGCCCTATATCAGGGGAAGCTATGTTCAGTCGCCCTATATCAGGGGATGCTATGTTCAGTGGTTCTATATCAGGGGATGCTATGTTCATTGACCCTATATCAGGGGATGCTATGTTCATTGGCCCTATGTTCAGTGGTTCTATATCAGGGGATGCTATGTTCATTGGCCCTATATCAGAGGCTGCTATGTTCATTGACCCTATATCAGAGGCTGCTAAGTTCAGTGCCCCTATATCAGGGGAAGATATGGTCAGTCGCCCTATATCAGAGGATGCTATGTTCAGTGGTTCTATATCAGGGGATGATATGTTCATTGACCCTATATCAGGGGATGCTATGTTCAGTGGTTCAGTATCAGGGGATGCTATGTTCATTGGCCCTATATCAGAGGCTGCTATGTTCATTGGCCCTATATCAGAGGCTGCTAAGTTCAGTGGCCCTATATCAGGGAAAGCTATGTTCAGTCGCCCTATATCAGGGGATGCTATGTTCATTGGCCCTACATTCAGTGGTTCTACATCAGGGGATGCTATGTTCATTGGCCCTATATCAGAGGCTGCTATGTTCATTGGCCCCATATCAGAGGCTGCTAAGTTCAGTGGCCCTATATCAGGGGAAGCTATGTTCAGTCGCCCTATATCAGGTGATGCTATGTTCAGTGGTTCTAAATCAGGGGATGATATGTTCATTGACCCTATATCAGGGGATACTATGTTCATTGGCCCTATGTTCAGTGGTTCTATATCAGGGGATGCTATGTTCAGTGGCCCTATATCTGGGGATGTTATGTTCATTGGCCCTATATCAGGGGATGCTATGTTCAGTGGTTCTATATCTCGGGATGCTATGTTCAGTGGTTCTATATCAGGGAATGCTATGTTCAGTGGTTCTATATCAGGGGATGCTATGTTCAGTGGTTCTATATCAGGGATTCTATGTTCAGTGGTTCTATATCAGGGGATGCTATGTTCATTGGCCCTATATCAGGGGACTCTATGTTCATTGGCCCTATATTAGGGGATGCTATGTTCAGTGGTTCTATATCAGAGGATGCTATGTTCAGTGGTCCTATGTCAGAGGATGCTAGGTTCAGTGGTCCTATATCAGCGGATGCTATGTTCAGTGGTCCTATATCAGAGGATGCTATGTTCAGTGGTTCTATATCAGAGGATGCTATGTTCAGTGGTCCTATATCAGGGGATGCTATGTTCAGTGGTTCTATATCAGAGGATGCTATGCTCAGTGGTTCTATATCAGGGGATGCTATGTTCATTGGCCCTATATCAGGGGATGCTATGTTCATTGGCCCTATATTAGGGGATGCTATGTTCAGTGGTTCTATATCAGAGGATGCTATGTTCTGTGGTTCTACATCAGAGGATGCTATGTTCAGTGGTCCTATGTCAGAGGATGTTATGTTCATTGGCCCTATATCAGGGGATGCTATGTTCAGTGGTTCTATATCAGAGGATGCTATGTTCAGATGTTCTATATCAGAGGATGCTACGTTCAGTGGTCCTATATCAGCGGATGCTATGTTCAGTGGTCCTATATCAGAGGATGCTATGTTCAGTGGTTCTATATCAGAGGATGCTATGTTCAGTGGTCTTATATCAGGGGATGCTATGTTCAGTGGTTCTATATCAGAGGATGCTATGTTCAGTGGTTCTATATCAGAGGATGCTATGTTCAGTGGTCCTATATCAGCGGATGCGATGTTCATTGTCCCTATATCAGCTATATCAGAGGATGCTATGTTCAGTGGTTCTATATCAGAGGATGATATGTTCAGTGGTCCTATATCAGGGGATGATATGTTCATTGACCCTATATCAGGGGATGCTATGTTCATTGGCCCTATGTTCAGTGGTTCTATATCAGGGGATGCTATGTTCATTGACCCTATATCAGGGGATGCTATGTTCAGTGGTTCAGTATCAGGGGATGCTATGTTCATTGGCCCTATATCAGAGGCTGCTATGTTCATTGGCCCTATATCAGAGGCTGCTAAGTTCAGTGGCCCTATATCAGAGGAAGCTATGTTCAGTCGCCCTATATCAGGGGATGCTATGTTCATTGGCCCTACATTCAGTGGTTCTATATCAGGGGATGCTATGTTCATTGGCCCTATATCAGAGGCTGCTATGTTCATTGGCCCCATATCAGAGGCTGCTAAGTTCAGTGGCCCTATATCAGGGGAAGCTATGTTCAGTCGCCCTATATCAGGTGATGCTATGTTCAGTGGTTATATATCAGGGGATGATATGTTCATTGACCCTATATCAGGGGATACTATGTTCATTGGCCCTATGTTCAGTGGTTCTATATCAGGGGATGCTATGTTCAGTGGCCCTATATCTGGGGATGTTATGTTCATTGGCCCTATATCAGGGGATGCTATGTTCAGTGGTTCTATAGCTCGGGATGTTATGTTCAGTGGTTCTATATCAGGGAATGCTATGTTCAGTGGTTCTATATCAGGGGATGCTATGTTCAGTGGTTCTATATCAGGGATTCTATGTTCAGTGGTTCTATATCAGGGGATGCTATGTTCATTGGCCCTATATCAGGGGACTCTATGTTCATTGGCCCTATATTATGGGATGCTATGTTCAGTGGTTCTATATCAGAGGATGCTATGTTCAGTGGTTCTATATCAGAGGATGCTATGTTCAGTGGTCCTATGTCAGAGGATGTTATGTTCATTGGCCCTATATCAGGGGATGCTATGTTCAGTGGTTCTATATCAGAGGATGCTATGTTCAGTGGTTCTATATCAGAGTATGCTACGTTCAGTGGTCCTATATCAGCGGATGCTATGTTCAGTGGTCCTATATCAGAGGATGCTATGTTCAGTGGTTCTATATCAGAGGATGCTATGTTCAGTGGTCCTATATCAGGGGATGCTATGTTCAGTGGTTCTATATCAGAGGATGCTATGTTCAGTGGTTCTATATCAGAGGATGCTATGTTCAGTGGTCCTATATCAGGGGATGCTATGTTCAGTGGTTCTATATCAGAGGATGCTATGTTCAGTGGTCCTATGTCAGAGGATGCTAGGTTCAGTGGTCCTATATCAGCGGATGCTATGTTCAGTGGTCCTATATCAGAGGATGCTATGTTCAGTGGTTCTATATCAGAGGATGCTATGTTCAGTGGTCCTATATCAGGGGATGCTATGTTCAGTGGTTCTATATCAGAGGATGCTATGCTCAGTGGTTCTATATCAGGGGATGCTATGTTCATTGGCCCTATATCAGGGGATGCTATGTTCATTGGCCCTATATTAGGGGATGCTATGTTCAGTGGTTCTATATCAGAGGATGCTATGTTCTGTGGTTCTACATCAGAGGATGCTATGTTCAGTGGTCCTATGTCAGAGGATGTTATGTTCATTGGCCCTATATCAGGGGATGCTATGTTCAGTGGTTCTATATCAGAGGATGCTATGTTCAGATGTTCTATATCAGAGGATGCTACGTTCAGTGGTCCTATATCAGCGGATGCTATGTTCAGTGGTCCTATATCAGAGGATGCTATGTTCAGTGGTTCTATATCAGAGGATGCTATGTTCAGTGGTCTTATATCAGGGGATGCTATGTTCAGTGGTTCTATATCAGAGGATGCTATGTTCAGTGGTTCTATATCAGAGGATGCTATGTTCAGTGGTCCTATATCAGCGGATGCGATGTTCATTGTCCCTATATCAGCTATATCAGAGGATGCTATGTTCAGTGGTTCTATATCAGAGGATGATATGTTCAGTGGTCCTATATCAGGGGATGATATGTTCATTGACCCTATATCAGGGGATGCTATGTTCATTGGCCCTATGTTCAGTGGTTCTATATCAGGGGATGCTATGTTCATTGACCCTATATCAGGGGATGCTATGTTCAGTGGTTCAGTATCAGGGGATGCTATGTTCATTGGCCCTATATCAGAGGCTGCTATGTTCATTGGCCCTATATCAGAGGCTGCTAAGTTCAGTGGCCCTATATCAGAGGAAGCTATGTTCAGTCGCCCTATATCAGGGGATGCTATGTTCATTGGCCCTACATTCAGTGGTTCTATATCAGGGGATGCTATGTTCATTGGCCCTATATCAGAGGCTGCTATGTTCATTGGCCCCATATCAGAGGCTGCTAAGTTCAGTGGCCCTATATCAGGGGAAGCTATGTTCAGTCGCCCTATATCAGGTGATGCTATGTTCAGTGGTTATATATCAGGGGATGATATGTTCATTGACCCTATATCAGGGGATACTATGTTCATTGGCCCTATGTTCAGTGGTTCTATATCAGGGGATGCTATGTTCAGTGGCCCTATATCTGGGGATGTTATGTTCATTGGCCCTATATCAGGGGATGCTATGTTCAGTGGTTCTATAGCTCGGGATGTTATGTTCAGTGGTTCTATATCAGGGAATGCTATGTTCAGTGGTTCTATATCAGGGGATGCTATGTTCAGTGGTTCTATATCAGGGATTCTATGTTCAGTGGTTCTATATCAGGGGATGCTATGTTCATTGGCCCTATATCAGGGGACTCTATGTTCATTGGCCCTATATTATGGGATGCTATGTTCAGTGGTTCTATATCAGAGGATGCTATGTTCAGTGGTTCTATATCAGAGGATGCTATGTTCAGTGGTCCTATGTCAGAGGATGTTATGTTCATTGGCCCTATATCAGGGGATGCTATGTTCAGTGGTTCTATATCAGAGGATGCTATGTTCAGTGGTTCTATATCAGAGTATGCTACGTTCAGTGGTCCTATATCAGCGGATGCTATGTTCAGTGGTCCTATATCAGAGGATGCTATGTTCAGTGGTTCTATATCAGAGGATGCTATGTTCAGTGGTCCTATATCAGGGGATGCTATGTTCAGTGGTTCTATATCAGAGGATGCTATGTTCAGTGGTTCTATATCAGGGGATGCTATGTTCATTGGCCCTATATCAGGGGATGCTATGTTAATTGGCCCTATATTAGGGGATGCTATGTTCAGTGGTTCTATATCAGAGGATGCTATGTTCTGTGGTTCTACATCAGAGGATGCTATGTTCAGTGGTCCTATGTCAGAGGATGTTATGTTCATTGGCCCTATATCAGGGGATGCTATGTTCAGTGGTTCTATATCAGAGGATGCTATGTTCAGTGGTTCTATATCAGAGGGTGCTACGTTCAGTGGTCCTATATCAGCGGATGCTATGTTCAGTGGTCCTATATCAGAGGATGCTATGTTCAGTGGTTCTATATCAGAGGATGCTATGTTCAGTGGTCTTATATCAGGGGATGCTATGTTCAGTGGTTCTATATCAGAGGATGCTATGTTCAGTGGTTCTATATCAGAGGATGCTATGTTCAGTGGTCCTATATCAGCGGATGCGATGTTCATTGTCCCTATATCAGGGGATGCTATGTTCAGTGGTCCTATGTCAGAGGATGCTATGTTCATTGGCCCTATATCAGGGGATGCTATGTTCAGTGGTTCTATATCAGAGGATGCTATGTTCAGTGGTTCTATATCAGAGGATGCTATGTTCAGTGGTTCTATATCAGAGGATGATATGATCAGTGGTCCTATATCAGGGGATGATATGTTCATTGACCCTATATCAGGGGATGCTATGTTCATTGGCCCTATGTTCAGTGGTTCTATATCAGGGGATGCTATGTTCAGTGGCCCTATATCAGGGGATGCTATGTTCATTGGCCCTATATCAGAGGATGCTATGTTCAGTGGTTCTATATCAGAGGATGCTATGTTCAGTGGTTCTATATCAGGGGATGCTATGTTCAGTGGTTCTATATCAGGGGATGCTATGTTCAGTGGTTCTATATCAGGGGATGCTATGTTCATTGGCCCTATGTCAGCGGATGCTATGTTCATTGGCCCTATATCAGTGGATGCTATGTTCAGTGGCCATATATCAGTGTTTAGTATGTTCATTGGCCATATATCAGGGGATGCTATGTTCAGTGGTTCTATATCAGAGAATGCTATGTTCATTGGCCCTATATCAGAGGATGATATGTTCAATTGTCCTATACCAGGGGATGATATGTTCATTGGTCCTATATCAGGGGATGCTATGTTCATTGGCCCTATATCAGCAGATGCTATGTTCAGTGGCCATATATCAGTGTTTACTATGTTCATTGGCCATATATCAGGGGATGATATGTTCAGTGGTTCAGTATCAGGGGATGCTATGTTCATTGGCCCTATATCAGGGGATGCTATGTTCAGTGGTCCTATATCAGGGGATGTTATGTTCATTGGCCCTATATCAGAGGCTGCTAAGTTCAGTGGCCCTATATCAGGGGAAGCTATGTTCAGTCGCCCTATATCAGGGGATGCTATGTTCATTGGCCCTATATTCAGTGGTTCTATATCAGGGGATGCTATGTTCATTGGCCCTATATCAGAGGCTGCTATGTTTATTGTCTCTATATCAGAGGCTGCTAAGTTCAGTGGCCCTATATCAGGGGATGCTATGTTCAGTGGTTCTATATCAGGGGATGATATGTTCATTGACCCTATATCAGGGGATGCTATGTTCATTGGCCCTATGTTCAGTGGTTCTATATCAGGGGATGTTATGTTCATTGGCCCTATATCAGGGGATGCTATGTTCTGTGGTTCTATATCACGGAATGCTGTGTTCAGTGGTTCTATATCAGGGGATGCTATGATCAGTGGTTCTATATCAGGGGATGCTATGTTCAGTGGTTCTATATCAGGGATGCTATGTTCAGTGGTTCTATATCAGAGGATGCTATGTTCATTGGCCCTATATCAGGGGATGCTATGTTCATTGGCCCTATATCAGGGGATGCTATGTTCAGTGGTTCTATATCAGAGGATGCTATGTTCAGTGATTCTATATCAGAGGATGCTATGTTCAGTGGTCCTATGTCAGAGGATGTTATGTTCATTGGCCCTATATCAGGGGATGCTATGTTCAGTGGTTCTATATCAGAGGATGCTATGTTCAGTGGTTCTATATCAGAGGATGCTACGTTCAGTGGTCCTATATCAGCGGATGCTATGTTCAGTGGTCCTATATCAGAGGATGCTATGTTCAGTGGATCTATATCAGAGGATGCTATGTTCAGTGGTCCTATATCAGGGGATGCTATGTTCAGTGGTTCTATTTCAGAGGATGCTATGTTTAGTGGTTCTATATCAGAGGATGCTATGTTCAGTGGTCCTATATCTGCGGATGCGATGTTCATTGTCCCTATATCAGGGGATGCTATGTTCAGTGGTTCTATATCAGAGGATGCTATGTTCAGTGGTTCTATATCAGAGGATGATATGTTCAGTAGTCCTATATCAGGGGATGATATGTTCATTTACCCTATATCAGGGGATGCTATGTTCAGTGGCCCTATATCAGGGGATGCTATGTTCATTGGCCCTATATCAGAGGATGCTATGTTCAGTGGTTCTATATCAGAGGATGCTATGTTCAGTGGTCCTATGTCAGAGGATGTTATGTTCATTGGCCCTATATCAGGGGATGCTATGTTCAGTGGTTCTATATCAGAGGATGCTATGTTCAGTGGTTCTATATCAGGGGTTGCTATGTTCAGTGGTTCTATATCAGGGGATGCTATGTTCAGTGGTTCTATATCAGGGGATGCTATGTTCAGTGGTTCTATATCAGGGGATGCTATGTTCATAGGCCCTATATCAGGGGATACTATGTTCATTGGCCCTATATCAGGGGATGTTATGTTCAGTGGTTCTATATCAGAGGATGCTATGTTCAGTGGTTCTATATCAGAGTATGCTATGTTCAGTGGTCCTATGTCAGAGGATGCTATGTTCAGTGGTCCTATGTCAGGGGATGCTATGTTCAGTGGTTCTATATCAGAGAATGCTATGTTCATTGGCCCTATATCAGAGGATGATATGTTCAATGGTCCCATATCAGGGGATGCTATGTTCATTGGTCCTATATCAGGGGATGCTATGTTCATTGGCCCTATATCAGCAGATGCTATGTTCAGTGGCCATATATCAGTGTTTACTATGTTCATTGGCCATATATCAGGGGATGCTATGTTCAGTGGTTCTATATCAGGGGATGCTATGTTCATTGGCCCTATATCAGGGGATGCTATGTTCAGTGGTCCTATATCAGGGGATGCTATGTTCATTGGCCCTATATCAGAGGCTGCTATGTTCATTGGCCCTATATCAGCGGCTGCTAAGTTCAGTGGCCCTATATCAGGGGAAGCTATGTTCAGTCGCCCTATATCAGAGGATGCTAAGTTCAGTGGTTCTATATTAGGGGATGCTATGTTCATTGACCCTATATCAAGGGATGCTATGTTCATTGACCCTATGTTCAGTGGTTCTATATCAGGGGATGCTATGTTCATTGGCCCTATATCAGAGGCTGCTATGTTCATTGGCCCTATATCAGAGGCTGCTAAGTTCAGTGGCCCTATATCAGGGGAAGCTATGTTCAGTCGCCCTATATCAGAGGATGCTATGTTCAGTGGTTCTATATCAGGGGATGATATGTTCATTGACCCTATATCAGGGGATGCTATGTTCATTGGCCCTATGTACAGTGGTTCTATATCAGGGGATGCTATGTTCAGTGGTTCTATATCACGGGATGCTATGTTCAGTGGTTCTATATCAGGGGATGCTATGTTCATTGGCCCTATATCAGGGGATGTAATGTTCAGTGGTTCTATATCAGAGGATGATATGTTCAGTGGTCCTATATCAGGGAATGATATGTTCATTGACCCTATATCAGGGGATGCTATGTTCATTGGCCCTATGTTCAGTGGTTCTTTATCAGGGGATGCTATGTTCATTGGCCCTATATCAGAGGATGCTATGTTCATTGGCCCTATATCAGAGGATGCTATGTTCATTGGCCCTATATCAGGGGATGCTATGTTCAGTGGTCCTATATCAGGGGATGCTATGTTCAGTGTTTCTATTTCAGAGGATGCTATATTTAGTGGTTCTATATCAGAGGATGCTATGTTCAGTGGTCCTATATCTGCGGATGCGATGTTCATTGTCCCTATATCAGGGGATGCTATGTTCAGTGGTTCTATATCAGAGGATGCTATGTTCAGTGGTTCTATATCAGAGGATGATATGTTCAGTGGTCCTATATCAGGGGATGATATGTTCATTTACCCTATATCAGGGGATGCTATGTTCATTGGCTCTATGTTCAGTGGTTCTATATCAGGGGATGCTATGTTCAGTGGCCCTATATCAAGGGATGCTAAGTTCATTGGCCCTATATCAGAGGATGCTATGTTCAGTGGTTCTATATCAGAGGATGCTATGTTCAGTGGTCCTATGTCAGAGGATGTTATGTTCATTGGCCCTATATGAGGGGATGCTATGTTCAGTGGTTCTATATCAGAGGATGCTATGTTCAGTGGTTCTATATCAGGGGTTGCTCTGTTCAGTGGTTCTATATCAGGGGATGCTATGTTCAGTGGTTCTATATCAGGGGATGCTATGTTCAGTGGTTCTATATCAGGGGATGCTATGTTCATTGGCCCTATATCAGGGGATACTATGTTCATTGGCCCTATATCAGGGGATGTTATGTTCAGTGGTTCTATATCAGAGGATGCTATGTTCAGTGGTCCTATGTCAGAGGATGCTATGTTCATTGGTCCTATGTCAGGGGATGCTATGTTCAGTGGTTCTATATCAGCGGATGCTATGTTCAGTGGCCATATATCAGTGTTTACTATGTTCATTGGCCATATATCAAGGGATGCTATGTTCAGTGGTTCTATATCAGGGGATGCTATGTTCATTGGCCCTATATCAGGGGATGCTATGTTCAGTGGTCCTATATCAGGGGATGCTATGTTCATTGGCCCTATATCAGAGGCTGCTATGTTCATTGGCCCTATATCAGAGGCTGCTAAGTTCAGTGGCCCTATATCAGGGGAAGCTATGTTCAGTCGCCCTATATCAGGGGATGCTATGTTCAGTGGTTCTATATCAGGGGATGCTATGTTCATTGACCCTATATCAAGGGATGCTATGTTCATTGACCCTATGTTCAGTGGTTCTATATCAGGGGATGCTATGTTCATTGGCCCTATATCAGAGGCTGCTATGTTCATTGGCCCTATATCAGAGGCTGCTAAGTTCAGTGGCCCTATATCAGGGGAAGCTATGTTCAGTCGCCCTATATCAGAGGATGCTATCTTCAGCGGTTCTATATCAGGGGATGATATGTTCATTGACCCTATATCAGGGGATGCTATGTTCATTGGCCCTATGTACAGTGGTTCTATATCAGGGAATGCTATGTTCAGTGGCCCTATATCAGGGGATGTTATGTTCATTGGCCCTATATCAGGGGATGCTATGTTCAGTGGTTCTATATCACGGGATGCTATGTTCAGTGGTTCTATATCAGGGGATGCTATGTTCATTGGCCCTATATCAGGGGATGTAATGTTCAGTGGTTCTATATCAGAGGATGATATGTTCAGTGGTCCTATATCAGGGGATGATATGTTCATTGACCCTATATCAGGGAATGCTATCTTCATTGGCCCTATGTTCAGTGGTTCTATATCAGGGGATGCTATGTTCATTGGCCCTATATCAGAGGATGCTATGTTCTTTGGCCCTATATCAGAGGATGCTATGTTCATTGGCCCTATATCAGGGGATGCTATGTTCAGTTGTTCTATATCAGAGGATGCTATGTTCAGTGGCCCTATATCGGAGGATGCTATGTTCATTGACCCTTTAACAGAGGATACTATGTTCAGCGGCTTTATATCAAAGGATGCTATGTTCATTGGCCCGAAATCAAAGGATGCTATGTTCAGTGTTTCTATATCACGGGATGCTATATTCAGTGGTTCTATATCAGGGAATGCTATGTTCAGTGGTTCTATATCAGGGGATGCTATGTTCAGTGGTTGTTTATCAGGGATGCTATGTTCAGTGGTTCTATATCAGGGGATGCTATGTTCATTGTCCCTATATAAGGGGATGCTATGTTCATTGGCCCTATATCAGGGGATGCTATGTTCATTGGCCCTATATCAGGGGATGCTATGTTCAGTGGTTCTATATCAGGGGATGCTATGTTCAGTGGTCCTATATCAGGGGATGCTATGTTCAGTGTTTCTATTTCAGAGGATGCTATATTTAGTGGTTCTATATCAGAGGATGCTATGTTCAGTGGTCCTATATCTGCGGATGCGATGTTCATTGTCCCTATATCAGGGGATGCTATGTTCAGTGGTTCTATATCAGAGGATGCTATGTTCAGTGGTTCTATATCAGAGGATGATATGTTCAGTGGTCCTATATCAGGGGATGATATGTTCATTTACCCTATATCAGGGGATGCTATGTTCATTGGCTCTATGTTCAGTGGTTCTATATCAGGGGATGCTATGTTCAGTGGCCCTATATCAAGGGATGCTAAGTTCATTGGCCCTATATCAGAGGATGCTATGTTCAGTGGTTCTATATCAGAGGATGCTATGTTCAGTGGTCCTATGTCAGAGGATGTTATGTTCATTGGCCCTATATGAGGGGATGCTATGTTCAGTGGTTCTATATCAGAGGATGCTATGTTCAGTGGTTCTATATCAGGGGTTGCTCTGTTCAGTGGTTCTATATCAGGGGATGCTATGTTCAGTGGTTCTATATCAGGGGATGCTATGTTCAGTGGTTCTATATCAGGGGATGCTATGTTCATTGGCCCTATATCAGGGGATACTATGTTCATTGGCCCTATATCAGGGGATGTTATGTTCAGTGGTTCTATATCAGAGGATGCTATGTTCAGTGGTCCTATGTCAGAGGATGCTATGTTCATTGGTCCTATGTCAGGGGATGCTATGTTCAGTGGTTCTATATCAGCGGATGCTATGTTCAGTGGCCATATATCAGTGTTTACTATGTTCATTGGCCATATATCAAGGGATGCTATGTTCAGTGGTTCTATATCAGGGGATGCTATGTTCATTGGCCCTATATCAGGGGATGCTATGTTCAGTGGTCCTATATCAGGGGATGCTATGTTCATTGGCCCTATATCAGAGGCTGCTATGTTCATTGGCCCTATATCAGAGGCTGCTAAGTTCAGTGGCCCTATATCAGGGGAAGCTATGTTCAGTCGCCCTATATCAGGGGATGCTATGTTCAGTGGTTCTATATCAGGGGATGCTATGTTCATTGACCCTATATCAAGGGATGCTATGTTCATTGACCCTATGTTCAGTGGTTCTATATCAGGGGATGCTATGTTCATTGGCCCTATATCAGAGGCTGCTATGTTCATTGGCCCTATATCAGAGGCTGCTAAGTTCAGTGGCCCTATATCAGGGGAAGCTATGTTCAGTCGCCCTATATCAGAGGATGCTATCTTCAGCGGTTCTATATCAGGGGATGATATGTTCATTGACCCTATATCAGGGGATGCTATGTTCATTGGCCCTATGTACAGTGGTTCTATATCAGGGAATGCTATGTTCAGTGGCCCTATATCAGGGGATGTTATGTTCATTGGCCCTATATCAGGGGATGCTATGTTCAGTGGTTCTATATCACGGGATGCTATGTTCAGTGGTTCTATATCAGGGGATGCTATGTTCATTGGCCCTATATCAGGGGATGTAATGTTCAGTGGTTCTATATCAGAGGATGATATGTTCAGTGGTCCTATATCAGGGGATGATATGTTCATTGACCCTATATCAGGGAATGCTATCTTCATTGGCCCTATGTTCAGTGGTTCTATATCAGGGGATGCTATGTTCATTGGCCCTATATCAGAGGATGCTATGTTCTTTGGCCCTATATCAGAGGATGCTATGTTCATTGGCCCTATATCAGGGGATGCTATGTTCAGTTGTTCTATATCAGAGGATGCTATGTTCAGTGGCCCTATATCGGAGGATGCTATGTTCATTGACCCTTTAACAGAGGATACTATGTTCAGCGGCTTTATATCAAAGGATGCTATGTTCATTGGCCCGAAATCAAAGGATGCTATGTTCAGTGTTTCTATATCACGGGATGCTATATTCAGTGGTTCTATATCAGGGAATGCTATGTTCAGTGGTTCTATATCAGGGGATGCTATGTTCAGTGGTTGTTTATCAGGGATGCTATGTTCAGTGGTTCTATATCAGGGGATGCTATGTTCATTGTCCCTATATAAGGGGATGCTATGTTCATTGGCCCTATATCAGGGGATGCTATGTTCATTGGCCCTATATCAGGGGATGCTATGTTCAGTGGTTCTATATCAGAGGATGCTATGTTCAGTGGTCCTATGTCAGAGGATGTTATGTTCATTGGCCCTATATCAGGGGATGCTATGTTCAGTGGTTCTATATCAGAGGATGCTATGTTCAGTGGTTCTATATCAGAGGATGCTACGTTCAGTGGTCTTATATCAGCGGATGCTATGTTCAGTGGTTCTATATCAGGGGATGCTATGTTCATTGGCCCTATATCAGGGGAAGCTATGTTCAGTCGCCCTATATCAGGGGATGCTATGTTCATTGGCCCTATGTTCAGTGGTTCTATATCAGGGGATGCTATGTTCATTGGCCCTATATCAGAGGATGCTATGTTCATTGGCCCTATATCAGAGGATGCTATGTTCATTGGCCCTATATCAGGGGATGCTATGTTCAGTGGTCCTATATCAGGGGATGCTATGTTCAGTGTTTCTATTTCAGAGGATGCTATATTTAGTGGTTCTATATCAGAGGATGCTATGTTCAGTGGTCCTATATCTGCGGATGCGATGTTCATTGTCCCTATATCAGGGGATGCTATGTTCAGTGGTTCTATATCAGAGGATGCTATGTTCAGTGGTTCTATATCAGAGGATGATATGTTCAGTGGTCCTATATCAGGGGATGATATGTTCATTTACCCTATATCAGGGGATGCTATGTTCATTGGCTCTATGTTCAGTGGTTCTATATCAGGGGATGCTATGTTCAGTGGCCCTATATCAAGGGATGCTATGTTCATTGGCCCTATATCAGAGGATGCTATGTTCAGTGGTTCTATATCAGAGGATGCTATGTTCAGTGGTCCTATGTCAGAGGATGTTATGTTCATTGGCCCTATATGAGGGGATGCTATGTTCAGTGGTTCTATATCAGAGGATGCTATGTTCAGTGGTTCTATATCAGGGGTTGCTCTGTTCAGTGGTTCTATATCAGGGGATGCTATGTTCAGTGGTTCTATATCAGGGGATGCTATGTTCAGTGGTTCTATATCAGGGGATGCTATGTTCATTGGCCCTATATCAGGGGATACTATGTTCATTGGCCCTATATCAGGGGATGTTATGTTCAGTGGTTCTATATCAGAGGATGCTATGTTCAGTGGTCCTATGTCAGAGGATGCTATGTTCATTGGTCCTATGTCAGGGGATGCTATCTTCAGTGGTTCTATATCAGCGGATGCTATGTTCAGTGGCCATATATCAGTGTTTACTATGTTCATTGGCCATATATCAAGGGATGCTATGTTCAGTGGTTCTATATCAGGGGATGCTATGTTCATTGGCCCTATATCAGGGGATGCTATGTTCAGTGGTCCTATATCAGGGGATGCTATGTTCATTGGCCCTATATCAGAGGCTGCTATGTTCATTGGCCCTATATCAGAGGCTGCTAAGTTCAGTGGCCCTATATCAGGGGAAGCTATGTTCAGTCGCCCTATATCAGGGGATGCTATGTTCAGTGGTTCTATATCAGGGGATGCTATGTTCATTGACCCTATATCAAGGGATGCTATGTTCATTGACCCTATGTTCAGTGGTTCTATATCAGGGGATGCTATGTTCATTGGCCCTATATCAGAGGCTGCTATGTTCATTGGCCCTATATCAGAGGCTGCTAAGTTCAGTGGCCCTATATCAGGGGAAGCTATGTTCAGTCGCCCTATATCAGAGGATGCTATCTTCAGCGGTTCTATATCAGGGGATGATATGTTCATTGACCCTATATCAGGGGATGCTATGTTCATTGGCCCTATGTACAGTGGTTCTATATCAGGGAATGCTATGTTCAGTGGCCCTATATCAGGGGATGTTATGTTCATTGGCCCTATATCAGGGGATGCTATGTTCAGTGGTTCTATATCACGGGATGCTATGTTCAGTGGTTCTATATCAGGGGATGCTATGTTCATTGGCCCTATATCAGGGGATGTAATGTTCAGTGGTTCTATATCAGAGGATGATATGTTCAGTGGTCCTATATCAGGGGATGATATGTTCATTGACCCTATATCAGGGAATGCTATCTTCATTGGCCCTATGTTCAGTGGTTCTATATCAGGGGATGCTATGTTCATTGGCCCTATATCAGAGGATGCTATGTTCTTTGGCCCTATATCAGAGGATGCTATGTTCATTGGCCCTATATCAGGGGATGCTATGTTCAGTTGTTCTATATCAGAGGATGCTATGTTCAGTGGCCCTATATCGGAGGATGCTATGTTCATTGACCCTTTAACAGAGGATACTATGTTCAGCGGCTTTATATCAAAGGATGCTATGTTCATTGGCCCGAAATCAAAGGATGCTATGTTCAGTGTTTCTATATCACGGGATGCTATATTCAGTGGTTCTATATCAGGGAATGCTATGTTCAGTGGTTCTATATCAGGGGATGCTATGTTCAGTGGTTGTTTATCAGGGATGCTATGTTCAGTGGTTCTATATCAGGGGATGCTATGTTCATTGTCCCTATATAAGGGGATGCTATGTTCATTGGCCCTATATCAGGGGATGCTATGTTCATTGGCCCTATATCAGGGGATGCTATGTTCAGTGGTTCTATATCAGAGGATGCTATGTTCAGTGGTCCTATGTCAGAGGATGTTATGTTCATTGGCAATATATCAGGGGATGCTATGTTCAGTGGTTCTATATCAGAGGATGCTATGTTCAGTGGTTCTATATCAGAGGATGCTACGTTCAGTGGTCTTATATCAGCGGATGCTATGTTCAGTGGTTCTATATCAGGGGATGCTATGTTCATTGGCCCTATATCAGGGGAAGCTATGTTCAGTCGCCCTATATCAGGGGATGCTATGTTCAGTGGTTCTATATCAGGGGATGCTATGTTCATTGACCCTATATCAAGGGATGCTATGTTCATTGACCCTATGTTCAGTGGTTCTATATCAAGGGATGCTATGTTCATTGGCCCTATATCAGAGGCTGCTATGTTCATTGGCCCTATATCAGAGGCTGCTAAGTTCAGTGGCCCTATATCAGGGGAAGCTATGTTCAGTCGCCCTATATCAGAGGATGCTATGTTCAGTGGTTCTATATCAGGGGATGATATGTTCATTGACCCTATATCAGGGGATGCTATGTTCATTGGCCCTATGTACAGTGGTTCTATATCAGGGAATGCTATGTTCAGTGGCCCTATATCAGGGGATGTTATGTTCATTGGCCCTATATCAGGGGATGCTATGTTCAGTGGTTCTATATCACGGGATGCTATGTTCAGTGGTTCTATATCAGGGGATGCTATGTTCATTGGCCCTATATCAGGGGATGTAATGTTCAGCGGTTCTATATCAGAGGATGATATGTTCAGTGGTCCTATATCAGGGGATGATATGTTCATTGACCCTATATCAGGGGATGCTATGTTCATTGGCCCTATGTTCAGTGGTTCTATATCAGGGGATGCTATGTTCATTGGCCCTATATCAGAGGATGCTATGTTCTTTGGCCCTATATCAGAGGATGCTATGTTCATTGGCCCTATATCAGGGGATGCTATGTTCAGTGGTTCTATATCAGAGGATGCTATGTTCAGTGGCCCTATGTCGGAGGATGCTATGTTCATTGACCCTTTAACAGAGGATACTATGTTCAGCGGCTTTATATCAAAGGATGCTATGTTCATTGGCCCGAAATCAAAGGATGCTATGTTCAGTGTTTCTATATCACGGGATGCTATATTCAGTGGTTCTATATCAGGGAATGCTATGTTCAGTGGTTCTATATCAGGGGATGCTATGTTCAGTGGTTGTATATCAGGGATGCTATGTTCAGTGGTTCTATATCAGGGGATGCTATGTTCATTGTCCCTATATAAGGGGATGCTATGTTCATTGGCCCTATATCAGGGGATGCTATGTTCATTGGCCCTATATCAGGGGATGCTATGTTCAGTGGTTCTATATCAGAGGATGCTATGTTCAGTGGTCCTATGTCAGAGGATGTTATGTTCATTGGCCCTATATCAGGGGATGCTATGTTCAGTGGTTCTATATCAGAGGATGCTATGTTCAGTGGTTCTATATCAGAGGATGCTATGTTCAGTGGTCTTATATCAGCGGATGCTATGTTCAGTGGTTCTATATCAGGGGATGCTATGTTCATTGGCCCTATATCAGGGGATGCAATGTTCATTGGCCCTATATCAGGGGATGTTATGTTCAGTGGTTCTATATCAGAGGATGCTATGTTCAGTGGTTCTATATCAGAGAATGCTATGTTCATTGGCCCTATATCAGAGGATGATATGTTCAATGGTCCCATATCAGGGGATGCTATGTTCATTGGTCCTATATCAGGGGATGCTATGTTCATTGGCCCTATATCAGCGGATGCTATGTTCAGTGGCCATATATCAGTGTTTACTATGTTCATTGGCCATATATCAGTGGATGCTATGTTCAGTGGTTCTATATCAGGGGATGCTATGTTCATTGGCCCTATATCAGGGGAAGCTATGTTCAGTGGTCCTATATCAGGGGATGCTATGTTCATTGGCCCTATATCAGAGGCTGCTATGTTCATTGGCCCTATATCAGCGGCTGCTAAGTTCAGTGGCCCTATATCAGGGGAAGCTATGTTCAGTCGCCCTATATCAGGGGATGCTATGTTCAGTGGTTCTATATCAGGGAATGCTATGTTCATTGACCCTATGTTCAGTGGTTCTATATCAGGGGATGCTATGTTCAGTGGTTCTATATCAGGGGATGATATGTTCATTGACCCTATATCAGGGGATGCTATGTTCATTGGCCCTATGTACAGTGGTTCTATATCAGTGGATGCTATGTTCAGTGGCCCTATATCAGGGGATGTTATGTTCATTGGCCCTATATCAGGGGATGCTATGTTCAGTGGTTCTATATCACGGGATGCTATGTTCAGTGGTTCTATATCAGGGAATGCTATGTTCAGTGGTTCTATATCAGGGGATGCTATGTTCAGTGGTTCTATGTCAGGGATGCTATGTTCAGTGGTTCTATATCAAGGGATGCTATGTTCATTGGCCCTATATCAGAGGATGCTATGTTCATTGGCCCTATATCAGGGGATGCTATGTTCAGCGGTTCTATATCAGAGGATGCTATGTTCAGTGGTTCTATATCAGAGGATGCTATGTTCAGTGGTCCTATGTCAGAGGATGTTATGTTCACTGGCCCTATATCAAGGGATGCTAAGTTCAGTGGTTATATATCAGGGGATGATATGTTCATTGACCCTATATCAGGGGATGCTATGTTCAGTGGTTCAGTATCAGGGGATGCTATGTTCATTGGCCCTATATCAGAGGCTGCTATGTTCATTGGCCCTATATCAGAGACTGCTAAGTTCAGTGGCCCTATATCAGGGGAAGCTATGTTCATTGGCCCTATATCAGGGGATGCTATGTTCATTGGCCCTACATTCAGTGGTTCTATATCAGGGGATGCTATGTTCATTGGCCCTATATCAGAGGCTGCTATGTTCATTGGCCCCATATCAGAGGCTGCTAAGTTCAGTGGCCCTATATCAGGGGAAGCTATGTTCAGTCGCCCTATATCAGGGGATGCTATGTTCAGTGGTTCTATATCAGGGGATGATATGTTCATTGACCCTATATCAGGGGATGCTATGTTCATTGGCCCTATGTTCAGTGGTTCTATATCAGGGGATGCTATGTTCAGTGGCCCTATATCTGGGGATGTTATGTTCATTGGCCCTATATCAGGGGATGCTATGTTCAGTGGTTCTATATCACGGGATGCTATGTTCAGTGGTTCTATATCAGGGAATGCTATGTTCAGTGGTTCTATATCAGGGGATGCTATGTTCAGTGGTTCTATATCAGGGATTCTATGTTCAGTGGTTCTATATCAGGGGATGATATGTTCATTGGCCCTATATCAGGGGACTCTATGTTCATTGGCCCTATATTAGGGGATGCTATGTTCAGTGGTTCTATATCAGAGGATGCTATGTTCAGTGGTTCTATATCAGAGGATGCTATGTTCAGTGGTCCTATGTCAGAGGATGTTATGTTCATTGGCCCTATATCAGGGGATGCTCTGTTCAGTGGTTCTATATCAGAGGATGCTATGTTCAGTGGTTCTATATCAGAGGATGCTACGTTCAGTGGTCCTATATCAGCGGATGCTATGTTCAGTGGTCCTATATCAGAGGATGCTATGTTCAGTGGTTCTATATCAGAGGATGCTATGTTCAGTGGTCCTATATCAGAGGCTGCTATGTTCATTGGCCCTGTATCAGCGGCTGCTAAGTTCAGTGGCCCTATATCAGGGGAAGCTATGTTCAGTCGCCCTATATCAGGGGATGCTATGTTCAGTGGTTCTATATCAGGGAATGCTATGTTCATTGACCCTATGTTCAGTGGTTCTATATCAGGGGATGCTATGTTCATTGGCCCTATATCAGAGGCTGCTATGTTCATTGGCCCTATATCAGAGGCTTCTAAGTTCAGTGGCCCTATATCAGGGGAAGCTATGTTCAGTCGCCCTATATCAGAGGATGCTATGTTCAGTGGTTCTATATCAGGGGATGATATGTTCATTGACCCTATATCAGGGGATGCTATGTTCATTGGCCCTATGTACAGTGGTTCTATATCAGGGGATGCTATGTTCAGTGGCCCTATATCAGGGGATGTTATGTTCATTGGCCCTATATCAGGGGATGCTATGTTCAGTGGTTCTATATCACGGGATGCTATGTTCAGTGGTTCTATATCAGGGAATGCTATGTTCAGTGGTTCTATATCAGGGGATGCTATGTTCAGTGGTTCTATGTCAGGGATGCTATGTTCAGTTGTTCTATATCAAGGGATGCTATGTTCATTGGCCCTATATCAGGGGATGCTATGTTCATTGGCCCTATATCAGGGGATGCTATGTTCAGTGGTTCTATATCAGAGGATGCTATGTTCAGTGGTTCTATATCAGAGGATGCTATGTTCAGTGGTCCTATGTCAGAGGATGTTATGTTCACTGGCCCTATATCAAGGGATGCTAAGTTCAGTGGTTATATATCAGGGAATGATATGTTCATTGACCCTATATCAGGGGATGCTATGTTCAGTGGTTCAGTATCAGGGGATGCTATGTTCATTGGCCCTATATCAGAGGCTGCTATGTTCATTGGCCCTATATCAGAGACAGCTAAGTTCAGTGGCCCTATATCAGGGGAAGCTATGTTCATTGGCCCTATAACAGGGGATGCTATGTTCATTGGCCCTACATTCAGTGGTTCTATATCAGGGGATGCTATGTTCATTGGCCCTATATCAGAGGCCGCTATGTTCATTGGCCCCATATCAGAGGCTGCGAAGTTCAGTGGCCCTATATCAGGGGAAGCTATGTTCAGTCGCCCTATATCAGGGGATGCTATGTTCAGTGGTTCTATATCAGGGGATGATATGTTCATTGACCCTATATCAGGGGATGCTATGTTCATTGGCCCTATGTTCAGTGGTTCTATATCAGGGGATGCTATGTTCAGTGGCCCTATATCTGGGGATGTTATGTTCATTGGCCCTATATCAGGGGATGCTATGTTCAGTGGTTCTATATCACGGGATGCTATGTTCAGTGGTTCTATATCAGGGAATGCTATGTTCAGTGGTTCTATATCAGGGGATGCTATGTTCAGTGGTTCTATATCAGGGATTCTATGTTCAGTGGTTCTATATCAGGGGATGCTATGTTCATTGGCCCTATATCAGGGGACTCTATGTTCATTGGCCCTATATTAGGGGATGCTATGTTCAGTGGTTCTATATCAGAGGATGCTATGTTCAGTGGTTCTATATCAGAGGATGCTATGTTCAGTGGTCCTATGTCAGAGGATGTTATGTTCATTGGCCCTATATCAGGGGATGCTATGTTCAGTGGTTCTATATCAGAGGATGCTATGTTCAGTGGTTCTATATCAGAGGATGCTACGTTCAGTGGTCCTATATCAGCGGATGCTATGTTCAGTGGTCCTATATCAGAGGATGCTATGTTCAGTGGTTCTATATCAGGGGATGATATGTTCATTGACCCTATATCAGGGGATGCTATGTTCATTGGCCCTATGTACAGTGGTTCTATATCAGGGGATGCTATGTTCAGTGGCCCTATATCAGGGGATGTTATGTTCATTGGCCCTATATCAGGGGATGCTATGTTCAATGGTTCTATATCACGGGATGCTATGTTCAGTGGTTCTATATCAGGGAATGCTATGTTCAGTGGTTCTATATCAGGGGATGCTATGTTCAGTGGTTCTATGTCAGGGATGCTATGTTCAGTGGTTCTATATCAAGGGATGCTATGTTCATTGGCCCTATATCAGGGGATGCTATGTTCATTGGCCCTATATCAGGGGATGCTATGTTCAGTGGTTCTATATCAGAGGATGCTATGTTCAGTGGTTCTATATCAGAGGATGCTATGTTCAGTGGTCCTATGTCAGAGGATGTTATGTTCACTGGCCCTATATCAAGGGATGCTAAGTTCAGTGGTTATATATCAGGGAATGATATGTTCATTGACCCTATATCAGGGGATGCTATGTTCAGTGGTTCAGTATCAGGGGATGCTATGTTCATTGGCCCTATATCAGAGGCTGCTATGTTCATTGGCCCTATATCAGAGACTGCTAAGTTCAGTGGCCCTATATCAGGGGAAGCTATGTTCATTGGCCCTACATTCAGTGGTTCTATATCAGGGGATGCTATGTTCATTGGCCCTATAACAGAGGCTGCTATGTTCATTGGCCCCATATCAGAGGCTGCGAAGTTCAGTGGCCCTATATCAGGGGAAGCTATGTTCAGTCGCCCTATATCAGGGGATGCTATGTTCAGTGGTTCTATATCAGGGGATGATATGTTCATTGACCCTATATCAGGGGATGCTATGTTCATTGGCCCTATGTTCAGTGGTTCTATATCAGGGGATGCTATGTTCAGTGGCCCTATATCTGGGGATGTTATGTTCATTGGCCCTATATCAGGGGATGCTATGTTCAGTGGTTCTATATCACGGGATGCTATGTTCAGTGGTTCTATATCAGGGAATGCTATGTTCAGTGGTTCTATATCAGGGGATGCTATGTTCAGTGGTTCTATATCAGGGATTCTATGTTCAGTGGTTCTATATCAGGGGATGCTATGTTCATTGGCCCTATATCAGGGGACTCTATGTTCATTGGCCCTATATTAGGGGATGCTATGTTCAGTGGTTCTATATCAGAGGATGCTATGTTCAGTGGTTCTATATCAGAGGATGCTATGTTCAGTGGTCCTATGTCAGAGGATGTTATGTTCATTGGCCCTATATCAGGGGATGCTATGTTCAGTGGTTCTATATCAGAGTATGCTATGTTCAGTGGTTCTATATCAGAGGATGCTACGTTCAGTGGTCCTATATCAGCGGATGCTATGTTCAGTGGTCCTATATCAGAGGATGCTATGTTCAGTGGTTCTATATCAGAGGATGCTATGTTCAGTGGTCCTATATCAGAGGCTGCTATGTTCATTGGCCCTGTATCAGCGTCTGCTAAGTTCAGTGGCCCTATATCAGGGGAAGCTATGTTCAGTCGCCCTATATCAGGGGATGCTATGTTCAGTGGTTCTATATCAGGGGATGATATGTTCATTGACCCTATATCAGGGGATGCTATGTTCATTGGCCCTATGTTCAGTGGTTCTATATCAGGGGATGCTATGTTCAGTGGCCCTATATCTGGGGATGTTATGTTCATTGGCCCTATATCAGGGGATGCTATGTTCAGTGGTTCTATATCACGGGATGCTATGTTCAGTGGTTCTATATCAGGGAATGCTATGTTCAGTGGTTCTATATCAGGGGATGCTATGTTCAGTGGTTCTATATCAGGGATTCTATGTTCAGTGGTTCTATATCAGGGGATGCTATGTTCATTGGCCCTATATCAGGGGACTCTATGTTCATTGGCCCTATATTAGGGGATGCTATGTTCAGTGGTTCTATATCAGAGGATGCTATGTTCAGTGGTTCTATATCAGAGGATGCTATGTTCAGTGGTCCTATGTCAGAGGATGTTATGTTCATTGGCCCTATATCAGGGGATGCTATGTTCAGTGGTTCTATATCAGAGGATGCTATGTTCAGTGGTTCTATATCAGAGGATGCTACGTTCAGTGGTCCTATATCAGCGGATGCTATGTTCAGTGGTCCTATATCAGAGGATGCTATGTTCAGTGGTCCTATATCAGAGGCTGCTATGTTCATTGGCCCTGTATCAGCGGCTGCTAAGTTCAGTGGCCCTATATCAGGGGAAGCTATGTTCAGTCGCCCTATATCAGGGGATGCTAGGTTCAGTGGTTCTATATCAGGGAATGCTATGTTCATTGACCCTATGTTCAGTGGTTCTATATCAGGGGATGCTATGTTCATTGGCCCTATATCAGAGGCTGCTATGCTCATTGGCCCTATATCAGAGGCTTCTAAGTTCAGTGGCCCTATATCAGGGGAAGCTATGTTCAGTCGCCCTATATCAGAGAATGCTATGTTCAGTGGTTCTATATCAGGGGATGATATGTTCATTGACCCTATATCAGGGGATGCTATGTTCATTGGCCCTATGTACAGTGGTTCTATATCAGTGGATGCTATGTTCAGTGGCCCTATATCAGGGGATGTTATGTTCATTGGCCCTATATCAGGGGATGCTATGTTCAGTGGTTCTATATCACGGGATGCTATGTTCAGTGGTTCTATATCAGGGAATGCTATGTTCAGTGGTTCTATATCAGGGGATGCTATGTTCAGTGGTTCTATGTCAGGGATGCTATGTTCAGTGGTTCTATATCAAGGGATGCTATGTTCATTGGCCCTATATCAGAGGATGCTATGTTCATTGGCCCTATATCAGGGGATGCTATGTTCAGCGGTTCTATATCAGAGGATGCTATGTTCAGTGGTTCTATATCAGAGGATGCTATGTTCAGTGGTCCTATGTCAGAGGATGTTATGTTCACTGGCCCTATATCAAGGGATGCTAAGTTCAGTGGTTATATATCAGGGGATGATATGTTCATTGACCCTATATCAGGGGATGCTATGTTCAGTGGTTCAGTATCAGGGGATGCTATGTTCATTGGCCCTATATCAGAGGCTGCTATGTTCATTGGCCCTATATCAGAGACTGCTAAGTTCAGTGGCCCTATATCAGGGGAAGCTATGTTCATTGGCCCTATATCAGGGGATGCTATGTTCATTGGCCCTACATTCAGTGGTTCTATATCAGGGGATGCTATGTTCATTGGCCCTATATCAGAGGCTGCTATGTTCATTGGCCCCATATCAGAGGCTGCTAAGTTCAGTGGCCCTATATCAGGGGAAGCTATGTTCAGTCGCCCTATATCAGGGGATGCTATGTTCAGTGGTTCTATATCAGGGGATGATATGTTCATTGACCCTATATCAGGGGATGCTATGTTCATTGGCCCTATGTTCAGTGGTTCTATATCAGGGGATGCTATGTTCAGTGGCCCTATATCTGGGGATGTTATGTTCATTGGCCCTATATCAGGGGATGCTATGTTCAGTGGTTCTATATCACGGGATGCTATGTTCAGTGGTTCTATATCAGGGAATGCTATGTTCAGTGGTTCTATATCAGGGGATGCTATGTTCAGTGGTTCTATATCAGGGATTCTATGTTCAGTGGTTCTATATCAGGGGATGCTATGTTCATTGGCCCTATATCAGGGGACTCTATGTTCATTGGCCCTATATTAGGGGATGCTATGTTCAGTGGTTCTATATCAGAGGATGCTATGTTCAGTGGTTCTATATCAGAGGATGCTATGTTCAGTGGTCCTATGTCAGAGGATGTTATGTTCATTGGCCCTATATCAGGGGATGCTCTGTTCAGTGGTTCTATATCAGAGGATGCTATGTTCAGTGGTTCTATATCAGAGGATGCTACGTTCAGTGGTCCTATATCAGCGGATGTTATGTTCAGTGGTCCTATATCAGAGGATGCTATGTTCAGTGGTTCTATATCAGAGGATGCTATGTTCAGTGGTCCTATATCAGAGGCTGCTATGTTCATTGGCCCTGTATCAGCGGCTGCTAAGTTCAGTGGCCCTATATCAGGGGAAGCTATGTTCAGTCGCCCTATATCAGGGGATGCTATGTTCAGTGGTTCTATATCAGGGAATGCTATGTTCATTGACCCTATGTTCAGTGGTTCTATATCAGGGGATGCTATGTTCATTGGCCCTATATCAGAGGCTGCTATGTTCATTGGCCCTATATCAGAGGCTTCTAAGTTCAGTGGCCCTATATCAGGGGAAGCTATGTTCAGTCGCCCTATATCAGAGGATGCTATGTTCAGTGGTTCTATATCAGGGGATGATATGTTCATTGACCCTATATCAGGGGATGCTATGTTCATTGGCCCTATGTACAGTGGTTCTATATCAGGGGATGCTATGTTCAGTGGCCCTATATCAGGGGATGTTATGTTCATTGGCCCTATATCAGGGGATGCTATGTTCAGTGGTTCTATATCACGGGATGCTATGTTCAGTGGTTCTATATCAGGGAATGCTATGTTCAGTGGTTCTATATCAGGGGATGCTATGTTCAGTGGTTCTATGTCAGGGATGCTATGTTCAGTTGTTCTATATCAAGGGATGCTATGTTCATTGGCCCTATATCAGGGGATGCTATGTTCATTGGCCCTATATCAGGGGATGCTATGTTCAGTGGTTCTATATCAGAGGATGCTATGTTCAGTGGTTCTATATCAGAGGATGCTATGTTCAGTGGTCCTATGTCAGAGGATGTTATGTTCACTGGCCCTATATCAAGGGATGCTAAGTTCAGTGGTTATATATCAGGGAATGATATGTTCATTGACCCTATATCAGGGGATGCTATGTTCAGTGGTTCAGTATCAGGGGATGCTATGTTCATTGGCCCTATATCAGAGGCTGCTATGTTCATTGGCCCTATATCAGAGACAGCTAAGTTCAGTGGCCCTATATCAGGGGAAGCTATGTTCATTGGCCCTATATCAGGGGATGCTATGTTCATTGGCCCTACATTCAGTGGTTCTATATCAGGGGATGCTATGTTCATTGGCCCTATATCAGAGGCCGCTATGTTCATTGGCCCCATATCAGAGGCTGCGAAGTTCAGTGGCCCTATATCAGGGGAAGCTATGTTCAGTCGCCCTATATCAGGGGATGCTATGTTCAGTGGTTCTATATCAGGGGATGATATGTTCATTGACCCTATATCAGGGGATGCTATGTTCATTGGCCCTATGTTCAGTGGTTCTATATCAGGGGATGCTATGTTCAGTGGCCCTATATCTGGGGATGTTATGTTCATTGGCCCTATATCAGGGGATGCTATGTTCAGTGGTTCTATATCACGGGATGCTATGTTCAGTGGTTCTATATCAGGGAATGCTATGTTCAGTGGTTCTATATCAGGGGATGCTATGTTCAGTGGTTCTATATCAGGGATTCTATGTTCAGTGGTTCTATATCAGGGGATGCTATGTTCATTGGCCCTATATCAGGGGACTCTATGTTCATTGGCCCTATATTAGGGGATGCTATGTTCAGTGGTTCTATATCAGAGGATGCTATGTTCAGTGGTTCTATATCAGAGGATGCTATGTTCAGTGGTCCTATGTCAGAGGATGTTATGTTCATTGGCCCTATATCAGGGGATGCTATGTTCAGTGGTTCTATATCAGAGGATGCTATGTTCAGTGGTTCTATATCAGAGGATGCTACGTTCAGTGGTCCTATATCAGCGGATGCTATGTTCAGTGGTCCTATATCAGAGGATGCTATGTTCAGTGGTTCTATATCAGGGGATGATATGTTCATTGACCCTATATCAGGGGATGCTATGTTCATTGGCCCTATGTACAGTGGTTCTATATCAGGGGATGCTATGTTCAGTGGCCCTATATCAGGGGATGTTATGTTCATTGGCCCTATATCAGGGGATGCTATGTTCAATGGTTCTATATCACGGGATGCTATGTTCAGTGGTTCTATATCAGGGAATGCTATGTTCAGTGGTTCTATATCAGGGGATGCTATGTTCAGTGGTTCTATGTCAGGGATGCTATGTTCAGTGGTTCTATATCAAGGGATGCTATGTTCATTGGCCCTATATCAGGGGATGCTATGTTCATTGGCCCTATATCAGGGGATGCTATGTTCAGTGGTTCTATATCAGAGGATGCTATGTTCAGTGGTTCTATATCAGAGGATGCTATGTTCAGTGGTCCTATGTCAGAGGATGTTATGTTCACTGGCCCTATATCAAGGGATGCTAAGTTCAGTGGTTATATATCAGGGAATGATATGTTCATTGACCCTATATCAGGGGATGCTATGTTCAGTGGTTCAGTATCAGGGGATGCTATGTTCATTGGCCCTATATCAGAGGCTGCTATGTTCATTGGCCCTATATCAGAGACTGCTAAGTTCAGTGGCCCTATATCAGGGGAAGCTATGTTCATTGGCCCTACATTCAGTGGTTCTATATCAGGGGATGCTATGTTCATTGGCCCTATAACAGAGGCTGCTATGTTCATTGGCCCCATATCAGAGGCTGCGAAGTTCAGTGGCCCTATATCAGGGGAAGCTATGTTCAGTCGCCCTATGTCAGGGGATGCTATGTTCAGTGGTTCTATATCAGGGGATGATATGTTCATTGACCCTATATCAGGGGATGCTATGTTCATTGGCCCTATGTTCAGTGGTTCTATATCAGGGGATGCTATGTTCAGTGGCCCTATATCTGGGGATGTTATGTTCATTGGCCCTATATCAGGGGATGCTATGTTCAGTGGTTCTATATCACGGGATGCTATGTTCAGTGGTTCTATATCAGGGAATGCTATGTTCAGTGGTTCTATATCAGGGGATGCTATGTTCAGTGGTTCTATATCAGGGATTCTATGTTCAGTGGTTCTATATCAGGGGATGCTATGTTCATTGGCCCTATATCAGGGGACTCTATGTTCATTGGCCCTATATTAGGGGATGCTATGTTCAGTGGTTCTATATCAGAGGATGCTATGTTCAGTGGTTCTATATCAGAGGATGCTATGTTCAGTGGTCCTATGTCAGAGGATGTTATGTTCATTGGCCCTATATCAGGGGATGCTATGTTCAGTGGTTCTATATCAGAGGATGCTATGTTCAGTGGTTCTATATCAGAGGATGCTACGTTCAGTGGTCCTATATCAGCGGATGCTATGTTCAGTGGTCCTATATCAGAGGATGCTATGTTCAGTGGTTCTATATCAGAGGATGCTATGTTCAGTGGTCCTATATCAGAGGCTGCTATGTTCATTGGCCCTGTATCAGCGTCTGCTAAGTTCAGTGGCCCTATATCAGGGGAAGCTATGTTCAGTCGCCCTATATCAGGGGATGCTATGTTCAGTGGTTCTATATCAGGGGATGATATGTTCATTGACCCTATATCAGGGGATGCTATGTTCATTGGCCCTATGTTCAGTGGTTCTATATCAGGGGATGCTATGTTCAGTGGCCCTATATCTGGGGATGTTATGTTCATTGGCCCTATATCAGGGGATGCTATGTTCAGTGGTTCTATATCACGGGATGCTATGTTCAGTGGTTCTATATCAGGGAATGCTATGTTCAGTGGTTCTATATCAGGGGATGCTATGTTCAGTGGTTCTATATCAGGGATTCTATGTTCAGTGGTTCTATATCAGGGGATGCTATGTTCATTGGCCCTATATCAGGGGACTCTATGTTCATTGGCCCTATATTAGGGGATGCTATGTTCAGTGGTTCTATATCAGAGGATGCTATGTTCAGTGGTTCTATATCAGAGGATGCTATGTTCAGTGGTCCTATGTCAGAGGATGTTATGTTCATTGGCCCTATATCAGGGGATGCTATGTTCAGTGGTTCTATATCAGAGGATGCTATGTTCAGTGGTTCTATATCAGAGGATGCTACGTTCAGTGGTCCTATATCAGCGGATGCTATGTTCAGTGGTCCTATATCAGAGGATGCTATGTTCAGTGGTCCTATATCAGAGGCTGCTATGTTCATTGGCCCTGTATCAGCGGCTGCTAAGTTCAGTGGCCCTATATCAGGGGAAGCTATGTTCAGTCGCCCTATATCAGGGGATGCTATGTTCAGTGGTTCTATATCAGGAAATGCTATGTTCATTGACCCTATGTTCAGTGGTTCTATATCAGAGGATGCTATGTTCATTGGCCCTATATCAGAGGCTGCTATGTTCATTGGCCCTATATCAGAGGCTTATAAGTTCAGTTGCCCTATATCAGGGGAAGCTATGTTCAGTCGCCCTATATCAGAGGATGCTATGTTCAGTGGTTCTATATCAGGGGATGCTATGTTCAGTGGTTCTATGTCAGGGATGCTATGTTCAGTGGTTCTATATCAAGGGATGCTATGTTCATTGGCCCTATATCAGGGGATGCTATGTTCATTGGCCCTATATCAGGGGATGCTATGTTCAGTGGTTCTATATCAGAGGATGCTATGTTCAGTGGTTCTATATCAGAGGATGCTATGTTCAGTGGTCCTATGTCAGAGGATGTTATGTTCACTGGCCCTATATCAAGGGATGCTAAGTTCAGTGGTTATATATCAGGGAATGATATGTTCATTGACCCTATATCAGGGGATGCTATGTTCAGTGGTTCAGTATCAGGGGATGCTATGTTCATTGGCCCTATATCAGAGGCTGCTATGTTCATTGGCCCTATATCAGAGACTGCTAAGTTCAGTGGCCCTATATCAGGGGAAGCTATGTTCATTGGCCCTACATTCAGTGGTTCTATATCAGGGGATGCTATGTTCATTGGCCCTATAACAGAGGCTGCTATGTTCATTGGCCCCATATCAGAGGCTGCGAAGTTCAGTGGCCCTATATCAGGGGAAGCTATGTTCAGTCGCCCTATATCAGGGGATGCTATGTTCAGTGGTTCTATATCAGGGGATGATATGTTCATTGACCCTATATCAGGGGATGCTATGTTCATTGGCCCTATGTTCAGTGGTTCTATATCAGGGGATGCTATGTTCAGTGGCCCTATATCTGGGGATGTTATGTTCATTGGCCCTATATCAGGGGATGCTATGTTCAGTGGTTCTATATCACGGGATGCTATGTTCAGTGGTTCTATATCAGGGAATGCTATGTTCAGTGGTTCTATATCAGGGGATGCTATGTTCAGTGGTTCTATATCAGGGATTCTATGTTCAGTGGTTCTATATCAGGGGATGCTATGTTCATTGGCCCTATATCAGGGGACTCTATGTTCATTGGCCCTATATTAGGGGATGCTATGTTCAGTGGTTCTATATCAGAGGATGCTATGTTCAGTGGTTCTATATCAGAGGATGCTATGTTCAGTGGTCCTATGTCAGAGGATGTTATGTTCATTGGCCCTATATCAGGGGATGCTATGTTCAGTGGTTCTATATCAGAGGATGCTATGTTCAGTGGTTCTATATCAGAGGATGCTACGTTCAGTGGTCCTATATCAGCGGATGCTATGTTCAGTGGTCCTATATCAGAGGATGCTATGTTCAGTGGTTCTATATCAGAGGATGCTATGTTCAGTGGTCCTATATCAGAGGCTGCTATGTTCATTGGCCCTGTATCAGCGGCTGCTAAGTTCAGTGGCCCTATATCAGGGGAAGCTATGTTCAGTCGCCCTATATCAGGGGATGCTATGTTCAGTGGTTCTATATCAGGGGATGATATGTTCATTGACCTTATATCAGGGGATGCTATGTTCATTGGCCCTATGTTCAGTGGTTCTATATCAGGGGATGCTATGTTCAGTGGCCCTATATCTGGGGATGTTATGTTCATTGGCCCTATATCAGGGGATGCTATGTTCAGTGGTTCTATATCACGGGATGCTATGTTCAGTGGTTCTATATCAGGGAATGCTATGTTCAGTGGTTCTATATCAGGGGATGCTATGTTCAGTGGTTCTATATCAGGGATTCTATGTTCAGTGGTTCTATATCAGGGGATGCTATGTTCATTGGCCCTATATCAGGGGACTCTATGTTCATTGGCCCTATATTAGGGGATGCTATGTTCAGTGGTTCTATATCAGAGGATGCTATGTTCAGTGGTTCTATATCAGAGGATGCTATGTTCAGTGGTCCTATGTCAGAGGATGTTATGTTCATTGGCCCTATATCAGGGGATGCTATGTTCAGTGGTTCTATATCAGAGGATGCTATGTTCAGTGGTTCTATATCAGAGGATGCTACGTTCAGTGGTCCTATATCAGCGGATGCTATGTTCAGTGGTCCTATATCAGAGGATGCTATGTTCAGTGGTCCTATATCAGAGGCTGCTATGTTCATTGGCCCTGTATCAGCGGCTGCTAAGTTCAGTGGCCCTATATCAGGGGAAGCTATGTTCAGTCGCCCTATATCAGGGGATGCTATGTTCAGTGGTTCTATATCAGGAAATGCTATGTTCATTGACCCTATGTTCAGTGGTTCTATATCAGAGGATGCTATGTTCATTGGCCCTATATCAGAGGCTGCTATGTTCATTGGCCCTATATCAGAGGCTTATAAGTTCAGTTGCCCTATATCAGGGGAAGCTATGTTCAGTCGCCCTATATCAGAGGATGCTATGTTCAGTGGTTCTATATCAGGGGATGATATGTTCATTGACCCTATATCAGGGGATGCTATGTTCATTGGCCCTATGTACAGTGGTTCTATATCAGGGGATGCTATGTTCAGTGGCCCTATATCAGGGGATGTTATGTTCATTGGCCCTATATCAGGGGATGCTATGTTCAGTGGTTCTATATCACGGGATGCTATGTTCAGTGGTTCTATATCAGGGAATGCTATGTTCAGTGGTTCTATATCAGGGGATGCTATGTTCAGTGGTTCTATGTCAGGGATGCTATGTTCAGTGGTTCTATATCAAGGGATGCTATGTTCATTGGCCCTATATCAGGGGATGCTATGTTCATTGGCCCTATATCAGGGGATGCTATGTTCAGTGGTTCTATATCAGAGGATG
Organism: Saccoglossus kowalevskii; assembly: GCF_978046115.1. Taxonomy (NCBI): domain Eukaryota; kingdom Metazoa; phylum Hemichordata; class Enteropneusta; family Harrimaniidae; genus Saccoglossus; species Saccoglossus kowalevskii. The sequence goes on along the minus strand of NC_140643.1, from coordinate 10,639,398 downwards.
CTATGTTCAGTGGTTCTATATCAGAGGATGCTATGTTCAGTGGTCCTATGTCAGAGGATGTTATGTTCACTGGTCCTATATCAAGGGATGCTAAGTTCAGTGGTTATATATCAGGGAATGATATGTTCATTGACCCTATATCAGGGGATGCTATGTTCAGTGGTTCAGTATCAGGGGATGCTATGTTCATTGGCCCTATATCAGAGGCTGCTATGTTCATTGGCCCTATATCAGAGACTGCTAAGTTCAGTGGCCCTATATCAGGGGAAGCTATGTTCATTGGCCCTATATCAGGGGATGCTATGTTCATTGGCCCTACATTCAGTGGTTCTATATCAGGGGATGCTATGTTCATTGGCCCTATATCAGAGGCTGCTATGTTCATTGGCCCCATATCAGAGGCTGCTAAGTTCAGTGGCCCTATATCAGGGGAAGCTATGTTCAGTCGCCCTATATCAGGGGATGCTATGTTCAGTGGTTCTATATCAGGGGATGATATGTTCATTGACCCTATATCAGGGGATGCTATGTTCATTGGCCCTATGTTCAGTGGTTCTATATCAGGGGATGCTATGTTCAGTGGCCCTATATCTGGGGATGTTATGTTCATTGGCCCTATATCAGGGGATGCTATGTTCAGTGGTTCTATATCACGGGATGCTATGTTCAGTGGTTCTATATCAGGGAATGCTATGTTCAGTGATTCTATATCAGGGGATGCTATGTTCAGTGGTTCTATATCAGGGATTCTATGTTCAGTGGTTCTATATCAGGGGATGCTATGTTCATTGGCCCTATATCAGGGGACTCTATGTTCATTGGCCCTATCTTAGGGGATGCTATGTTCAGTGGTTCTATATCAGAGGATGCTATGTTCAGTGGTTCTATATCAGAGGATGCTATGTTCAGTGGTCCTATGTCAGAGGATGTTATGTTCATTGGCCCTATATCAGGGGATGCTATGTTCAGTGGTTCTATATCAGAGGATGCTATGTTCAGTGGTTCTATATCAGAGGATGCTACGTTCAGTGGTCCTATATCAGCGGATGCTATGTTCAGTGGTCATATATCAGGGGATGCTATGTTCATTGGCCCTATATCAGGGGATGCTATGTTCATTGGCCCTATATCAGGGGATGTTATGTTCAGTGGTTCTATATTAGAGGATGCTATGTTCAGTGGTTCTATATCAGAGGATGCTATGTTCAGTGGTTCTATATCAGAGGATGCTATGTTCAGTGGTCCTATATCAGCGGATGCGATGTTCATTGTCCATATATCATGGGATGCTATGTTCAGTGGTTCTATATCAGAGGATGCTATGTTCAGTGGTTCTATATCAGGGGATGCTATGTTCAGTGGTTCTATATCAGGGGATGCTATGTTCAGTGGTTCTATATCAGGGGATGCTATGTTCAGTGGTTCTATATCAGGGGATGCTATGTTCATTGGCCCTATATCAGGGGATGCTATGTTCATTGGCCCTATATCAGGGGATGTTATGTTCAGTGGTTCTATATCAGAGGATGCTATGTTCAGTGGTTCTATATCAGAGGATGCTATGTTCAGTGGTCCTATGTCAGAAAATGCTATGTTCATTGGTCCTATGTCAGGGGATGCTATGTTCAGTGGTTCTATATCAGAGAATGCTATGTTCATTGGCCCTATATCAGAGGATGATATGTTCAATGGTCCCATATCAGGGGATGCTATGTTCATTGGTCCTATATCAGGGGATGCTATGTTCATTGGCCCTATATCAGCGGATGTTATGTTCAGTGGCCATATATCAGTGTTTACTATGTTCATTGGCCATATATCAGGGGATGCTATGTTCAGTGGTTCTATATCAGGGGATGCTATGTTCATTGGCCCTATATCAGGGGATGCTATGTTCAGTGGTCCTATATCAGGGGATGCTATGTACATTGGCCCTATATCAAGGGATGCTAAGTTCAGTGGTTCTATATCAGGGGATGCTATGTTCAGTGGTCCTATATCAGGGGATGCTATGTTCATTGGCCCTATATCAGAGGCTGATATGTTCATTGGCCCTATATCAGGGGAAGCTATGTTCAGTCGCCCTATATCAGAGGATGCTATGTTCAGTGGTTCTATATCAGGGGATGCTATGTTCATTGACCCTATATCAAGGGATGCTATGTTCATTGGCCCTATGTTCAGTGGTTCTATATCAGGGGATGCTATGTTCATTGGCCCTATATCAGAGGCTGCTAAGTTCAGTGGCCCTATATCAGGGGAAACTATGTTCAGTCGCCCAAATATCAGAGGATGCTATGTTCATTGGTTCTATATCAGAGGATGCTATGTTCAGTGGTTCTATATCAGAAGATGATATGTTCAGTGGTCCTATATCAGGGGATGATATGTTCATTGACCCTATATCAGGGGATGCTATGTTCATTGGCCCTATGTTCAGTGGTTCTATATCAGGGGATGCTATGTTCAGTGGCCCTATATCAGGGGATGCTATGTTCAGTGGCCCTATATCAGAGGATGCTATGTTCAGTGGTTCTATATCAGAGGATGCTATGTTCAGTGGTTCTATATCAGGGGATGCTATGTTCAGTGGTTCTATATCAGGGGATGCTATGTTCATTAGCCCTATATCAGGGGATGCTATGTTCATTGGCCCTATATCAGGGGATGTTATATTCAGTGGTTCTATATCAGAGGATGCTATGTTCAGTGGTTCTATATCAGAGGATGCTATGTTCAGTGGTTCTATGTCAGAGGATGCTATGTTCATTGGTCTTATGTCAGGGGATGCTATGTTCAGTGGTTCTATATCAGGGGATGCTATGTTCATTGGCCCTATATCAGCGGATGCTATGTTCAGTGGCCATATATCAGTGTTTACTATGTTCATTGGCCATATATCAGGGGATGCTATGTTCAGTGGTTCTATATCAGGGGATGCTATGTTCATTGGCCCTATATCAGGGGATGCTATGTTCATTGGCCCTATGTTCAGTGGTTCTATATCAGGGGATGCTATGTTCAGTGGCCCTATATCTGGGGATGTTATGTTCATTGGCCCTATATCAGGGGATGCTATGTTCAGTGGTTCTATATCACGGGATGCTATGTTCAGTGGTTCTATATCAGGGAATGCTATGTTCAGTGGTTCTATATCAGGGGATGCTATGTTCAGTGGTTCTATATCAGGGATTCTATGTTCAGTGGTTCTATATCAGGGGATGCTATGTTCATTGGCCCTATATCAGGGGACTCTATGTTCATTGGCCCTATATTAGGGGATGCTATGTTCAGTGGTTCTATATCAGAGGATGCTATGTTCAGTGGTTCTATATCAGAGGATGCTATGTTCAGTGGTCCTATGTCAGAGGATGTTATGTTCATTGGCCCTATATCAGGGGATGCTATGTTCAGTGGTTCTATATCAGAGGATGCTATGTTCAGTGGTTCTATATCAGAGGATGCTACGTTCAGTGGTCCTATATCAGCGGATGCTATGTTCAGTGGTCCTATATCAGAGGATGCTATGTTCAGTGGTCCTATATCAGAGGCTGCTATGTTCATTGGCCCTGTATCAGCGGCTGCTAAGTTCAGTGGCCCTATATCAGGGGAAGCTATGTTCAGTCGCCCTATATCAGGGGATGCTATGTTCAGTGGTTCTATATCAGGAAATGCTATGTTCATTGACCCTATGTTCAGTGGTTCTATATCAGAGGATGCTATGTTCATTGGCCCTATATCAGAGGCTGCTATGTTCATTGGCCCTATATCAGAGGCTTATAAGTTCAGTTGCCCTATATCAGGGGAAGCTATGTTCAGTCGCCCTATATCAGAGGATGCTATGTTCAGTGGTTCTATATCAGGGGATGCTATGTTCAGTGGTTCTATGTCAGGGATGCTATGTTCAGTGGTTCTATATCAAGGGATGCTATGTTCATTGGCCCTATATCAGAGGCTGCTATGTTCATTGGCCCTATATCAGAGACTGCTAAGTTCAGTGGCCCTATATCAGGGGAAGCTATGTTCATTGGCCCTACATTCAGTGGTTCTATATCAGGGGATGCTATGTTCATTGGCCCTATAACAGAGGCTGCTATGTTCATTGGCCCCATATCAGAGGCTGCGAAGTTCAGTGGCCCTATATCAGGGGAAGCTATGTTCAGTCGCCCTATATCAGGGGATGCTATGTTCAGTGGTTCTATATCAGGGGATGATATGTTCATTGACCCTATATCAGGGGATGCTATGTTCATTGGCCCTATGTTCAGTGGTTCTATATCAGGGGATGCAATGTTCAGTGGCCCTATATCTGGGGATGTTATGTTCATTGGCCCTATATCAGGGGATGCTATGTTCAGTGGATCTATATCACGGGATGCTATGTTCAGTGGTTCTATATCAGGGAATGCTATGTTCAGTGGTTCTATATCAGGGGATGCTATGTTCAGTGGTTCTATATCAGGGATTCTATGTTCAGTGGTTCTATATCAGGGGATGCTATGTTCATTGGCCCTATATCAGGGGACTCTATGTTCATTGGCCCTATATTAGGGGATGCTATGTTCAGTGGTTCTATATCAGAGGATGCTATGTTCAGTGGTTCTATATCAGAGGATGCTATGTTCAGTGGTCCTATGTCAGAGGATGTTATGTTCATTGGCCCTATATCAGGGGATGCTATGTTCAGTGGTTCTATATCAGAGGATGCTATGTTCAGTGGTTCTATATCAGAGGATGCTACGTTCAGTGGTCCTATATCAGCGGATGCTATGTTCAGTGGTCCTATATCAGAGGATGCTATGTTCAGTGGTTCTATATCAGAGGATGCTATGTTCAGTGGTCCTATATCAGAGGCTGCTATGTTCATTGGCCCTGTATCAGCGGCTGCTAAGTTCAGTGGCCCTATATCAGGGGAAGCTATGTTCAGTCGCCCTATATCAGGGGATGCTATGTTCAGTGGTTCTATATCAGGGGATGATATGTTCATTGACCCTATATCAGGGGATGCTATGTTCATTGGCCCTATGTTCAGTGGTTCTATATCAGGGGATGCTATGTTCAGTGGCCCTATATCTGGGGATGTTATGTTCATTGGCCCTATATCAGGGGATGCTATGTTCAGTGGTTCTATATCACGGGATGCTATGTTCAGTGGTTCTATATCAGGGAATGCTATGTTCAGTGGTTCTATATCAGGGGATGCTATGTTCAGTGGTTCTATATCAGGGATTCTATGTTCAGTGGTTCTATATCAGGGGATGCTATGTTCATTGGCCCTATATCAGGGGACTCTATGTTCATTGGCCCTATATTAGGGGATGCTATGTTCAGTGGTTCTATATCAGAGGATGCTATGTTCAGTGGTTCTATATCAGAGGATGCTATGTTCAGTGGTCCTATGTCAGAGGATGTTATGTTCATTGGCCCTATATCAGGGGATGCTATGTTCAGTGGTTCTATATCAGAGGATGCTATGTTCAGTGGTTCTATATCAGAGGATGCTACGTTCAGTGGTCCTATATCAGCGGATGCTATGTTCAGTGGTCCTATATCAGAGGATGCTATGTTCAGTGGTCCTATATCAGAGGCTGCTATGTTCATTGGCCCTGTATCAGCGGCTGCTAAGTTCAGTGGCCCTATATCAGGGGAAGCTATGTTCAGTCGCCCTATATCAGGGGATGCTATGTTCAGTGGTTCTATATCAGGAAATGCTATGTTCATTGACCCTATGTTCAGTGGTTCTATATCAGAGGATGCTATGTTCATTGGCCCTATATCAGAGGCTGCTATGTTCATTGGCCCTATATCAGAGGCTTATAAGTTCAGTTGCCCTATATCAGGGGAAGCTATGTTCAGTCGCCCTATATCAGAGGATGCTATGTTCAGTGGTTCTATATCAGGGGATGATATGTTCATTGACCCTATATCAGGGGATGCTATGTTCATTGGCCCTATGTACAGTGGTTCTATATCAGGGGATGCTATGTTCAGTGGCCCTATATCAGGGGATGTTATGTTCATTGGCCCTATATCAGGGGATGCTATGTTCAGTGGTTCTATATCACGGGATGCTATGTTCAGTGGTTCTATATCAGGGAATGCTATGTTCAGTGGTTCTATATCAGGGGATGCTATGTTCAGTGGTTCTATGTCAGGGATGCTATGTTCAGTGGTTCTATATCAAGGGATGCTATGTTCATTGGCCCTATATCAGGGGATGCTATGTTCATTGGCCCTATATCAGGGGATGCTATGTTCAGTGGTTCTATATCAGAGGATGCTATGTTCAGTGGTTCTATATCAGAGGATGCTATGTTCAGTGGTCCTATGTCAGAGGATGTTATGTTCACTGGTCCTATATCAAGGGATGCTAAGTTCAGTGGTTATATATCAGGGAATGATATGTTCATTGACCCTATATCAGGGGATGCTATGTTCAGTGGTTCAGTATCAGGGGATGCTATGTTCATTGGCCCTATATCAGAGGCTGCTATGTTCATTGGCCCTATATCAGAGACTGCTAAGTTCAGTGGCCCTATATCAGGGGAAGCTATGTTCATTGGCCCTATATCAGGGGATGCTATGTTCATTGGCCCTACATTCAGTGGTTCTATATCAGGGGATGCTATGTTCATTGGCCCTATATCAGAGGCTGCTATGTTCATTGGCCCCATATCAGAGGCTGCTAAGTTCAGTGGCCCTATATCAGGGGAAGCTATGTTCAGTCGCCCTATATCAGGGGATGCTATGTTCAGTGGTTCTATATCAGGGGATGATATGTTCATTGACCCTATATCAGGGGATGCTATGTTCATTGGCCCTATGTTCAGTGGTTCTATATCAGGGGATGCTATGTTCAGTGGCCCTATATCTGGGGATGTTATGTTCATTGGCCCTATATCAGGGGATGCTATGTTCAGTGGTTCTATATCACGGGATGCTATGTTCAGTGGTTCTATATCAGGGAATGCTATGTTCAGTGATTCTATATCAGGGGATGCTATGTTCAGTGGTTCTATATCAGGGATTCTATGTTCAGTGGTTCTATATCAGGGGATGCTATGTTCATTGGCCCTATATCAGGGGACTCTATGTTCATTGGCCCTATCTTAGGGGATGCTATGTTCAGTGGTTCTATATCAGAGGATGCTATGTTCAGTGGTTCTATATCAGAGGATGCTATGTTCAGTGGTCCTATGTCAGAGGATGTTATGTTCATTGGCCCTATATCAGGGGATGCTATGTTCAGTGGTTCTATATCAGAGGATGCTATGTTCAGTGGTTCTATATCAGAGGATGCTACGTTCAGTGGTCCTATATCAGCGGATGCTATGTTCAGTGGTCATATATCAGGGGATGCTATGTTCATTGGCCCTATATCAGGGGATGCTATGTTCATTGGCCCTATATCAGGGGATGTTATGTTCAGTGGTTCTATATCAGAGGATGCTATGTTCAGTGGTTCTATATCAGAGGATGCTATGTTCAGTGGTCCTATATCAGCGGATGCGATGTTCATTGTCCATATATCATGGGATGCTATGTTCAGTGGTTCTATATCAGAGGATGCTATGTTCAGTGGTTCTATATCAGGGGATGCTATGTTCAGTGGTTCTATATCAGGGGATGCTATGTTCAGTGGTTCTATATCAGGGGATGCTATGTTCAGTGGTTCTATATCAGGGGATGCTATGTTCATTGGCCCTATATCAGGGGATGCTATGTTCATTGGCCCTATATCAGGGGATGTTATGTTCAGTGGTTCTATATCAGAGGATGCTATGTTCAGTGGTTCTATATCAGAGGATGCTATGTTCAGTGGTCCTATGTCAGAAAATGCTATGTTCATTGGTCCTATGTCAGGAGATGCTATGTTCAGTGGTTCTATATCAGAGAATGCTATGTTCATTGGCCCTATATCAGAGGATGCTATGTTCAGTGGTTCTATATCAGAGAATGCTATGTTCATTGGCCCTATATCAGAGGATGATATGTTCAATGGTCCCATATCAGGGGATGCTATGTTCAGTGGTTCTATATCAGGGGATGATATGTTCATTGACCCTATATCAGGGGATGCTATGTTCATTGGCCCTATGTTCAGTGGTTCTATATCAGGGGATGCTATGTTCAGTGGCCCTATATCTGGGGATGTTATGTTCATTGGCCCTATATCAGGGGATGCTATGTTCAGTGGTTCTATATCACGGGATGCTATGTTCAGTGGTTCTATATCAGGGAATGCTATGTTCAGTGATTCTATATCAGGGGATGCTATGTTCAGTGGTTCTATATCAGGGATTCTATGTTCAGTGGTTCTATATCAGGGGATGCTATGTTCATTGGCCCTATATCAGGGGACTCTATGTTCATTGGCCCTATCTTAGGGGATGCTATGTTCAGTGGTTCTATATCAGAGGATGCTATGTTCAGTGGTTCTATATCAGAGGATGCTATGTTCAGTGGTCCTATGTCAGAGGATGTTATGTTCATTGGCCCTATATCAGGGGATGCTATGTTCAGTGGTTCTATATCAGAGGATGCTATGTTCAGTGGTTCTATATCAGAGGATGCTACGTTCAGTGGTCCTATATCAGCGGATGCTATGTTCAGTGGTCATATATCAGGGGATGCTATGTTCATTGGCCCTATATCAGGGGATGCTATGTTCATTGGCCCTATATCAGGGGATGTTATGTTCAGTGGTTCTATATTAGAGGATGCTATGTTCAGTGGTTCTATATCAGAGGATGCTATGTTCAGTGGTTCTATATCAGAGGATGCTATGTTCAGTGGTCCTATATCAGCGGATGCGATGTTCATTGTCCATATATCATGGGATGCTATGTTCAGTGGTTCTATATCAGAGGATGCTATGTTCAGTGGTTCTATATCAGGGGATGCTATGTTCAGTGGTTCTATATCAGGGGATGCTATGTTCAGTGGTTCTATATCAGGGGATGCTATGTTCAGTGGTTCTATATCAGGGGATGCTATGTTCATTGGCCCTATATCAGGGGATGCTATGTTCATTGGCCCTATATCAGGGGATGTTATGTTCAGTGGTTCTATATCAGAGGATGCTATGTTCAGTGGTTCTATATCAGAGGATGCTATGTTCAGTGGTCCTATGTCAGAAAATGCTATGTTCATTGGTCCTATGTCAGGAGATGCTATGTTCAGTGGTTCTATATCAGAGAATGCTATGTTCATTGGCCCTATATCAGAGGATGATATGTTCAATGGTCCCATATCAGGGGATGCTATGTTCATTGGTCCTATATCAGGGGATGCTATGTTCATTGGCCCTATATCAGCGGATGTTATGTTCAGTGGCCATATATCAGTGTTTACTATGTTCATTGGCCATATATCAGGGGATGCTATGTTCAGTGGTTCTATATCAGGGGATGCTATGTTCATTGGCCCTATATCAGGGGATGCTATGTTCAGTGGTCCTATATCAGGGGATGCTATGTTCATTGGCCCTATATCAAGGGATGCTAAGTTCAGTGGTTCTATATCAGGGGATGCTATGTTCAGTGGTCCTATATCAGGGGATGCTATGTTCATTGGCCCTATATCAGAGGCTGATATGTTCATTGGCCCTATATCAGGGGAAGCTATGTTCAGTCGCCCTATATCAGAGGATGCTATGTTCAGTGGTTCTATATCAGGGGATGCTATGTTCATTGACCCTATATCAAGGGATGCTATGTTCATTGGCCCTATGTTCAGTGGTTCTATATCAGGGGATGCTATGTTCATTGGCCCTATATCAGAGGCTGCTAAGTTCAGTGGCCCTATATCAGGGGAAACTATGTTCAGTCGCCCAAATATCAGAGGATGCTATGTTCATTGGTTCTATATCAGAGGATGCTATGTTCAGTGGTTCTATATCAGAAGATGATATGTTCAGTGGTCCTATATCAGGGGATGATATGTTCATTGACCCTATATCAGGGGATGCTATGTTCATTGGCCCTATGTTCAGTGGTTCTATATCAGGGGATGCTATGTTCAGTGGCCCTATATCAGGGGATGCTATGTTCAGTGGCCCTATATCAGAGGATGCTATGTTCAGTGGTTCAATATCAGAGGATGCTATGTTCAGTGGTTCTATATCAGGGGATGCTATGTTCAGTGGTTCTATATCAGGGGATGCTATGTTCATTAGCCCTATATCAGGGGATGCTATGTTCATTGGCCCTATATCAGGGGATGTTATATTCAGTGGTTCTATATCAGAGGATGCTATGTTCAGTGGTTCTATATCAGAGGATGCTATGTTCAGTGGTTCTATGTCAGAGGATGCTATGTTCATTGGTCTTATGTCAGGGGATGCTATGTTCAGTGGTTCTATATCAGGGGATGCTATGTTCATTGGCCCTATATCAGCGGATGCTATGTTCAGTGGCCATATATCAGTGTTTACTATGTTCATTGGCCATATATCAGGGGATGCTATGTTCAGTGGTTCTATATCAGGGGATGCTATGTTCATTGGCCCTATATCAGGGGATGCTATGTTCAGTGGTCCTATATCAGGGGATGCTATGTTCATTGGCCCTATATCAAGGGATGCTAAGTTCAGTGGTTCTATATCAGGGGATGCTATGTTCAGTGGTCCTATATCAGGGGATGCTATGTTCATTGGCCCTATATCGGAGGCTGCTATGTTCATTGGCCCTATATCAGGGGAAGCTATGTTCAGTCGCCCTATATCAGAGGATGCTATGTTGAGTGGTTCTATATCAGGGGATGCTATGTTCATTGACCCTATATCAGGGGATGCTATGTTCATTGGCCCTTTGTTCAGTGGTTCTATATCAGGGGATGCTATGTTCATTGGCCCTATATCAGGGGAAGCTATGTTCAGTCGCCCAAATATCAGAGGATGCTATGTTCAGTGGTTCTATATCAGGGGATGATATGTTCATTGACCCTATATCTTGGGATGCTATGTATATTGGCCCTATGTACAGTGGTTCTATATCAGGGGATGCTATGTTCAGTGGCCCTATATCAGGGGATGTTATGTTCATTGGCCCTATAGCAGGGGATGCTATGTTCAGTGGTTCTATATCACGGGATGCTATGTTCAGTGGTTCTATATCAGGGAATGCTATGTTCAGTGGTTCTATATCAGGGGATGCTATGTTCAGTGGTTCTATGTCAGGGATGCTATGTTCATTGGCCCTATATCAGGGGATGCTATGTTCAGTGGTTCTATATCAGAGGATGCTATGTTCAGTGGTTCTATATCAGAGGATGCTATGTTCAGTGGTCCTATGTCATAGGATGTTATGTTCACTGGCCCTATATCAGGGGATGCTAAGTTCAGTGGTTCTATATCAGAGGATGCTATGTTCAGTGGTTCTATATCAGAGGATGCTATGTTCAGTGGTCCTATGTCAGAGGATGTTATGTTCAATGGCCCTATATCAGGGGATGCTAAGTTCAGTGGTTCTATATCAGAGAATGCTATGTTCAGTGGTTCTATATCAGAGGATGCTATGTTCAGCGGTCCTATATCAGGGGATGCTATGTCCATTGTCCCTATATCAGGGGATGCAATGTTCAGTGGTTCTATATCAGAGGATGCTATGTTCAGTGGTTCTATATCAGAGGATGATATGTTCAGTGGTCCTATATAAGGGGATGATATGTTCATTGACCCTATATCAGGGGATGCTATGTTCATTGGCCCTATGTTCAGTGGTTCTATATCAGGGGATGCTATGTTCAGTGGCCCTATATCAGGGGATGCTATGTTCAGTGGTTCTATGTTACGGGATGCTATGTTCAGTGGTTCTATATCTGGGGATGCTATGTTCAGTGGTTCTATATCAGGGGATGTTATGTTCAGTGGTTCTATATCAGGGGATGCTATGTTCAATGGTTTTATATCAGGGGATGCTATGTTCATTGGCCCCATATCAGGGGATGCTATGTTCATTGGCCCTATATCAGGGGATGTTATGTTCAGTGGTTCTATATCAGAGGATGCCATGTTCAGTGGTTCTATATCAGAGGATGCTATGTTCAGTGGTCCTATGTCAGAGGATGCTATTTTCATTGGCCCTATATCAGGGGATGCTATGTTCAGTGGTTCTATATCAGAGGATGCTATGCTCAGTGGTTCTATATCAGAGGATGCTATGTTCAGTGGTCCTATATCAGCGGATGTTATTTTCAGTGGTCCTATATCAGAGGATGCTATGTTCAGTGGTTCTATCTCAGAGGATGCTATGTTCAGTGGTCCTATATCAGGGGATGCTATGTTCAGTGGTTCTATATCAGGGGATGCTATGTTCAGTGGTTCTATATCAGAGGATGCTATGTCTAATGGTTCTATATCAGAGGATGATATGTTCAGTGGTCCTATATCAGGGGATGCTATGTTCATTGGCCCTATATCAGAGGATGCTATGTTCAGTGGCCCTATATCAGGGGATGCTATGTTCAGTGGTCCTATATCAGGGGATGCTATGTTCATTGGCCATATATCTGGGGATGCTATGTTCAGTGGCCATATATCAGTGTTTATTATGTTCATTGGCCATATATCAGGGGATGCTATGTTCAGTGGTTCTATATCAGGGGATGCTATGTTCATTGGCCCTATATCAGGGGATGCTAATGTCAGTGGTCCTATATCAGGGGATGCTATGTTCATTGGCCCTATATCAAGGGATGCTAAGTTCAGTGGTTCTATATCAGGGGATGCTATGTTCATTGGCCCTATATCAGAGGCTGCTAAGTTCAGTGGCCCTATATCAGGGGAAGCTATGTTCAGTCGCCCAAATATCAGAGGATGCTATGTTCATTGGTTCTATATCAGAGGATGCTATGTTCAGTGGTTCTATATCAGAGGATGATATGTTCAGTGGTCCTATATCAGGGGATGATATGTTCATTGACCCTATATCAGGGGATGCTATGTTCATTGGCCCTATGTTCAGTGGTTCTATATCAGGGGATGCTATGTTCAGTGGCCCTATATCAGGGGATGCTATGTTCATTGGCCCTATATCAGGGGATGCTATGTTCAGTGGCCCTATATCAGGGGATGCTATGTTCATTGGTCCTATATCAGAGGATGCTATGTTCAGTGGTTCTATATCAGATGATGCTATGTTCAGAGGTTCTATATCAGGGGATGCTATGTTCAGTGGTTCTATATCAGGGGATGCTATGTTCAGTGGTTCTATATCAGGGGATGCTATGTTCATTGGTTCTATATCAGGGGATGCTATATTCATTGGCCCTATATCAGGGGATGCTATGTTCATTGGCCCTATATCAGGGGATGTTATGTTCAGCGGTTCTATATCAGAGGATGCTATGTTCAGTGGTCCTATGTCAGAGGATGCTATGTTCATTGGTCCTATGTCAGGGGATGCTATGTTCAGTGGTTCTATATCAGAGAATGCAATGTTCATTGGCCCTATATCAGAGGATGATATGTTCAATGGTCCCATATCAGGGGATGCTATGTTCAGTGGCCCTATAACAAGGGATGCTAAGTTCAGTGGTTCTATATCAGGGGATGCTATGTTCAGTGGTCCTATATCAGGGGATGCTATGTTCAGTGGCCCTATATCAGAGGCTGCTATGTTCATTGGCCCTATATCAGGGGAAGCTATGTTCAGTCGCCCTATATCAGGGGAAGCTATGTTCAGTCGCCCAAATATCAGAGGATGCTATGTTCATTGGTTCTATATCAGAGGATGCTATGTTCAGTGGTTCTATATCAGAGGATGATATGTTCAGTGGTCCTATATCAGGGGATGATATGTTCATTGACCCTATATCAGGGGATGCTATGTTCATTGGCCCTATGTTCAGTCGCCCTATATCAGGGGAAGCTATGTTCAGTCGCCCAAATATCAGAGGATGCTATGTTCATTGGTTCTATATCAGAGGATGCTATGTTCAGTGGTTCTATATCAGAGGATGATATGTTCAGTGGTTCTATATCAGAGGATGCTATGTTCAGTGGTCCTATGTCAGAGGATGCTATGTTCATTGGTCCTATGTCAGGGGATGCTATGTTCAGTGGCCCTATATCAGGGGATGCTATGTTCATTGGTCCTATATCAGAGGATGCTATGTTCAGTGGTTCTATATCAGATGATGCTATGTTCAGAGGTTCTATATCAGGGGATGCTATGTTCAGTGGTTCTATATCAGGGGATGCTATGTTCAGTGGTTCTATATCAGGGGATGCTATGTTCATTGGTTCTATATCAGGGGATGCTATGTTCATTGGCCCTATATCAGGGGATGCTATGTTCATTGGCCCTATATCAGGGGATGTTATGTTCAGCGGTTCTATATCAGAGGATGCTATGTTCAGTGGTCCTATGTCAGAGGATGCTATGTTCATTGGTCCTATGTCAGGGGATGCTATGTTCAGTGGTTCTATATCAGAGAATGCAATGTTCATTGGCCCTATATCAGAGGATGATATGTTCAATGGTCCCATATCAGGGGATGCTATGTTCAGTGGCCCTATAACAAGGGATGCTAAGTTCAGTGGTTCTATATCAGGGGATGCTATGTTCAGTGGTCCTATATCAGGGGATGCTATGTTCATTGTCCCTATATCAGAGGCTGCTATGTTCATTGGCCCTATATCAGGGGAAGCTATGTTCAGTCGCCCTATATCAGGGGAAGCTATGTTCAGTCGCCCAAATATCAGAGGATGCTATGTTCATTGGTTCTATATCAGAGGATGCTATGTTCAGTGGTTCTATATCAGAGGATGATATGTTCAGTGGTCCTATATCAGGGGATGATATGTTCATTGACCCTATATCAGGGGATGCTATGTTCATTGGCCCTATGTTCAGTCGCCCTATATCAGGGGAAGCTATGTTCAGTCGCCCAAATATCAGAGGATGCTATGTTCATTGGTTCTATATCAGAGGATGCTATGTTCAGTGGTTCTATATCAGAGGATGATATGTTCAGTGGTTCTATATCAGAGGATGCTATGTTCAGTGGTCCTATGTCAGAGGATGCTATGTTCATTGGTCCTATGTCAGGGGATGCTATGTTCAGTGGTTCTATATCAGAGAATGCAATGTTCATTGGCCCTATATCAGAGGATGATATGTTCAATGGTCCCATATAAGGGGATGCTATGTTCAGTGGCCCTATAACAAGGGATGCTAAGTTCAGTGGTTCTATATCAGGGGATGCTATGTTCAGTGGTCCGATATCAGGGGATGCTATGTTCTTTGGCCCTATATCAGAGGCTGCTATGTTCATTGGCCCTATATCAGGGGAAGCTATGTTCAGTCGCCCTATATCAGGGGAAGCTATGTTCAGTCGCCCAAATATCAGAGGATGCTATGTTCATTGGTTCTATATCAGAGGATGCTATGTTCAGTGGTTCTATATCAGAGGATGATATGTTCAGTGGTCCTATATCAGGGGATGATATGTTCATTGACCCTATATCAGGGGATGCTATGTTCATTGGCCCTATGTTCAGTCGCCCTATATCAGGGGAAGCTATGTTCAGTCGCCCAAATATCAGAGGATGCTATGTTCATTGGTTCTATATCAGAGGATGCTATGTTCAGTGGTTCTATATCAGAGGATGATATGTTCAGCGGTCCTATATCAGGGGATGATATGTTCATTGACCCTATATCAGGGGATGCTATGTTCATTGGCCCTATGTTCAGTGGTTCTATATCAGGGGATGCTATGTTCAGTGGCCCTATATCAGGGGATGCTATGTTCAGTGGTTCTATATCAGAGGATGCTATGTTCAGTGGTTCTATATCAGGGGATGCTATGTTCAGTGGTTCTATATCAAGGGATGCTATGTTCAGTGGTTCTATATCAGGGGATGCTATGTTCAGTGGTTCTATATCAGGGGATGCTATGTTCTTTGGCCCTATATCAGGGGATGCTATGTTCATTGGCCCTATATCAGGGGATGTTATGTTCAGTGGTTCTATATCAGAGGATGCTATGTTCAGTGGTTCTATATCAGAGGATGCTATGTTCAGTGGTCCTATGTCAGAGGATGCTATGTTCATTGGTCCTATGTCAGGGGATGCTATGTTCAGTGGTTCTATATCAGAGAATGCTATGTTCATTGGCCCTATATCAGAGGATGATATGTTCAATGGTCCCATATCAGGGGATGCTATGTTCATTGGTCCTATATCAGGGGATGCTATGTTCATTGGCCCTATATCAGCGGATGCTATGTTCAGTGGCCATATATCAGTGTTTACTATGTTCATTGGCCATATATCAGGGGATGCTATGTTCAGTGGTCCTATATCAGGGGATGCTATGTTCATTGGCCCCATAACAAGGGATGCTAAGTTCAGTGGTTCTATATCAGGAGATGCTATGTTCAGTGGTCCTATATCAGGTGATGCTATGTTCATTGGCCCTATATCAGAGGCTGCTATGTTCATTGGCCCTATATCAGGGGAAGCTATGTTCAGTCGCCCTATATCAGAGGATGCTATGTTCAGTGGTTCTATATCAGGGGATGCTATGTTCATTGACCCTATATCAGGGGATGCTATGTTCATTGGCCCTATGTTCAGTGGTTCTATTTCAGGGGATGCTATGTTCATTGGCCCTATATCAGAGGCTGCTAAGTTCAGTGGCCCTATATCAGGGGAAGCTATGTTCAGTCGCCCAAATATCAGAGGATGCTATGTTCAGTGGTTCTATATCAGGGGATGATATGTTCATTGACCCTATATCAGGGGATGCTATGTTAATTGGCCCTATGTACAGTGGTTCTATATCAGGGGATGCTATGTTCAGTGGCCCTATATCAGGGGATGTTATGTTCATTGGCCCTATAGCAGTGGATGCTATGTTCAGTGGTTCTATATCACGGGATGATATGTTCAGTGGTTCTATATCAGGGAATGCTATGTTCAGTGGTTCTATATCAGGGGATACTATGTTCAGTGGTTCTATGTCAGGGATGCTATGTTCATTGGCCCTATATCAGGGGATGCTATGTTCAGTGGTTCTTTATCAGAGGATGCTATGTTCAGTGGTTCTATATCAGAGGATGCTATGTTCAGTGGTCCTATGTCAGAGGATGTTATGTTCATTGGCCATATATCAGGGGATGCTAAATTCAGTGGTTCTATATCAGAGTTTGCTATGTTCAGTGGTTCTATATCAGAGGATGCTATGTTCAGCGGTCCTATATCAGCAGATGCTATGTCCATTGTCCCTATATCAGGGGGTGCTATGTTCAGTGGTTCTATATCAGAGGATGCTATGTTCAGTGGTTCTATATCAGAGGATGATATGTTCAGTGGTCCTATATAAGGGGATGATAAGTTCATTGACCCTATATCAGGGGATGCTATGTTCATTGGCCCTATGTTCAGTGGTTCTATATCAGGGGATGCTATGTTCAGTGGCCCTATATCAGGGGATTCTATGTTCATTGGCCCTATATCAGGGGATGCTATGTTCAGTGGTTCTATGTTTCGGGATGCTATGTTCAGTGGTTCTATATCTGGGGATACTATGTTCAGTGGTTCTATATCAGGGGATGCTATGTTCAGTGGTTCTATATCAGGGGATGCTATGTTCAATGGTTTTATATCAGGGGATGCTATGTTCATTGGGCCCATATCAGGGGATGCTATGTTCATTGGCCCTATATCGGGGGATGTTATGTTCAGTGGTTCCATATCAGGGGATGCTATGTTCAATGGTTTTATATCAGGGGATGCTATGTTCATTGGGCCCATATCAGGGGATGCTATGTTCATTGGCCCTATATCAGGGGATGTTATGTTCAGTGGTTCTATATCAGAGGATGCTATGTTCAGTGGTTCTATATCAGAGGATGCTATGTTCAGTGGTCCTATGTCAGAGGATGCTATGTTCATTGGCCCTATATCAGGGGATGCTATGTTCAGTGGTTCTATATCAGAGGATGCTATGTTCAGTGGTGCTATATCAGAGGATGCTATGTTCAGTGGTCATATATCAGCGGATGTTATTTTCAGTGGTCCTATATCAGATAATGCTATGTTCAGTGGTTCTATATCAGAGGATGCTATGTTCAGTCGTCCTATATCAAGGGATGCTATGTTCAGTGGTTCTATATCAGGGGATGCTATGTTCAGTGGTTCTATATCCGAGGATGCTATGTTCTGTGGTCCTATATCAGCGGATGCTATGTTCATCGGCCCTATATCAGGGGATGCTATGTTCAGTGGTTCTATATCAGAGGATGCTATGTTCAATGGTTCTATATCAGAGGATGATATGTTCAGTGGTCCTATATCAGGGGATGCTATGTTCATTGGCCCTATATCAGAGGAGGCTATGTTCAGTGGCCATATATCAGGGGATGCTATGTTCAGTGGTCCTATATCAGGGGATGCTATGTTCAGTGGTTCTATTTCAGAGGATGCTATGTTCAGTGATCCTATGTCAGAGGATGTTATGTTCATTGGCCCTATATCAAGGGATGCTAAGTTCAGTGGTTCTATATCAGAGGATGCTATGTTCAGTGGTTCTATATCAGAGGATGCTATGTTCAGTGGTCCTATGTCAGAGGATGTTATGTTCATTGGCCCTATATCAGGGGATGCTAAGTTCAGTGGTTCTATATCAGAGGATGCTATGTTCAGGGGTTCTATATCAGAGGATGCTATGTTCAGCGGTCCTATATCAGCGGATGCTATGTCCATTGTCCCTATATCAGGGGATGCTATGTTCAGTGGTTCTATATCAGAGGATGCTATGTTCATTGGCCCTATATCAGGGGATGCTATGTTCAGTGGTTCTATGTTACGGGATGCTATGTTCAGTGGTTCTATATCTGGGGATGCTATGTTCAGTGGTTCTATATCAGGGGATGCTATGTTCAGTGGTTCTATATCAGGGGATGCTATGTTCAATGGTTTTATATCAGGGGATGCTATGTTCATTAGCCCCATATCAGGGGATGCTATGTTCATTGGCCCTATATCAGGGGATGTTATGTTCAGTGGTTCTATATCAGAGGATGCTATGTCCAGTGGTTCTATATCAGAGGATGCTATGTTCAGTGGTCCTATGTCAGAGGATGCTATGTTCATTGGCCCTATATCAGGGGATGCTATGTTCAGTGGTTCTATATCAGAGGATGCTATGTTCAGTGGTTCTATATCAGAGGATGCTATGTTCAGTGGTCCTATATCAGCGGATGTTATTTTCAGTGGTCCTATATCAGATAATGCTATGTTCAGTGGTTCTATATCAGAGGATGCTATGTTCAGTCGTCCTATATCAGGGGATGCTATGTTCAGTGGTTCTATATCAGGGGATGCTATGTTCAGTGGTTCTATATCCGAGGATGCTATGTTCAGTGGTCCTATATCAGCGGATGCTATGTTCATTGGCCCTATATCAGGGGATGCTATGTTCAGTGGTTCTATATCAGAGGATGCTATGTTCAATGGTTCTATATCAGAGGATGATATGTTCAGTGGTCCTATATCAGGGGATGCTATGTTCATTGGCCCTATATCAGAGGATGCTATGTTCAGTGACCCTATATCAGGGGATGATATGTTCAGTGGTCCTATATCAGGGGATGCTATGTTCATTGGCCCTATATCAGAGGATGCTATGTTCAGTGGCCCTATATCAGGGGATGCTATGTTCAGTGGTCCTATATCAGGGGATGCTATGTTCATTGGCCCTATATCAGAGGCTGCTAAGTTCAGTGGCCCTATATCAGGGGAAGCTATGTTCAGTCGCCCAAATATCAGAGGATGCTATGTTCAGTGGTTCTATATCAGGGGATGATATGTTCATTGACCCTATATCAGGGGATGCTATGTTAATTGGCCCTATGTACAGTGGTTCTATATCAGGGGATGCTATGTTCAGTGGCCCTATATCAGGGGATGTTATGTTCATTGGCCCTATAGCAGTGGATGCTATGTTCAGTGGTTCTATATCACGGGATGATATGTTCAGTGGTTCTATATCAGGGAATGCTATGTTCAGTGGTTCTATATCAGGGGATACTATGTTCAGTGGTTCTATGTCAGGGATGCTATGTTCATTGGCCCTATATCAGGGGATGCTATGTTCAGTGGTTCTTTATCAGAGGATGCTATGTTCAGTGGTTCTATATCAGAGGATGCTATGTTCAGTGGTCCTATGTCAGAGGATGTTATGTTCATTGGCCATATATCAGGGGATGCTAAATTCAGTGGTTCTATATCAGAGGATGCTATGTTCAGTGGTTCTATATCAGAGGATGCTATGTTCAGCGGTCCTATATCAGCAGATGCTATGTCCATTGTCCCTATATCAGGGGGTGCTATGTTCAGTGGTTCTATATCAGAGGATGCTATGTTCAGTGGTTCTATATCAGAGGATGATATGTTCAGTGGTCCTATATAAGGGGATGATAAGTTCATTGACCCTATATCAGGGGATGCTATGTTCATTGGCCCTATGTTCAGTGGTTCTATATCAGGGGATGCTATGTTCAGTGGCCCTATATCAGGGGATTCTATGTTCATTGGCCCTATATCAGGGGATGCTATGTTCAGTGGTTCTATGTTTCGGGATGCTATGTTCAGTGGTTCTATATCTGGGGATACTATGTTCAGTGGTTCTATATCAGGGGATGCTATGTTCAGTGGTTCTATATCAGGGGATGCTATGTTCAATGGTTTTATATCAGGGGATGCTATGTTCATTGGGCCCATATCAGGGGATGCTATGTTCATTGGCCCTATATCGGGGGATGTTATGTTCAGTGGTTCCATATCAGGGGATGCTATGTTCAATGGTTTTATATCAGGGGATGCTATGTTCATTGGGCCCATATCAGGGGATGCTATGTTCATTGGCCCTATATCAGGGGATGTTATGTTCAGTGGTTCTATATCAGAGGATGCTATGTTCAGTGGTTCTATATCAGAGGATGCTATGTTCAGTGGTCCTATGTCAGAGGATGCTATGTTCATTGGCCCTATATCAGGGGATGCTATGTTCAGTGGTTCTATATCAGAGGATGCTATGTTCAGTGGTGCTATATCAGAGGATGCTATGTTCAGTGGTCATATATCAGCGGATGTTATTTTCAGTGGTCCTATATCAGATAATGCTATGTTCAGTGGTTCTATATCAGAGGATGCTATGTTCAGTCGTCCTATATCAAGGGATGCTATGTTCAGTGGTTCTATATCAGGGGATGCTATGTTCAGTGGTTCTATATCCGAGGATGCTATGTTCTGTGGTCCTATATCAGCGGATGCTATGTTCATCGGCCCTATATCAGGGGATGCTATGTTCAGTGGTTCTATATCAGAGGATGCTATGTTCAATGGTTCTATATCAGAGGATGATATGTTCAGTGGTCCTATATCAGGGGATGCTATGTTCATTGGCCCTATATCAGAGGATGCTATGTTCAGTGGCCATATATCAGGGGATGCTATGTTCAGTGGTCCTATATCAGGGGATGCTATGTTCAGTGGTTCTATTTCAGAGGATGCTATGTTCAGTGATCCTATGTCAGAGGATGTTATGTTCATTGGCCCTATATCAAGGGATGCTAAGTTCAGTGGTTCTATATCAGAGGATGCTATGTTCAGTGGTTCTATATCAGAGGATGCTATGTTCAGTGGTCCTATGTCAGAGGATGTTATGTTCATTGGCCCTATATCAGGGGATGCTAAGTTCAGTGGTTCTATATCAGAGGATGCTATGTTCAGGGGTTCTATATCAGAGGATGCTATGTTCAGCGGTCCTATATCAGCGGATGCTATGTCCATTGTCCCTATATCAGGGGATGCTATGTTCAGTGGTTCTATATCAGAGGATGCTATGTTCATTGGCCCTATATCAGGGGATGCTATGTTCAGTGGTTCTATGTTACGGGATGCTATGTTCAGTGGTTCTATATCTGGGGATGCTATGTTCAGTGGTTCTATATCAGGGGATGCTATGTTCAGTGGTTCTATATCAGGGGATGCTATGTTCAATGGTTTTATATCAGGGGATGCTATGTTCATTAGCCCCATATCAGGGGATGCTATGTTCATTGGCCCTATATCAGGGGATGTTATGTTCAGTGGTTCTATATCAGAGGATGCTATGTCCAGTGGTTCTATATCAGAGGATGCTATGTTCAGTGGTCCTATGTCAGAGGATGCTATGTTCATTGGCCCTATATCAGGGGATGCTATGTTCAGTGGTTCTATATCAGAGGATGCTATGTTCAGTGGTTCTATATCAGAGGATGCTATGTTCAGTGGTCCTATATCAGCGGATGTTATTTTCAGTGGTCCTATATCAGATAATGCTATGTTCAGTGGTTCTATATCAGAGGATGCTATGTTCAGTCGTCCTATATCAGGGGATGCTATGTTCAGTGGTTCTATATCAGGGGATGCTATGTTCAGTGGTTCTATATCCGAGGATGCTATGTTCAGTGGTCCTATATCAGCGGATGCTATGTTCATTGGCCCTATATCAGGGGATGCTATGTTCAGTGGTTCTATATCAGAGGATGCTATGTTCAATGGTTCTATATCAGAGGATGATATGTTCAGTGGTCCTATATCAGGGGATGCTATGTTCATTGGCCCTATATCAGAGGATGCTATGTTCAGTGACCCTATATCAGGGGATGATATGTTCAGTGGTCCTATATCAGGGGATGCTATGTTCATTGGCCCTATATCAGAGGATGCTATGTTCAGTGGCCCTATATCAGGGGATGCTATGTTCAGTGGTCCTATATCAGGGGATGCTATGTTCATTGGCCATATATCAGGGGATGCTATGTTCAGTGGCCATATATCAGGGGATGCTATGTTCAGTGGTTCTATATCAGGGGATGCTATGTTCAGTGGCCCTATATCAGGGGATGCTATGTTCAGTGGTCCTATATCAGGGGATGCTATGTTCATTGGCCCTATATCAAGGGATGCTAATTTCAGTGGTTCTATATCAGGGGATGCTATATTCATTGACCCTATATCAGGGGATGATATGTTCATTGGCCCTATGTTCAGTGGTTCTATATCAGGGGATGCTATGTTCATTGGCCCTATATCAGAGGCTGCTAAGTTCAGTGGCCCTATATCAGGGGAAGCTATGTTCAGTCGCCCAAATATCAGAGGATGCTATGTTCAGTGGTTCTATATCAGGGGATGTTATGTTCATTGGCCCTATAGCAGTGGATGCTATGTTCAGTGGTTCTATATCACGGGATGCTATGTACAGTGGTTCTATAGCAGTGGATGCTATGTTCAGTGGTTCTATATCACGGGATGTTATGTTCAGTGGTTCTATATCAGGGAATGCTATGTTCAGTGGTTCTATATCAGGGGATGCTATGTTCAGTGGTTCTATGTCAGGGATGCTATGTTCATTGGCCCTATATCAGGGGATGCTATGTTCAGTGGTTCTATATCAGAGGATGCTATGTTCAGTGGTTCTATATCAGAGGATGCTATGTTCAGTGGTCCTATGTCAGAGGATGTTATGTTCACTGGCCCTATATCAGGGGATGCTAAGTTCAGTGGTTCTATATCAGAGGATGCTATGTTCAGTGGTTCTATATCAGAGGATGATATGTTCAGTGGTCCTATGTTCAGTGGTTCTATATCAGGGGATGCTATGTTCAGTGGCCCTATATCAGGGGATGCTATGTTCATTGGCCCTATATCAGGGGATGCTATGTTCAGTGGTTCTATGTTTCGGGATGCTATGTTCAGTGGTTCTATATCTGGGGATGCTATGTTCAGTGGTTCTATATCAGGGGATGCTATGTTCAGTGGTTCTATATCATGGGATGCTATGTTCAATGGTTTTATATCAGGGGATGCTATGTTCATTGGGCCCATATCAGGGGATGCTATGTTCATTGGCCCTATATCAGGGGATGTTATGTTCAGTGGTTCTATATCAGAGGATGCTATGTTCAGTGGTTCTATATCAGAGGATGCTATGTTCAGTGGTCCTATGTCAGAGGATGCTATGTTCATTGGCCCTATATCAGGGGATGCTATGTTCAGTGGTTCTATATCAGAGGATGCTATGTTCAGTGGTGCTATATCAGAGGATGCTATGTTCAGTGGTCATATATCAGCGGATGTTATTTTCAGTGGTCCTATATCAGATAATGCTATGTTCAGTGGTTCTATATCAGAGGATGCTATGTTCAGTCGTCCTATATCAGGGGATGCTATGTTCAGTGGTTCTATATCAGGGGATGCTATGTTCAGTGGTTCTATATCCGAGGATGCTATGTTCAGTGGTCCTATATCAGCGGATGCTATGTTCATTGGCCCTATATTAGGGGATGCTATGTTCAGTGGTTCTATATCAGAGGATGCTATGTTCAATGGTTCTATATCAGAGGATGATATGTTCAGTGGTCCTATATCAGGGGATGCTATGTTCATTGGCCCTATATCAGAGGATGCTATGTTCAGTGACCCTATATCAGGGGATGATATGTTCAGTGGTCCTATATCAGGGGATGCTATGTTCATTGGCCCTATATCAGAGGATGCTATGTTCAGTGGCCCTATATCAGGGGATGCTATGTTCAGTGGTCCTATATCAGGGGATGCTATGTTCATTGGCCATATATCAGGGGATGCTATGTTCAGTGGCCATATATCAGGGGATGCTATGTTCAGTGGTTCTATATCAGGGGATGCTATGTTCAGTGGCCCTATATCAGGGGATGCTATGTTCAGTGGTCCTATATCAGGGGATGCTATGTTCATTGGCCCTATATCAAGGGATGCTAATTTCAGTGGTTCTATATCAGGGGATGCTATATTCATTGACCCTATATCAGGGGATGCTATGTTCATTGGCCCTATGTTCAGTGGTTCTATATCAGGGGATGCTATGTTCATTGGCCCTATATCAGAGGCTGCTAAGTTCAGTGGCCCTATATCAGGGGAAGCTATGTTCAGTCGCCCAAATATCAGAGGATGCTATGTTCAGTGGTTCTATATCAGGGGATGATATGTTCATTGACCCTATATCAGGGGATGCTATGTTTATTGGCCCTATGTACAGTGGTTCTATATCAGGGTATGCTATGTTCAGTGGCCCTATATCAGGGGATGTTAAGTTCATTGGCCCTATAGCAGGGGATGCTATGTTCAATGGTTCTATATCACGGGATGCTATGTTCAGTGGTTCTATATCAGGGAATGCTATGTTCAGTGGTTCTATGTCAGGGATGCTATGTTCATTGGCCCTATATCAGGGGATGCTATGTTCAGTGGTTCTATATCAGAGGATGCTATGTTCAGTGGTTCTATATCAGAGGATGCTATGTTCAGTGGTCCTATGTCAGAGCATGTTATGTTCACTGGCCCTATATCAGGGGATGCTAAGTTCAGTGGTTCTATATCAGAGGATGCCATGTTCAGTGGTTCTATATCAGAGGATGCTATGTTCAGTGGTCCTATGTCAGAGGATGCTATGTTCATTGGCCCTATATCAGGGGATGCTATGTTCAGTGGTCCTATATCAGATAATGCTATGTTCAGTGGTTCTATATCAGAGGATGCTATGTTCAGTCGTCCTATATCAAGGGATGCTAAGTTCAGTGGTTCTATATCAGGGGATGCTATGTTCAGTGGTTCTATATCCGAGGATGCTATGTTCTGTGGTCCTATATCAGCGGATGCTATGTTCATTGGCCCTATATCAGGGAATGCTATGTTCAGTGGTTCTATATCAGAGGATGCTATGTTCAATGGTTCTATATCAGAGGATGATATGTTCAGTGGTCCTATATCAGGGGATGCTATGTTCATTGGCCCTATATCAGAGGATGCTATGTTCAGTGGCCATATATCAGGGGATGCTATGTTCAGTGGTCCTATATCAGGGGATGCTATGTTCAGTGGTTCTATTTCAGAGGATGCTATGTTCAGTGATCCTATGTCAGAGGATGTTATGTTCATTGGCCCTATATCAAGGGATGCTAAGTTCAGTGGTTCTATATCAGAGGATGCTATGTTCAGTGGTTCTATATCAGAGGATGCTATGTTCAGTGGTCCTATGTCAGAGGATGTTATGTTCATTGGCCCTATATCAGGGGATGCTAAGTTCAGTGGTTCTATATCAGAGGATGCTATGTTCAGGGGTTCTATATCAGAGGATGCTATGTTCAGCGGTCCTATATCAGCGGATGCTATGTCCATTGTCCCTATATCAGGGGATGCTATGTTCAGTGGTTCTATATCAGAGGATGCTATGTTCATTGGCCCTATATCAGGGGATGCTATGTTCAGTGGTTCTATGTTACGGGATGCTATGTTCAGTGGTTCTATATCTGGGGATGCTATGTTCAGTGGTTCTATATCAGGGGATGCTATGTTCAGTGGTTCTATATCAGGGGATGCTATGTTCAATGGTTTTATATCAGGGGATGCTATGTTCATTAGCCCCATATCAGGGGATGCTATGTTCATTGGCCCTATATCAGGGGATGTTATGTTCAGTGGTTCTATATCAGAGGATGCTATGTTCAGTGGTTCTATATCAGAGGATGCTATGTTCAGTGGTCCTATGTCAGAGGATGCTATGTTCATTGGCCCTATATCAGGGGATGCTATGTTCAGTGGTTCTATATCAGAGGATGCTATGTTCAGTGGTTCTATATCAGAGGATGCTATGTTCAGTGGTCCTATATCAGCGGATGTTATTTTCAGTGGTCCTATATCAGATAATGCTATGTTCAGTGGTTCTATATCAGAGGATGCTATGTTCAGTCGTCCTATATCAGGGGATGCTATGTTCAGTGGTTCTATATCAGGGGATGCTATGTTCAGTGGTTCTATATCCGAGGATGCTATGTTCAGTGGTCCTATATCAGCGGATGCTATGTTCATTGGCCCTATATCAGGGGATGCTATGTTCAGTGGTTCTATATCAGAGAATGCTATGTTCAATGGTTCTATATCAGAGGATGATATGTTCAGTGGTCCTATATCAGGGGATGCTATGTTCATTGGCCCTATATCAGAGGATGCTATGTTCAGTGACCCTATATCAGGGGATGATATGTTCAGTGGTCCTATATCAGGGGATGCTATGTTCATTGGCCCTATATCAGAGGATGCTATGTTCAGTGGCCCTATATCAGGGGATGCTATGTTCAGTGGTCCTATATCAGGGGATGCTATGTTCATTGGCCATATATCAGGGGATGCTATGTTCAGTGGCCATATATCAGTGTTTACTATGTTCATTGGCCATATATCAGGGGATGCTATGTTCAGTGGTTCTATATCAGGGGATGCTATGTTCAGTGGCCCTATATCAGGGGATGCTATGTTCAGTGGTCCTATATCAGGGGATGCTATGTTCATTGGCCCTATATCAAGGGATGCTAATTTCAGTGGTTCTATATCAGGGGATGCTATATTCATTGACCCTATATCAGGGGATGCTATGTTCATTGGCCCTATGTTCAGTGGTTCTATATCAGGGGATGCTATGTTCATTGGCCCTATATCAGAGGCTGCTAAGTTCAGTGGCCCTATATCAGGGGAAGCTATGTTCAGTCGCCCAAATATCAGAGGATGCTATGTTCAGTGGTTCTATATCAGGGGATGATATGTTCATTGACCCTATATCAGGGGATGCTATGTTTATTGGCCCTATGTACAGTGGTTCTATATCAGGGTATGCTATGTTCAGTGGCCCTATATCAGGGGATGTTATGTTCATTGGCCCTATAGCAGGGGATGCTATGTTCAATGGTTCTATATCACGGGATGCTATGTTCAGTGGTTCTATATCAGGGAATGCTATGTTCAGTGGTTCTATGTCAGGGATGCTATGTTCATTGGCCCTATATCAGGGGATGCTATGTTCAGTGGTTCTATATCAGAGGATGCTATGTTCAGTGGTTCTATATCAGAGGATGCTATGTTCAGTGGTCCTATGTCAGAGGATGTTATGTTCACTGGCCCTATATCAGGGGATGCTAAGTTCAGTGGTTCTATATCAGAGGATGCCATGTTCAGTGGTTCTATATCAGAGGATGCTATGTTCAGTGGTCCTATGTCAGAGGTTGCTATGTTCATTGGCCCTATATCAGGGGATGCTATGTTCAGTGGTTCTATAACAGAGGATGCTATGTTCAGTGGTTCTATATCAGAGGATGCTATGTTCAGTGGTCCTATATCAGCGAATGTTATTTTCAGTGGTCCTATATCAGAGGATGCTATGTTCAGTGGTTCTATATCAGGGGATGCTATGTTCAGTGGTTCTATATCAGGGGATGCTATGTTCTTTGGCCCTATATCAGGGGATGCTATGTTCATTGGCCCTATATCAGGGGATGTTATGTTCAGTGGTTCTATATCAGAGGATGCTATGTTCAGTGGTTCTATATCAGAGGATGCTATGTTCAGTGGTCCTATGTCAGAGGATGCTATGTTCATTGGTCCTATGTCAGGAGATGCTATGTTCAGTGGTTCTATATCAGAGAATGCTATGTTCATTGGCCCTATATCAGAGGATGATATGTTCAATGGTCCCATATCAGGGGATGCTATGTTCATTGGTCCTATATCAGGGGATGCTATGTTCATTGGCCCTATATCAGCGGATGATATGTTCAGTGGCCATATATCAGTGTTTACTATGTTCATTGGCCATATATCAGGGGATGCTATGTTCAGTGGTCCTATATCAGGGGATGCTATGTTCATTGGCCCTATAACAAGGGATGCTAAGTTCAGTGGTTCTATATCAGGGGATGCTATGTTCAGTGGTCCTATATCAGGGGATGCTATGTTCATTGGCCCTATATCAGAGGCTGCTATGTTCATTGGCCCTATATCAGGGGAAGCTATGTTCAGTCGCCCTATATCAGAGGATGCTATGTTCAGTGGTTCTATATCAGGGGATGCTATGTTCATTGACCCTATATCAGGGGATGCTATGCTCATTGGCCCTATGTTCAGTGGTTCTATATCAGGGGATGCTATGTTCATTGGCCCTATATCAGAGGCTGCTAAGTTCAGTGGCCCTATATCAGGGGATGTTATGTTCATTGGCCCTATAGCAGTGGATGCTATGTTCAGTGGTTCTATATCACGGGATGCTATGTACAGTGGTTCTATAGCAGTGGATGCTATGTTCAGTGGTTCTATATCACGGGATGCTATGTTCAGTGGTTCTATATCAGGGAATGCTATGTTCAGTGGTTCTATATCAGGGGATGCTATGTTCAGTGGTTCTATGTCAGGGATGCTATGTTCATTGGCCCTATATCAGGGGATGCTATGTTCAGTGGTTCTATATCAGAGGATGCTATGTTCAGTGGTTCTATATCAGAGGATGCTATGTTCAGTGGTCCTATGTCAGAGGATGTTATGTTCACTGGCCCTATATCAGGGGATGCTAAGTTCAGTGGTTCTATATCAGAGGATGCTATGTTCAGTGGTTCTATATCAGAGGATGATATGTTCAGTGGTCCTATGTTCAGTGGTTCTATATCAGGGGATGCTATGTTCAGTGGCCCTATATCAGGGGATGCTATGTTCATTGGCCCTATATCAGGGGATGCTATGTTCAGTGGTTCTATGTTTCGGGATGCTATGTTCAGTGGTTCTATATCTGGGGATGCTATGTTCAGTGGTTCTATATCAGAGGATGCCATGTTCAGTGGTTCTATATCAGAGGATGCTATGTTCAGTGGTCCTATGTCAGAGGATGCTATGTTCATTGGCCCTATATCAGGGGATGCTATGTTCAGTGGTTCTATAACAGAGGATGCTATGTTCAGTGGTTCTATATCAGAGGATGCTATGTTCAGTGGTCCTATATCAGCGAATGTTATTTTCAGTGGTCCTATATCAGAGGATGCTATGTTCAGTGGTTCTATATCAGGGGATGCTATGTTCAGTGGTTCTATATCAGGGGATGCTATGTTCTTTGGCCCTATATCAGGGGATGCTATGTTCATTGGCCCTATATCAGGGGATGTTATGTTCAGTGGTTCTATATCAGAGGATGCTATGTTCAGTGGTTCTATATCAGAGGATGCTATGTTCAGTGGTCCTATGTCAGAGGATGCTATGTTCATTGGTCCTATGTCAGGGGATGCTATGTTCAGTGGTTCTATATCAGAGAATGCTATGTTCATTGGCCCTATATCAGAGGATGATATGTTCAATGGTCCCATATCAGGGGATGCTATGTTTATTGGTCCTATATCAGGGGATGCTATGTTCATTGGCCCTATATCAGCGGATGCTATGTTCAGTGGCCATATATCAGTGTTTACTATGTTCATTGGCCATATATCAGGGGATGCTATGTTCAGTGGTCCTATATCAGGGGATGCTATGTTCATTGGCCCTATAACAAGGGATGCTAAGTTCAGTGGTTCTACATCAGGGGATGCTATGTTCAGTGGTCCTATATCAGGGGATGCTATGTTCATTGGCCCTATATCAGAGGCTGCTATGTTCATTGGCCCTATATCAGGGGAAGCTATGTTCAGTCGCCCTATATCAGAGGATGCTATGTTCAGTGGTTCTATATCAGGGGATGCTATGTTCATTGACCCTATATCAGGGGATGCTATGCTCATTGGCCCTATGTTCAGTGGTTCTATATCAGGGGATGCTATGTTCATTGGCCCTATATCAGAGGCTGCTAAGTTCAGTGGCCCTATATCAGGGGATGTTATGTTCATTGGCCCTATAGCAGTGGATGCTATGTTCAGTGGTTCTATATCACGGGATGCTATGTACAGTGGTTCTATAGCAGTGGATGCTATGTTCAGTGGTTCTATATCACGGGATGTTATGTTCAGTGGTTCTATATCAGGGAATGCTATGTTCAGTGGTTCTATATCAGGGGATGCTATGTTCAGTGGTTCTATGTCAGGGATGCTATGTTCATTGGCCCTATATCAGGGGATGCTATGTTCAGTGGTTCTATATCAGAGGATGCTATGTTCAGTGGTTCTATATCAGAGGATGCTATGTTCAGTGGTCCTATGTCAGAGGATGTTATGTTCACTGGCCCTATATCAGGGGATGCTAAGTTCAGTGGTTCTATATCAGAGGATGCTATGTTCAGTGGTTCTATATCAGAGGATGATATGTTCAGTGGTCCTATGTTCAGTGGTTCTATATCAGGGGATGCTATGTTCAGTGGCCCTATATCAGGGGATGCTATGTTCATTGGCCCTATATCAGGGGATGCTATGTTCAGTGGTTCTATGTTTCGGGATGCTATGTTCAGTGGTTCTATATCTGGGGATGCTATGTTCAGTGGTTCTATATCAGGGGATGCTATGTTCAGTGGTTCTATATCATGGGATGCTATGTTCAATGGTTTTATATCAGGGGATGCTATGTTCATTGGGCCCATATCAGGGGATGCTATGTTCATTGGCCCTATATCAGGGGATGTTATGTTCAGTGGTTCTATATCAGAGGATGCTATGTTCAGTGGTTCTATATCAGAGGATGCTATGTTCAGTGGTCCTATGTCAGAGGATGCTATGTTCATTGGCCCTATATCAGGGGATGCTATGTTCAGTGGTTCTATAACAGAGGATGCTATGTTCAGTGGTTCTATATCAGAGGATGCTATGTTCAGTGGTCCTATATCAGCGAATGTTATTTTCAGTGGTCCTATATCAGAGGATGCTATGTTCAGTGGTTCTATATCAGGGGATGCTATGTTCAGTGGTTCTATATCAGGGGATGCTATGTTCTTTGGCCCTATATCAGGGGATGCTATGTTCATTGGCTCTATATCAGGGGATGTTATGTTCAGTGGTTCTATATCAGAGGATGCTATGTTCAGTGGTTCTATATCAGAGGATGCTATGTTCAGTGGTCCTATGTCAGAGGATGCTATGTTCATTGGTCCTATGTCAGGGGATGCTATGTTCAGTGGTTCTATATCAGAGAATGCTATGTTCATTGGCCCTATATCAGAGGATGATATGTTCAATGGTCCCATATCAGGGGATGCTATGTTCATTGGTCCTATATCAGGGGATGCTATGTTCATTGGCCCTATATCAGCGGATGCTATGTTCAGTGGCCATATATCAGTGTTTACTATGTTCATTGGCCATATATCAGGGGATGCTATGTTCAGTGGTCCTATATCAGGGGATGCTATGTTCATTGGCCCTATAACAAGGGATGCTAAGTTCAGTGGTTCTATATCAGGGGATGCTATGTTCAGTGGTCCTATATCAGGGGATGCTATGTTCATTGGCCCTATATCAGAGGCTGCTATGTTCATTGGCCCTATATCAGGGGAAGCTATGTTCAGTCGCCCTATATCAGAGGATGCTATGTTCAGTGGTTCTATATCAGGGGATGCTATGTTCATTGACCCTATATCAGGGGATGCTATGCTCATTGGCCCTATGTTCAGTGGTTCTATATCAGGGGATGCTATGTTCATTGGCCCTATATCAGAGGCTGCTAAGTTCAGTGGCCCTATATCAGGGGATGTTATGTTCATTGGCCCTATAGCAGTGGATGCTATGTTCAGTGGTTCTATATCACGGGATGCTATGTACAGTGGTTCTATAGCAGTGGATGCTATGTTCAGTGGTTCTATATCACGGGATGCTATGTTCAGTGGTTCTATATCAGGGAATGCTATGTTCAGTGGTTCTATATCAGGGGATGCTATGTTCAGTGGTTCTATGTCAGGGATGCTATGTTCATTGGCCCTATATCAGGGGATGCTATGTTCAGTGGTTCTATATCAGAGGATGCTATGTTCAGTGGTTCTATATCAGAGGATGCTATGTTCAGTGGTCCTATGTCAGAGGATGTTATGTTCACTGGCCCTATATCAGGGGATGCTAAGTTCAGTGGTTCTATATCAGAGGATGCTATGTTCAGTGGTTCTATATCAGAGGATGATATGTTCAGTGGTCCTATGTTCAGTGGTTCTATATCAGGGGATGCTATGTTCAGTGGCCCTATATCAGGGGATGCTATGTTCATTGGCCCTATATCAGGGGATGCTATGTTCAGTGGTTCTATGTTTCGGGATGCTATGTTCAGTGGTTCTATATCTGGGGATGCTATGTTCAGTGGTTCTATATCAGAGGATGCAATGTTCAGTGGTTCTATATCAGAGGATGCTATGTTCAGTGGTCCTATGTCAGAGGATGCTATGTTCATTGGCCCTATATCAGGGGATGCTATGTTCAGTGGTTCTATAACAGAGGATGCTATGTTCAGTGGTTCTATATCAGAGGATGCTATGTTCAGTGGTCCTATATCAGCGAATGTTATTTTCAGCGGTCCTATATCAGAGGATGCTATGTTCAGTGGTTCTATATCAGGGGATGCTATGTTCAGTGGTTCTATATCAGGGGATGCTATGTTCTTTGGCCCTATATCAGGGGATGCTATGTTCATTGGCCCTATATCAGGGGATGTTATGTTCAGTGGTTCTATATCAGAGGATGCTATGTTCAGTGGTTCTATATCAGAGGATGCTATGTTCAGTGGTCCTATGTCAGAGGATGCTATGTTCATTGGTCCTATGTCAGGGGATGCTATGTTCAGTGGTTCTATATCAGAGAATGCTATGTTCATTGGCCCTATATCAGAGGATGATATGTTCAATGGTCCCATATCAGGGGATGCTATGTTTATTGGTCCTATATCAGGGGATGCTATGTTCATTGGCCCTATATCAGCGGATGCTATGTTCAGTGGCCATATATCAGTGTTTACTATGTTCATTGGCCATATATCAGGGGATGCTATGTTCAGTGGTCCTATATCAGGGGATGCTATGTTCATTGGCCCTATAACAAGGGATGCTAAGTTCAGTGGTTCTATATCAGGGGATGCTATGTTCAGTGGTCCTATATCAGGGGATGCTATGTTCATTGGCCCTATATCAGAGGCTGCTATGTTCATTGGCCCTATATCAGGGGAAGCTATGTTCAGTCGCCCTATATCAGAGGATGCTATGTTCAGTGGTTCTATATCAGGGGATGCTATGTTCATTGACCCTATATCAGGGGATGCTATGCTCATTGGCCCTATGTTCAGTGGTTCTATATCAGGGGATGCTATGTTCATTGGCCCTATATCAGAGGCTGCTAAGTTCAGTGGCCCTATATCAGGGGATGTTATGTTCATTGGCCCTATAGCAGTGGATGCTATGTTCAGTGGTTCTATATCACGGGATGCTATGTACAGTGGTTCTATAGCAGTGGATGCTATGTTCAGTGGTTCTATATCACGGGATGTTATGTTCAGTGGTTCTATATCAGGGAATGCTATGTTCAGTGGTTCTATATCAGGGGATGCTATGTTCAGTGGTTCTATGTCAGGGATGCTATGTTCATTGGCCCTATATCAGGGGATGCTATGTTCAGTGGTTCTATATCAGAGGATGCTATGTTCAGTGGTTCTATATCAGAGGATGCTATGTTCAGTGGTCCTATGTCAGAGGATGTTATGTTCACTGGCCCTATATCAGGGGATGCTAAGTTCAGTGGTTCTATATCAGAGGATGCTATGTTCAGTGGTTCTATATCAGAGGATGATATGTTCAGTGGTCCTATGTTCAGTGGTTCTATATCAGGGGATGCTATGTTCAGTGGCCCTATATCAGGGGATGCTATGTTCATTGGCCCTATATCAGGGGATGCTATGTTCAGTGGTTCTATGTTTCGGGATGCTATGTTCAGTGGTTCTATATCTGGGGATGCTATGTTCAGTGGTTCTATATCAGGGGATGCTATGTTCAGTGGTTCTATATCATGGGATGCTATGTTCAATGGTTTTATATCAGGGGATGCTATGTTCATTGGGCCCATATCAGGGGATGCTATGTTCATTGGCCCTATATCAGGGGATGTTATGTTCAGTGGTTCTATATCAGAGGATGCTATGTTCAGTGGTTCTATATCAGAGGATGCTATGTTCAGTGGTCCTATGTCAGAGGATGCTATGTTCATTGGCCCTATATCAGGGGATGCTATGTTCAGTGGTTCTATATCAGAGGATGCTATGTTCAGTGGTGCTATATCAGAGGATGCTATGTTCAGTGGTCATATATCAGCGGATGTTATTTTCAGTGGTCCTATATCAGATAATGCTATGTTCAGTGGTTCTATATCAGAGGATGCTATGTTCAGTCGTCCTATATCAGGGGATGCTATGTTCAGTGGTTCTATATCAGGGGATGCTATGTTCAGTGGTTCTATATCCGAGGATGCTATGTTCTGTGGTCCTATATCAGCGGATGCTATGTTCATTGGCCCTATATCAGGGGATGCTATGTTCAGTGGTTCTATATCAGAGGATGCTATGTTCAGGGGTTCTATATCAGAGGATGCTATGTTCAGCGGTCCTATATCAGCGGATGCTATGTCCATTGTCCCTATATCAGGGGATGCTATGTTCATTGGCCCTATATCAGAGGATGCTATGTTCAGTGGCCATATATCAGGGGATGCTATGTTCAGTGGTCCTATATCAGGGGATGCTATGTTCAGTGGTTCTATTTCAGAGGATGCTATGTTCAGTGATCCTATGTCAGAGGATGTTATGTTCATTGGCCCTATATCAAGGGATGCTAAGTTCAGTGGTTCTATATCAGAGGATGCTATGTTCAGTGGTTCTATATCAGAGGATGCTATGTTCAGTGGTCCTATGTCAGAGGATGTTATGTTCATTGGCCCTATATCAGGGGATGCTAAGTTCAGTGGTTCTATATCAGAGGATGCTATGTTCAGTGGTTCTATATCAGAGGATGCTATGTTCAGCGGTCCTATATCAGCGGATGCTATGTCCATTGTCCCTATATCAGGGGATGCTATGTTCAGTGGTTCTATATCAGAGGATGCTATGTTCAGTGGTTCTATATCAGAGGATGATATGTTCAGTGGTCCTATATAAGGGGATGATATGTTCATTGACCCTATATCAGGGGATGCTATGTTCATTGGCCCTATGTTCAGTGGTTCTATATCAGGGGATGCTATGTTCAGTGGCCCTATATCAGGGGATGCTATGTTCATTGGCCCTATATCAGGGGATGCTATGTTCAGTGGTTCTATGTTACGGGATGCTATGTTCAGTGGTTCTATATCTGGGGATCCTATGTTCAGTGGTTCTATATCAGGGGATGCTATGTTCAGTGGTTCTATATCATGGGATGCTATGTTCAATGGTTTTATATCAGGGGATGCTATGTTCATTGGGCCCATATCAGGGGATGCTATGTTCATTGGCCCTATATCAGGGGATGTTATGTTCAGTGGTTCTATATCAGAGGATGCAATGTTCAGTGGTTCTATATCAGAGGATGCTATGTTCAGTGGTCCTATGTCAGAGGATGCTATGTTCATTGGCCCTATATCAGGGGATGCTATGTTCAGTGGTTCTATAACAGAGGATGCTATGTTCAGTGGTTCTATATCAGAGGATGCTATGTTCAGTGGTCCTATATCAGCGAATGTTATTTTCAGTGGTCCTATATCAGAGGATGCTATGTTCAGTGGTTCTATATCAGGGGATGCTATGTTCAGTGGTTCTATATCAGGGGATGCTATGTTCTTTGGCCCTATATCAGGGGATGCTATGTTCATTGGCCCTATATCAGGGGATGTTATGTTCAGTGGTTCTATATCAGAGGATGCTATGTTCAGTGGTTCTATATCAGAGGATGCTATGTTCAGTGGTCCTATGTCAGAGGATGCTATGTTCATTGGTCCTATGTCAGGGGATGCTATGTTCAGTGGTTCTATATCAGAGAATGCTATGTTCATTGGCCCTATATCAGAGGATGATATGTTCAATGGTCCCATATCAGGGGATGCTATGTTCATTGGTCCTATATCAGGGGATGCTATGTTCATTGGCCCTATATCAGCGGATGCTATGTTCAGTGGCCATATATCAGTGTTTACTATGTTCATTGGCCATATATCAGGGGATGCTATGTTCAGTGGTCCTATATCAGGGGATGCTATGTTCATTGGCCCTATAACAAGGGATGCTAAGTTCAGTGGTTCTATATCAGGGGATGCTATGTTCAGTGGTCCTATATCAGGGGATGCTATGTTCATTGGCCCTATATCAGAGGCTGCTATGTTCATTGGCCCTATATCAGGGGAAGCTATGTTCAGTCGCCCTATATCAGAGGATGCTATGTTCAGTGGTTCTATATCAGGGGATGCTATGCTCATTGGCCCTATGTTCAGTGGTTCTATATCAGGGGATGCTATGTTCATTGGCCCTATATCAGAGGCTGCTAAGTTCAGTGGCCCTATATCAGGGGATGTTATGTTCATTGGCCCTATAGCAGTGGATGCTATGTTCAGTGGTTCTATATCACGGGATGCTATGTACAGTGGTTCTATAGCAGTGGATGCTATGTTCAGTGGTTCTATATCACGGTATGCTATGTTCAGTGGTTCTATATCAGGGAATGCTATGTTCAGTGGTTCTATATCAGGGGATGCTATGTTCAGTGGTTCTATGTCAGGGATGCTATGTTCATTGGCCCTATATCAGGGGATGCTATGTTCAGTGGTTCTATATCAGAGGATGCTATGTTCAGTGGTTCTATATCAGAGGATGCTATGTTCAGTGGTCCTATGTCAGAGGATGTTATGTTCACTGGCCCTATATCAGGGGATGCTAAGTTCAGTGGTTCTATATCAGAGGATGCTATGTTCAGTGGTTCTATATCAGAGGATGATATGTTCAGTGGTCCTATGTTCAGTGGTTCTATATCAGGGGATGCTATGTTCAGTGGCCCTATATCAGGGGATGCTATGTTCATTGGCCCTATATCAGGGGATGCTATGTTCAGTGGTTCTATGTTTCGGGATGCTATGTTCAGTGGTTCTATATCTGGGGATGCTATGTTCAGTGGTTCTATATCAGAGGATGATATGTTCAGTGGTCCTATATAAGGGGATGATATGTTCATTGACCCTATATCAGGGGATGCTATGTTCATTGGCCCTATGTTCAGTGGTTCTATATCAGGGGATGCTATGTTCAGTGGCCCTATATCAGGGGATGCTATGTTCATTGGCCCTATATCAGGGGATGCTATGTTCAGTGGTTCTATGTTACGGGATGCTATGTTCAGTGGTTCTATATCTGGGGATCCTATGTTCAGTGGTTCTATATCAGGGGATGCTATGTTCAGTGGTTCTATATCATGGGATGCTATGTTCAATGGTTTTATATCAGGGGATGCTATGTTCATTGGGCCCATATCAGGGGATGCTATGTTCATTGGCCCTATATCAGGGGATGTTATGTTCAGTGGTTCTATATCAGAGGATGCTATGTTCAGTGGTTCTATATCAGAGGATGCTATGTTCAGTGGTCCTATGTCAGAGGATGCTATGTTCATTGGCCCTATATCAGGGGATGCTATGTTCAGTGGTTCTATAACAGAGGATGCTATGTTCAGTGGTTCTATATCAGAGGATGCTATGTTCAGTGGTCCTATATCAGCGAATGTTATTTTCAGTGGTCCTATATCAGAGGATGCTATGTTCAGTGGTTCTATATCAGGGGATGCTATGTTCAGTGGTTCTATATCAGGGGATGCTATGTTCTTTGGCCCTATATCAGGGGATGCTATGTTCATTGGCCCTATATCAGGGGATGTTATGTTCAGTGGTTCTATATCAGAGGATGCTATGTTCAGTGGTTCTATATCAGAGGATGCTATGTTCAGTGGTCCTATGTCAGAGGATGCTATGTTCATTGGTCCTATGTCAGGGGATGCTATGTTCAGTGGTTCTATATCAGAGAATGCTATGTTCATTGGCCCTATATCAGAGGATGATATGTTCAATGGTCCCATATCAGGGGATGCTATGTTCATTGGTCCTATATCAGGGGATGCTATGTTCATTGGCCCTATATCAGCGGATGCTATGTTCAGTGGCCATATATCAGTGTTTACTATGTTCATTGGCCATATATCAGGGGATGCTATGTTCAGTGGTCCTATATCAGGGGATGCTATGTTCATTGGCCCTATAACAAGGGATGCTAAGTTCAGTGGTTCTATATCAGGGGATGCTATGTTCAGTGGTCCTATATCAGGGGATGCTATGTTCATTGGCCCTATATCAGAGGCTGCTATGTTCATTGGCCCTATATCAGGGGAAGCTATGTTCAGTCGCCCTATATCAGAGGATGCTATGTTCAGTGGTTCTATATCAGGGGATGCTATGTTCATTGACCCTATATCAGGGGATGCTATGCTCATTGGCCCTATGTTCAGTGGTTCTATATCAGGGGATGCTATGTTCATTGGCCCTATATCAGAGGCTGCTAAGTTCAGTGGCCCTATATCAGGGGATGTTATGTTCATTGGCCCTATAGCAGTGGATGCTATGTTCAGTGGTTCTATATCACGGGATGCTATGTACAGTGGTTCTATAGCAGTGGATGCTATGTTCAGTGGTTCTATATCACGGGATGCTATGTTCAGTGGTTCTATATCAGGGAATGCTATGTTCAGTGGTTCTATATCAGGGGATGCTATGTTCAGTGGTTCTATGTCAGGGATGCTATGTTCATTGGCCCTATATCAGGGGATGCTATGTTCAGTGGTTCTATATCAGAGGATGCTATGTTCAGTGGTTCTATATCAGAGGATGCTATGTTCAGTGGTCCTATGTCAGAGGATGTTATGTTCACTGGCCCTATATCAGGGGATGCTAAGTTCAGTGGTTCTATATCAGAGGATGCTATGTTCAGTGGTTCTATATCAGAGGATGATATGTTCAGTGGTCCTATGTTCAGTGGTTCTATATCAGGGGATGCTATGTTCAGTGGCCCTATATCAGGGGATGCTATGTTCATTGGCCCTATATCAGGGGATGCTATGTTCAGTGGTTCTATGTTTCGGGATGCTATGTTCAGTGGTTCTATATCTGGGGATGCTATGTTCAGTGGTTCTATATCAGAGGATGCAATGTTCAGTGGTTCTATATCAGAGGATGCTATGTTCAGTGGTCCTATGTCAGAGGATGCTATGTTCATTGGCCCTATATCAGGGGATGCTATGTTCAGTGGTTCTATAACAGAGGATGCTATGTTCAGTGGTTCTATATCAGAGGATGCTATGTTCAGTGGTCCTATATCAGCGAATGTTATTTTCAGTGGTCCTATATCAGAGGATGCTATGTTCAGTGGTTCTATATCAGGGGATGCTATGTTCAGTGGTTCTATATCAGGGGATGCTATGTTCTTTGGCCCTATATCAGGGGATGCTATGTTCATTGGCCCTATATCAGGGGATGTTATGTTCAGTGGTTCTATATCAGAGGATGCTATGTTCAGTGGTTCTATATCAGAGGATGCTATGTTCAGTGGTCCTATGTCAGAGGATGCTATGTTCAGTGGTCCTATGTCAGGGGATGCTATGTTCAGTGGTTCTATATCAGAGAATGCTATGTTCATTGGCCCTATATCAGAGGATGATATGTTCAATGGTCCCATATCAGGGGATGCTATGTTTATTGGTCCTATATCAGGGGATGCTATGTTCATTGGCCCTATATCAGCGGATGCTATGTTCAGTGGCCATATATCAGTGTTTACTATGTTCATTGGCCATATATCAGGGGATGCTATGTTCAGTGGTCCTATAT
Organism: Saccoglossus kowalevskii; assembly: GCF_978046115.1. Taxonomy (NCBI): domain Eukaryota; kingdom Metazoa; phylum Hemichordata; class Enteropneusta; family Harrimaniidae; genus Saccoglossus; species Saccoglossus kowalevskii. The sequence goes on along the minus strand of NC_140643.1, from coordinate 10,598,717 downwards.
CAGGGGATGCTATGTTCATTGGCCCTATAACAAGGGATGCTAAGTTCAGTGGTTCTATATCAGGGGATGCTATGTTCAGTGGTCCTATATCAGGGGATGCTATGTTCATTGGCCCTATATCAGAGGCTGCTATGTTCATTGGCCCTATATCAGGGGAAGCTATGTTCAGTCGCCCTATATCAGAGGATGCTATGTTCAGTGGTTCTATATCAGGGGATGCTATGTTCATTGACCCTATATCAGGGGATGCTATGCTCATTGGCCCTATGTTCAGTGGTTCTATATCAGGGGATGCTATGTTCATTGGCCCTATATCAGAGGCTGCTAAGTTCAGTGGCCCTATATCAGGGGATGTTATGTTCATTGGCCCTATAGCAGTGGATGCTATGTTCAGTGGTTCTATATCACGGGATGCTATGTACAGTGGTTCTATAGCAGTGGATGCTATGTTCAGTGGTTCTATATCACGGGATGTTATGTTCAGTGGTTCTATATCAGGGAATGCTATGTTCAGTGGTTCTATATCAGGGGATGCTATGTTCAGTGGTTCTATGTCAGGGATGCTATGTTCATTGGCCCTATATCAGGGGATGCTATGTTCAGTGGTTCTATATCAGAGGATGCTATGTTCAGTGGTTCTATATCAGAGGATGCTATGTTCAGTGGTCCTATGTCAGAGGATGTTATGTTCACTGGCCCTATATCAGGGGATGCTAAGTTCAGTGGTTCTATATCAGAGGATGCTATGTTCAGTGGTTCTATATCAGAGGATGATATGTTCAGTGGTCCTATGTTCAGTGGTTCTATATCAGGGGATGCTATGTTCAGTGGCCCTATATCAGGGGATGCTATGTTCATTGGCCCTATATCAGGGGATGCTATGTTCAGTGGTTCTATGTTTCGGGATGCTATGTTCAGTGGTTCTATATCTGGGGATGCTGTGTTCAGTGGTTCTATATCAGGGGATGCTATGTTCAGTGGTTCTATATCATGGGATGCTATGTTCAATGGTTTTATATCAGGGGATGCTATGTTCATTGGGCCCATATCAGGGGATGCTATGTTCATTGGCCCTATATCAGGGGATGTTATGTTCAGTGGTTCTATATCAGAGGATGCTATGTTCAGTGGTTCTATATCAGAGGATGCTATGTTCAGTGGTCCTATGTCAGAGGATGCTATGTTCATTGGCCCTATATCAGGGGATGCTATGTTCAGTGGTTCTATATCAGAGGATGCTATGTTCAGTGGTGCTATATCAGAGGATGCTATGTTCAGTGGTCATATATCAGCGGATGTTATTTTCAGTGGTCCTATATCAGATAATGCTATGTTCAGTGGTTCTATATCAGAGGATGCTATGTTCAGTCGTCCTATATCAGGGGATGCTATGTTCAGTGGTTCTATATCAGGGGATGCTATGTTCAGTGGTTCTATATCCGAGGATGCTATATTCTGTGGTCCTATATCAGCGGATGCTATGTTCATTGGCCCTATATCAGGGGATGCTATGTTCAGCGGTTCTATATCAGAGGATGCTATGTTCAGGGGTTCTATATCAGAGGATGCTATGTTCAGCGGTCCTATATCAGCGGATGCTATGTCCATTGTCCCTATATCAGGGGATGCTATGTTCATTGGCCCTATATCAGAGGATGCTATGTTCAGTGGCCATATATCAGGGGATGCTATGTTCAGTGGTCCTATATCAGGGGATGCTATGTTCAGTGGTTCTATTTCAGAGGATGCTATGTTCAGTGATCCTATGTCAGAGGATGTTATGTTCATTGGCCCTATATCAAGGGATGCTAAGTTCAGTGGTTCTATATCAGAGGATGCTATGTTCAGTGGTTCTATATCAGAGGATGCTATGTTCAGTGGTCCTATGTCAGAGGATGTTATGTTCATTGGCCCTATATCAGGGGATGCTAAGTTCAGTGGTTCTATATCAGAGGATGCTATGTTCAGTGGTTCTATATCAGAGGATGCTATGTTCAGCGGTCCTATATCAGCGGATGCTATGTCCATTGTCCCTATATCAGGGGATGCTATGTTCAGTGGTTCTATATCAGAGGATGCTATGTTCAGTGGTTCTATATCAGAGGATGATATGTTCAGTGGTCCTATATAAGGGGATGATATGTTCATTGACCCTATATCAGGGGATGCTATGTTCATTGGCCCTATGTTCAGTGGTTCTATATCAGGGGATGCTATGTTCAGTGGCCCTATATCAGGGGATGCTATGTTCATTGGCCCTATATCAGGGGATGCTATGTTCAGTGGTTCTATGTTACGGGATGCTATGTTCAGTGGTCCTATATCTGGGGATCCTATGTTCAGTGGTTCTATATCAGGGGATGCTATGTTCAGTGGTTCTATATCAGGGGATGCTATGTTCAATGGTTTTATATCAGGGGATGCTATGTTCATTAGCCCCATATCAGGGGATGCTATGTTCATTGGCCCTATATCAGGGGATGTTATGTTCAGTGGTTCTATATCAGAGGATGCTATGTTCAGTGGTTCTATATCAGAGGATGCTATGTTCAGTGGTCCTATGTCAGAGGATGCTATGTTCATTGGCCCTATATCAGGGGATGCTATGTTCAGTGGTTCTATATCAGAGGATGCTATGTTCAGTGGTTCTATATCAGAGGATGCTATGTTCAGTGGTCCTATATCAGCGGATGTTATTTTCAGTGGTCCTATATCAGATAATGCTATGTTCAGTGGTTCTATATCAGAGGATGCTATGTTCAGTCGTCCTATATCAGGGGATGCTATGTTCAGTGGTTCTATATCAGGGGATGCTATGTTCAGTGGTTCTATATCCGAGGATGCTATGTTCAGTGGTCCTATATCAGCGGATGCTATGTTCATTGGCCCTATATCAGGGGATGCTATGTTCAGTGGTTCTATATCAGAGGATGCTATGTTCAATGGTTCTATATCAGAGGATGATATGTTCAGTGGTCCTATATCAGGGGATGCTATGTTCATTGGCCCTATATCAGAGGATGCTATGTTCAGTGACCCTATATCAGGTTATGCTATGTTCAGTGGTCCTATATCAGGGGATGCTATGTTCATTGGCCCTATATCAGAGGATGCTATGTTCAGTGGCCCTATATCAGGGGATGCTATGTTCAGTGGTCCTATATCAGGGGATGCTATGTTCATTGGCCATATATCAGGGGATGCTATGTTCAGTGGCCATATATCAGTGTTTACTATGTTCATTGGCCATATATCAGGGGATGCTATGTTCAGTGGTTCTATATCAGGGGATGCTATGTTCATTGGCCCTATATCAGGGGATGCTATGTTCAGTGGTCCTATATCAGGGGATGCTATGTTCATTGGCCCTATATCAAGGGATGCTAATTTCAGTGGTTCTATATCAGGGGATGCTATGTTCATTGACCCTATATCAGGGGATGCTATGTTCATTGGCCCTATGTTCAGTGGTTCTATATCAGGGGATGCTATGTTCATTGGCCCTATATCAGAGGCTGCTAAGTTCAGTGGCCCTATATCAGGGGAAGCTATGTTCAGTCGCCCAAATATCAGAGGATGCTATGTTCAGTGGTTCTATATCAGGGGATGATATGTTCATTGACCCTATATCAGGGGATGCTATGTTTATTGGCCCTATGTACAGTGGTTCTATATCAGGGGATGCTATGTTCAGTGGCCCTATATCAGGGGATATTATGTTCATTGGCCCTATAGCAGGGGATGCTATGTTCAGTGGTTCTATATCACGGGATGCTATGTTCAGTGGTTCTATATCAGGGAATGCTATGTTCAGTGGTTCTATGTCAGGGATGCTATGTTCATTGGCCCTATATCAGGGGATGCTATGTTCAGTGGTTCTATATCAGAGGATGCTATGTTCAGTGGTTCTATATCAGAGGATGCTATGTTCAGTGGTCCAATGTCAGAGGATGTTATGTTCACTGGCCCTATATCAGGGGATGCTAAGTTCAGTGGTTCTATATCAGAGGATGCTATGTTCAGTGGTTCTATATCAGAGGATGCTATGTTCAGTGGTCCTATGTCAGAGGATGTTATGTTCATTGGCCCTATATCAGGGGATGCTAAGTTCAGTGGTTCTATATCAGAGGATACTATGTTCAGTGGTTCTATATCAGAGGATGCTATGTTCAGCGGTCCTATATCAGCGGATGCTATGTCCATTGTCCCTATATCAGGGGATGCTATGTTCAGTGGTTCTATATCAGAGGATGCTATGTTCAGTGGTTCTATATCAGAGGATGATATGTTCAGTGGTCCTATATAAGGGGATGATATGTTCATTGACCCTATATCAGGGGATGCTATGTTCATTGGCCCTATGTTCAGTGGTTCTATATCAGGGGATGCTATGTTCAGTGGCCCTATATCAGGGGATGCTATGTTCATTGGCCCTATATCAGGGGATGCTATGTTCAGTGGTTCTATGTTACGGGATGCTATGTTCAGTGGTCCTATATCTGGGGATCCTATGTTCAGTGGTTCTATATCAGGGGATGCTATGTTCAGTGGTTCTATATCAGGGGATGCTATGTTCAATGGTTTTATATCAGGGGATGCTATGTTCATTAGCCCCATATCAGGGGATGCTATGTTCATTGGCCCTATATCAGGGGATGTTATGTTCAGTGGTTCTATATCAGAGGATGCTATGTTCAGTGGTTCTATATCAGAGGATGCTATGTTCAGTGGTCCTATGTCAGAGGATGCTATGTTCATTGGCCCTATATCAGGGGATGCTATGTTCAGTGGTTCTATATCAGAGGATGCTATGTTCAGTGGTTCTATATCAGAGGATGCTATGTTCAGTGGTCCTATATCAGCGGATGTTATTTTCAGTGGTCCTATATCAGATAATGCTATGTTCAGTGGTTCTATATCAGAGGATGCTATGTTCAGTCGTCCTATATCAGGGGATGCTATGTTCAGTGGTTCTATATCAGGGGATGCTATGTTCAGTGGTTCTATATCCGAGGATGCTATGTTCAGTGGTCCTATATCAGCGGATGCTATGTTCATTGGCCCTATATCAGGGGATGCTATGTTCAGTGGTTCTATATCAGAGGATGCTATGTTCAATGGTTCTATATCAGAGGATGATATGTTCAGTGGTCCTATATCAGGGGATGCTATGTTCATTGGCCCTATATCAGAGGATGCTATGTTCAGTGACCCTATATCAGGGGATGCTATGTTCAGTGGTCCTATATCAGGGGATGCTATGTTCATTGGCCCTATATCAGTGGATGCTATGTTCAGTGGCCCTATATCAGGGGATGCTATGTTCAGTGGTCCTATATCAGGGGATGCTATGTTCATTGGCCATATATCAGGGGATGCTATGTTCAGTGGCCATATATCAGTGTTTACTATGTTCATTGGCCATATATCAGGGGATGCTATGTTCAGTGGTTCTATATCAGGGGATGCTATGTTCATTGGCCCTATATCAGGGGATGCTATGTTCAGTGGTCCTATATCAGGGGATGCTATGTTCATTGGCCCTATATCAAGGGATGCTAATTTCAGTGGTTCTATATCAGGGGATGCTATGTTCATTGACCCTATATCAGGGGATGCTATGTTCATTGGCCCTATGTTCAGTGGTTCTATATCAGGGGATGCTATGTTCATTGGCCCTATATCAGAGGCTGCTAAGTTCAGTGGCCCTATATCAGGGGAAGCTATGTTCAGTCGCCCAAATATCAGAGGATGCTATGTTCAGTGGTTCTATATCAGGGGATGATATGTTCATTGACCCTATATCAGGGGATGCTATGTTTATTGGCCCTATGTACAGTGGTTCTATATCAGGGGATGCTATGTTCAGTGGCCCTATATCAGGGGATATTATGTTCATTGGCCCTATAGCAGGGGATGCTATGTTCAGTGGTTCTATATCACGGGATGCTATGTTCAGTGGTTCTATATCAGGGAATGCTATGTTCAGTGGTTCTATGTCAGGGATGCTATGTTCATTGGCCCTATATCAGGGGATGCTATGTTCAGTGGTTCTATATCAGAGGATGCTATGTTCAGTGGTTCTATATCAGAGGATGCTATGTTCAGTGGTCCAATGTCAGAGGATGTTATGTTCACTGGCCCTATATCAGGGGATGCTAAGTTCAGTGGTTCTATATCAGAGGATGCTATGTTCAGTGGTTCTATATCAGAGGATGCTATGTTCAGTGGTCCTATGTCAGAGGATGCTATGTTCATTGGCCCTATATCAGGGGATGCTATGTTCAGTGGTTCTATAACAGAGGATACTATGTTCAGTGGTTCTATATCAGAGGATGCTATGTTCAGTGGTCCTATATCAGCGAATGTTATTTTCAGTGGTCCTATATCAGGGGATGCTATGTTCAGTGGTTCTATATCAGAGGATGCTATGTTCAGTGGTCCTATATCAGGGGATGCTATGTTCAGTGGTTCTATATCAGGGGATGCTATGTTCAGTGGTTCTATATCCGAGGATGCTATGTTCAGTGGTCCTATATCAGCGGATGCTATGTTCATTGGCCCGATATCAGGCGATGCTATGTTCAGTGGTTCTATATCAGAGGATGCTATGTTCAATGGTTCTATATCAGAGGATGATATGTTCAGTGGTCCTATATCAGGGGATGCTATGTTCATTGGCCCTATATCAGAGGATGCTATGTTCAGTGGCCCTTATATCAGGGGATGCTATGTTCAGTGGTCCTATATCAGGGGATGCTATGTTCATTGGCCATATATCAGGGGATGCTATGTTCAGTGGCCATATATCAGGGGATGTTATGTTCAGTGATTCTGTATCAGGGGATGATATGTTCAGTGGTCCTATATCAGTTGATGCTATGTTCATTGGCCCCATATCAGCGGATGCTATGTTCATTGGCCCTATATCAGCGGATGCTATGTTCAGTGGCCCTATATCAGGGGATGCTATGTTCAGTGGCCATATATCAGGGGATGCTATGTTCAGTGGCCATATATCAGGGGATGCTATGTTCAGTGATTCTATATCAGGGGATGCTATGTTCATTGGCCATATATCAGGGGATGCTATGTTCATTGGCCATATATCAGGGGATGCTATGTTCAGTGGCCATATATCAGAGGATGCTATGTTCAGTGGTCCTATATCAGAGGATGCTATGTTCAGTGGTCCTATATCAGGGGATGCTATGTTCATTGGCCCTATATCAGAGGATGCTATGTTCAGTGGCCCTATATCATTGGATGCTATGTTCAGTGGTCCTATATCAGGGGATGCTATGTTCATTGGCCCTATATCAGGGGATGCTAAGTTCAGTGGTTCTATATCAGAGGATGCTATGTTCAGTGGTTCTATATCAGAGGATGCTATGTTCAATGGTTCTATATCAGAGGATGATAAGTTCAGTGGTCCTATATCAGGGGATGCTATGTTCATTGGCCCTATATCAGAGGATGCTATGTTCAGTGGCCCTTATATCAGGGGATGCTATGTTCAGTGGTCCTATATCAGGGGATGCTATGTTCATTGGCCATATATCAGGGGATGCTATGTTCAGTGGCCATATATCAGGGGATGTTATGTTCAGTGATTCTGTATCAGGGGATGATATGTTCAGTGGTCCTATATCAGTTGATGCTATGTTCATTGGCCCCATATCAGCGGATGCTATGTTCATTGGCCCTATATCAGCGGATGCTATGTTCAGTGGCCCTATATCAGGGGATGCTATGTTCAGTGGCCATATATCAGGGGATGCTATGTTCAGTGGCCATATATCAGGGGATGCTATGTTCAGTGATTCTATATCAGGGGATGCTATGTTCATTGGCCATATATCAGGGGATGCTATGTTCATTGGCCATATATCAGGGGATGCTATGTTCAGTGGCCATATATCAGAGGATGCTATGTTCAGTGGTCCTATATCAGAGGATGCTATGTTCAGTGGTCCTATATCAGGGGATGCTATGTTCATTGGCCCTATATCAGAGGATGCTATGTTCAGTGGCCCTATATCATTGGATGCTATGTTCAGTGGTCCTATATCAGGGGATGCTATGTTCATTGGCCCTATATCAGGGGATGCTAAGTTCAGTGGTTCTATATCAGAGGATGCTATGTTCAGTGGTTCTATATCAGAGGATGCTATGTTCAGTGGTCCTATGTCAGAGGATGTTATGTTCATTGGCCCTATATCAGGGGATGATAAGTTCAGTGGTTCTATATCAGAGGATGCTATGTTCAGTGGTTCTATATCAGAGGATGCTATGTTCAGTGGTCCTATGTCAGAGGATGCAATGTTCACTGGCCCTATATCAGGGGATGCTAAGTTCAGTGGTTCTATATCAGAGGATGCTATGTTCAGTGGTTCTATATCAGAGGATGCTATGTTCAGTGGTCCTATGTCAGAGGATGTTATGTTCATTGGCCCTATATCAGGGGATGCTAAGTTCAGTGGTTCTATATCAGAGGATGCTATATTCAGTGGTTCTATATCAGAGGATGCTATGTTCAGCGGTCCTATATCAGCGGATGCTATGTCCATTGTCCCTATATCAGGGGATGCTATGTTCAGTGGTTCTATATCAGAGGATGCTATGTTCAGTGGTTCTATATCAGAGGATGATATGTTCAGTGGTCCTATATAAGGGGATGATATGTTCATTGACCCTATATCAGGGGATGCTATGTTCATTGGCCCTATGTTCAGTGGTTCTATATCAGGGGATGCTATGTTCAGTGGCCCTATATCAGGGGATGCTATGTTCAGTGGTTCTATATCAGGGGATGCTATGTTCAATGGTTTTATATCAGGGGATGCTATGTTCATTAGCCCCATATCAGGGGATGCTATGTTCATTGGCCCTATATCAGGGGATGTTATGTTCAGTGGTTCTATATCAGAGGATGCTATGTTCAGTGGTTTTATATCAGAGGATGCTATGTTCAGTGGTCCTATGTCAGAGGATGCTATGTTCATTGGCCCTATATCAGGGGATGCTATGTTCAGTGGTTCTATATCAGAGGATGCTATGTTCAGTGGTTCTATATCAGAGGATGCTATGTTCAGTGGTCCTATATCAGCGGATGTTATTTTCAGTGGTCCTATATCAGATAATGCTATGTTCAGTGGTTCTATATCAGAGGATGCTATGTTCAGTCGTCCTATATCAGGGGATGCTATGTTCAGTGGTTCTATATCAGGGGATGCTATGTTCAGTGGTTCTATATCCGAGGATGCTATGTTCAGTGGTCCTATATCAGCGGATGCTATGTTCATTGGCCCTATATCAGGGGATGCTATGTTCAGTGGTTCTATATCAGAGGATGCTATGTTCAATGGTTCTATATCAGAGGATGATATGTTCAGTGGTCCTATATCAGGGGATGCTATGTTCATTGGCCCTATATCAGAGGATGCTATGTTCAGTGACCCTATATCAGGGGATGCTATGTTCAGTGGTCCTATATCAGGGGATGCTATGTTCATTGGCCCTATATCAGAGGATGCTATGTTCAGTGGCCCTATATCAGGGGATGCTATGTTCAGTGGTCCTATATCAGGGGATGCTATGTTCATTGGCCATATATCAGGGGATGCTATGTTCAGTGGCCATATATCAGTGTTTACTATGTTCATTGGCCATATATCAGGGGATGCTATGTTCAGTGGTTCTATATCAGGGGATGCTATGTTCATTGGCCCTATATCAGGGGATGCTATGTTCAGTGGTCCTATATCAGGGGATGCTATGTTCATTGGCCCTATATCAAGGGATGCTAATTTCAGTGGTTCTATATCAGGGGATGCTATGTTCATTGACCCTATATCAGGGGATGCTATGTTCATTGGCCCTATGTTCAGTGGTTCTATATCAGGGGATGCTATGTTCATTGGCCCTATATCAGAGGCTGCTAAGTTCAGTGGCCCTATATCAGGGGAAGCTATGTTCAGTCGCCCAAATATCAGAGCATGCTATGTTCAGTGGTTCTATATCAGGGGATGATATGTTCATTGACCCTATATCAGGGGATGCTATGTTTATTGGCCCTATGTACAGTGGTTCTATATCAGGGAATGCTATGTTCAGTGGTTCTATGTCAGGGATGCTATGTTCATTGGCCCTATATCAGGGGATGCTATGTTCAGTGGTTCTATATCAGAGGATGCTATGTTCAGTGGTTCTATATCAGAGGATGCTATGTTCAGTGGTCCTATGTCAGAGGATGTTATGTTCACTGGCCCTATATCAGGGGATGCTAAGTTCAGTGGTTCTATATCAGAGGATGCTATGTTCAGTGGTTCTATATCAGAGGATGCTATGTTCAGTGGTCCTATGTCAGAGGATGCTATGTTCATTGGCCCTATATCAGGGGATGCTATGTTCAGTGGTTCTATAACAGAGGATGCTATGTTCAGTGGTTCTATATCAGAGGATGCTATGTTCAGTGGTCCTATGTCAGAGGATGCTATGTTCATTGGCCCTATATCAGGGGATGCTATGTTCAGTGGTTCTATAACAGAGGATGCTATGTTCAGTGGTTCTATATCAGAGGATGCTATGTTCAGTGGTCCTATATCAGCGGATGTTATTTTCAGTGGTCCTATATCAGATAATGCTATGTTCAGTGGTTCTATATCAGAGGATGCTATGTTCAGTCGTCCTATATCAGGGGATGCTATGTTCAGTGGTTCTATATCAGGGGATGCTATGTTCAGTGGTTCTATATCCGAGGATGCTATGTTCAGTGGTCCTATATCAGCGGATGCTATGTTCATTGGCCCTATATCAGGGGATGCTATGTTCAGTGGTTCTATATCAGAGGATGCTATGTTCAATGGTTCTATATCAGAGGATGATATGTTCAGTGGTCCTATATCAGGGGATGCTATGTTCATTGGCCCTATATCAGAGGATGCTATGTTCAGTGACCCTATATCAGGGGATGCTATGTTCAGTGGTCCTATATCAGGGGATGCTATGTTCATTGGCCCTATATCAGAGGATGCTATGTTCAGTGGCCCTATATCAGGGGATGCTATGTTCAGTGGTCCTATATCAGGGGATGCTATGTTCATTGGCCATATATCAGGGGATGCTATGTTCAGTGGCCATATATCAGTGTTTACTATGTTCATTGGCCATATATCAGGGGATGCTATGTTCAGTGGTTCTATATCAGGGGATGCTATGTTCATTGGCCCTATATCAGGGGATGCTATGTTCAGTGGTCCTATATCAGGGGATGCTATGTTCATTGGCCCTATATCAAGGGATGCTAATTTCAGTGGTTCTATATCAGGGGATGCTATGTTCATTGACCCTATATCAGGGGATGCTATGTTCATTGGCCCTATGTTCAGTGGTTCTATATCAGGGGATGCTATGTTCATTGGCCCTATATCAGAGGCTGCTAAGTTCAGTGGCCCTATATCAGGGGAAGCTATGTTCAGTCGCCCAAATATCAGAGCATGCTATGTTCAGTGGTTCTATATCAGGGGATGATATGTTCATTGACCCTATATCAGGGGATGCTATGTTTATTGGCCCTATGTACAGTGGTTCTATATCAGGGGATGCTATGTTCAGTGGCCCTATATCAGGGGATGTTATGTTCATTGGCCCTATAGCAGGGGATGCTATGTTCAGTGGTTCTATATCACGGGATGCTATGTTCAGTGGTTCTATATCAGGGAATGCTATGTTCAGTGGTTCTATGTCAGGGATGCTATGTTCATTGGCCCTATATCAGGGGATGCTATGTTCAGTGGTTCTATATCAGAGGATGCTATGTTCAGTGGTTCTATATCAGAGGATGCTATGTTCAGTGGTCCTATGTCAGAGGATGTTATGTTCACTGGCCCTATATCAGGGGATGCTAAGTTCAGTGGTTCTATATCAGAGGATGCTATGTTCAGTGGTTCTATATCAGAGGATGCTATGTTCAGTGGTCCTATGTCAGAGGATGCTATGTTCATTGGCCCTATATCAGGGGATGCTATGTTCAGTGGTTCTATAACAGAGGATGCTATGTTCAGTGGTTCTATATCAGAGGATGCTATGTTCAGTGGTCCTATATCAGCGAATGTTATTTTCAGTGGTCCTATATCAGGGGATGCTATGTTCAGTGGTTCTATATCAGAGAATGCTATGTTCAGTGGTCCTATATCAGGGGATGCTATGTTCAGTGGTTCTATATCAGGGGATGCTATGTTCAGTGGTTCTATATCCGAGGATGCTATGTTCAGTGGTCCTATATCAGCGGATGCTATGTTCATTGGCCCGATATCAGGCGATGCTATGTTCAGTGGTTCTATATCAGAGGATGCTATGTTCAATGGTTCTATATCAGAGGATGATATGTTCAGTGGTCCTATATCAGGGGATGCTATGTTCATTGGCCCTATATCAGAGGATGCTATGTTCAGTGGCCCTTATATCAGGGGATGCTATGTTCAGTGGTCCTATATCAGGGGATGCTATGTTCATTGGCCATATATCAGGGGATGCTATGTTCAGTGGCCATATATCAGGGGATGTTATGTTCAGTGATTCTGTATCAGGGGATGATATGTTCAGTGGTCCTATATCAGTTGATGCTATGTTCATTGGCCCCATATCAGCGGATGCTATGTTCATTGGCCCTATATCAGCGGATGCTATGTTCAGTGGCCCTATATCAGGGGATGCTATGTTCAGTGGCCATATATCAGGGGATGCTATGTTCAGTGGCCATATATCAGGGGATGCTATGTTCAGTGATTCTATATCAGGGGATGCTATGTTCATTGGCCATATATCAGGGGATGCTATGTTCATTGGCCATATATCAGGGGATGCTATGTTCAGTGGCCATATATCAGAGGATGCTATGTTCAGTGGTCCTATATCAGAGGATGCTATGTTCAGTGGTCCTATATCAGGGGATGCTATGTTCATTGGCCCTATATCAGAGGATGCTATGTTCAGTGGCCCTATATCATTGGATGCTATGTTCAGTGGTCCTATATCAGGGGATGCTATGTTCATTGGCCCTATATCAGGGGATGCTAAGTTCAGTGGTTCTATATCAGAGGATGCTATGTTCAGTGGTTCTATATCAGAGGATGCTATGTTCAGTGGTCCTATGTCAGAGGATGTTATGTTCATTGGCCCTATATCAGGGGATGATAAGTTCAGTGGTTCTATATCAGAGGATGCTATGTTCAGTGGTTCTATATCAGAGGATGCTATGTTCAGTGGTCCTATGTCAGAGGATGCAATGTTCACTGGCCCTATATCAGGGGATGCTAAGTTCAGTGGTTCTATATCAGAGGATGCTATGTTCAGTGGTTCTATATCAGAGGATGCTATGTTCAGTGGTCATTTGTCAGAGGATGTTATGTTCATTGGCCCTATATCAGGGGATGCTAAGTTCAGTGGTTCTATATCAGAGGATGCTATATTCAGTGGTTCTATATCAGAGGATGCTATGTTCAGCGGTCCTATATCAGCGGATGCTATGTCCATTGTCCCTATATCAGGGGATGCTATGTTCAGTGGTTCTATATCAGAGGATGCTATGTTCAGTGGTTCTATATCAGAGGATGATATGTTCAGTGGTCCTATATAAGGGGATGATATGTTCATTGACCCTATATCAGGGGATGCTATGTTCATTGGCCCTATGTTCAGTGGTTCTATATCAGGGGATGCTATGTTCAGTGGCCCTATATCAGGGGATGCTATGTTCATTGGCCCTATATCAGGGGATGCTATGTTCAGTGGTTCTATGTTACGGGATGCTATGTTCAGTGGTTCTATATCTGGGGATGCTATGTTCAGTGGTTCTATATCAGGGGATGCTATGTTCAGTGGTTCTATATCAGGGGATGCTATGTTCAATGGTTTTATATCAGGGGATGTTATGTTCATTGGCCCCATATCAGGGGATGCTATGTTCATTGGCCCTATATCAGGGGATGTTATGTTCAGTGGTTCTATATCAGAGGATGCTATGTTCAGTGGTTCTATATCAGAGGATGCTATGTTCAGTGGTCCTATGTCAGAGGATGCTATGTTCATTGGCCCTATATCAGAGGATGCTATGTTCAGTGGTTCTATATCAGAGGATGCTATGTTCAGTGGTCCTATATCAGCGAATGTTATTTTCAGTGGTCCTATATCAGAGGATGCTATGTTCAGTGGTTCTATATCAGAGGATGCTATGTTCAGTGGTCCTATATCAGGGGATGCTATGTTCAGTGGTTCTATATCAGGGGATGCTATGTTCAGTGGTTCTATATCCGAGGATGCTATGTTCAGTGGTCCTATATCAGCGGATGCTATGTTCATTGGCCATATATCAGGGGATGCTATGTTCAGTGGCCATATATCAGGGGATGCTATGTTCAGTGATTCTATATCAGGGGATGATATGTTCAGTGGTCCTATATCAGTTGATGCTATGTTCATTGGCCCCATATCAGCGGATGCTATGTTCATTGGCCCTATATCAGCGGATGCTATGTTCAGTGGCCCTATATCAGGGGATGCTATGTTCAGTGGCCATATATCAGGGGATGCTATGTTCAGTGGCCATATATCAGGGGATGCTATGTTCAGTGATTCTATATCAGGGGATGCTATGTTCATTGGCCATATATCAGGGGATGCTATGTTCAGTGGCCATATATCAGAGGATGCTATGTTCAGTGGTCCTATATCAGAGGATGCTATTTTCAGTGGTCCTATATCAGGGGATGCTATGTTCATTGGCCCTATATCAGGGGATGCTATGTTCAGTGGTCCTATATCAGGGGATGCTATGTTCAGTGACCATATATCAGGGGATGCTATGTTCAGTGATTCTATATCAGGGGATGATATGTTCAGTGGTCCTATATCAGTTGATGCTATGTTCATTGGCCCCATATCAGCGGATGCTATGTTCATTGGCCCTATATCAGCGGATGCTATGTTCAGTGGCCCTATATCAGGGGATGCTATGTTCATTGGCCATATATCAGGGGATGCTATGTTCAGTGGCCATATATCAGGGGATGCTATGTTCAGTGATTCTATATCAGGGGATGCTATGTTCATTGGCCATATATCAGGGGATGCTATGTTCAGTGGCCATATATCAGAGGATGCTATGTTCAGTGGTCCTATATCAGAGGATGCTATGTTCAGTGGTCCTGTATCTGGGGAGGATGCTATGTTCAGTGGTTCTATATCAGAGGATGTTATTTTCAGTGGTCCTATATCAGAGGATGTTCTGGTCTGTGGTCCTATATTAGAGGATGATGCATTCAGTAGTCCTATATTAGAACTTTAATTCATATTACAGCATAAGGAAAAGATTGTGTTAGCCTTGTTAGACATGGTGAAATGCTTCATTTTTAAATAGCACGCATGTGTCACGTGGGTCATCCAATCCCATGACAGACACAGTTGACAGAGATTGAACAGGCTGTGGGAACCTAACATTAGTTCTCAATAGCGAGATTATAATTATAATTCACCCAAACTGTCCTGAATGTAAATTGAATAGGTGTATTGTATTATTGGCGACTCTATACGTCATCTCGCATTGGAGGAATAATGTCATAACAGTTGGTAGGTAGAACCTTGCTGACTTCTGTTTAATGCGTCTTTCTGGCGAATAATATGCACACGTAGAGAAAACGAGCATAGTATTTATTTGTTTTTGGATTGATTAATTTATTGATTGATTGAATTATTTATTTATTTATTTATTTATTTCTTTATTTATTTATTTATTTATTTATTTATTTATTTATTTATTTATTTATTTATTTATTTATTTATTTATTTATTTATTGTCATCATTATTTATTTATTTATTGTCATCAATAATTACATGCTGTATTTATTCACCATATGTTTTAATTGTTTTTTGATTTACAATGCAGCATGGGATAATGCGGATACAGTTATGCCACCATAACTATGAACTTACAATGCCATGGTAACGAAATGATGACCGCCACTTGGCTAAAAAAAACCATTATTATATATAACATAAGCAGAAATTAACAGGAAGAAGGCTGTACTAGTTTGTAAGTATTGTTTTGTTTCCATTGGTAGGAAGTAAAACACCAGTTAGGTGAGCCCGTGTAATTGCTCATATTGTGCTGGACTTGGCTGTACCAATAGTGTTACCCACATAGAGTAAATTCTAATCTTATATTAAATCCCGGGGGGAGCGATTGAATTAACTTGAAACTAGCTTTTAGACAAACCCAAAAAGAAACTAATTCGATTTCTTGGCTAGGACGCCATCAGTAATAATTAAAAAGCCATTTGGTTTGGTAATCAGATTGCAGTTACATATTTGGTAGCAATTAAACATGATCTGCTAAGTAGGATTAGGCCCACATAGATCATCACGATTAGTTCCATCACGGCCCCCTAGCTGTGCGTACAATAACATATACTTAAGCTGTTTATCGATGTATGACTTATGTTTTGTTTAATAACACTAATGTCATCTTATTTTGAATCAATCCGTGTGATTTGTCTGCGCTGGATTATAATATGGAGTAGGTCATTTTGCTAGTTGACAAGTTTAAACATTGAACCATTTATTGAAACAGTTCTCCGTCACGGTAGAAGTTAAACTAAAAGCCAATAACTCGTTAATTTCGGCGTTTTAACTAACCAGCCGTTGTGGAACATTCTCCTAAATTAACTACGTATTGTTTAATTATGTTTGTCACTGGCAAATCTAAGCTTGAATTCGATAATCACATTGACAACCAAGACTAATGTATTCCTTTATCCTAGGTTTTACATGAATTCGAAACGGGCCTGGTCGAACTGGTTGCATCTGTGAGTGTTTTTATTCGAAGCACGTATTGCAATGAACTAACTGCTTCGATGAAAACATAATTATGTCGTTTTATTTAGGGAAATATATCTTGCTTTTCTAGCACGTTGTTGTTACTATCAAAAAGTAATTACAATGTTGACCTTTCACCTGCTGTTATTGTGTGTAAAGAACGAGTGGAATTACGGAGGCAAGCAGGGATAATGTCGACAAGCAATTGGTCGCCACGATTGAAGCTTACATTCGCATTACATGTGTATCAAAGTGATATTAACAATAGATATATAGGCATTGAAGCCTCGATGCCAAGCACGCATTCGTGCAGCATATGGAAGGCGCGCACGGTTTGTTTGGCACGCGTCACCGTTTCCACTGGGGTAGGATTATAATATATCATGTTTCCATGGTGATATATGCGTCAGTAGCCCGATATGAGCGGACACCTTTCGTACAGTAGTAAGTCCAGCTGTATTCTGATAGATTTTTTTTAATTCACTTATAAGACTTACATGGCTTTATATATATGAGGCGAGATAATTCAATTAATAGCTGAGCTAGTACATACACCAATAAGAGTGTTAATGTGTCCCTTAGCCCTGAGTCCCAAGTAAAGGCAACTAAACGGTGACACGCGACTACTCGGCAAGTGTGGTGACATCCGAAAAAAACAAACAAACCAAGTAAGTATTAATTGTTTGGGATTGTTCAACCTAATTAATAGAGACGATGGCCATGACTTTAGGAGCGAAATTTGACGGCTATATATCAAATACTTTCTCATATTATTCTTATAGCAAGGCGTATCGTTTAACGGAAGAGAGAACCAAAGTCTTTTTTGTTCACCCCCCCCTATAATTATACAATTGCTTGGAAGTGGGTCAATCATTGTAAGCATTTTGAAGTAGACATGCCCGTTACATTGGTGTCTAATAATAGCACATATATATGTGTTGCCCTGCCCTCATCTGACGGATCCGGCTGGGAAAAGGTTAAATTGTTAACAAATATCGTGATTTGATTTATTGTTTGTTTAAGTCTGTCTTTGTCTTATTGGCACAATTTGCATTATTTAGTGGATAGACCAGGCCTTGAGTGTGTTGAATATCCATATACAGTCATGTCTACGCGATCGTGTTGTTATCAAATATAAACAAAAAAGTAACTTATCCTACCAAGACAGGTTATTGTCTTTTCAGACTTAACTCGTGACCACGCAGCTCCTAACAACTGTATTTTGACGCAGTGTGGGTTAGTATTCAGTCCACAC
Source organism: Saccoglossus kowalevskii (assembly GCF_978046115.1). Lineage (NCBI taxonomy): Eukaryota > Metazoa > Hemichordata > Enteropneusta > Harrimaniidae > Saccoglossus > Saccoglossus kowalevskii. The sequence goes on along the minus strand of NC_140643.1, from coordinate 10,580,589 downwards.
AAGGCGCCCTCGTGTCAGAAAAAAAAAATCCGTTCAACCGCAATTTTCTTGTAAATTAAGCAATGCATACTTGCATTGGTCAATCAACCATAGTTATTGTACCCGTACCCACAGCTCTGAATGCGTCAATTGACGGAGTCATTCTAGCGAGTACGCTCGAGAATGTTGCGAACTCCTGCTAGGTAATCGGTCGATAGTTAGAGAGAAGTGCCTAATTAAGCCAGTTGTGTCGTATCTAGATATATATAAGGTATACAATCATGAAAGAACATTTGTTTTGTGTTTTTGTTACGACTCGGTATGAATGCCTGTAACTAGGAACGCTACTCGAGTCGGGTCTTATTGATACCACCGGGGGCTTACGGAGCACAGCGAGCTGTCCGTCGTTAGGCTAGTTTCGCTTCCTTCGTCAGGATGAAACGCGTTGCATTTTTCGTCTCGTTAGTGGGTAATGATCCCTCGTAGACCATGCCGAGAAATTGTTGTATTTCATCCGAATAAGAATTCTATTATGTAGGCTAGTTAGTCGGGGTCCTGCTGGTCTTGTCCACGTCAGCCTAATGTCTTTGTCTGAGCACTGTGCGCCTCTTGTGTGTCTGCTAAGAAATTGCCAACAATTGACTAACAAATAAAAGTAGCGGGAAACGGAGCGACTTGCAATGAATTGGGCGTAAATTGGAGCAATCACAAAGCTTTATACTGTAACTCAAAAGATATTATTTTGGCTGTGTTCGCTACTTGCAATATTGTATTCAGGTTACGGTTTGAGTGCTGTGCGAGACGAACAACGCAGTCTGCTTAATAAATTGAGACTATATATCTGCCATGTCCCACATGTTTCCCCGTCGAACGCTGTGGAGAGTAAAGTAAACACTTGACAACATTTGATATAGTCGGACGGCATATTGAACGCGGCTAAAACCGTCTCGTTGGACAGATCGTGAAGCACGAACGGAGAAAGCAATCAGTGTTCGACGTTTGCTCATTAGTTTGAAAGTTTAAACTCTGTGTAGCTAGTAAACACAAACGCGAGTCCGATGAGACGCACAGGGCTTGTCAGGTTTCACTGTCATTAAGGAAAGTGGTACTATTGTAGACTAATAAGCAAATGAAATTGACACGATTAAAAAACAAACTAATAACGAAATACAACTAACGCTGATTCGATCTTTGCGTTGAATATGGTGGGATTGGCATGTCTGTATCCAATAACTTGAAGATAGAATTCTTATTTCCTACAACAGAAATATTAATTCGTTTAAAAATTACGGTATAATCCATACTGTAGCCTAATGAGACGATCCCGCGACTTCCGACACAATCGAACCAATTAATTAACTGACTAGTGAACTTGGGGAGAATGGAGGGGTATTGTAATTTCAAGTCACTAATTTGTCTTGACTCTACTGTCGGTCGCTACTCATTCGACCTGCACATTCAGAGCCTGTACCGATGTTTGTTCTCACGAACGAGTATACTATTGCAAATCGGAAAAGGTGTGACACAGATGACGTAACTGAATCTATCCGCTAACAACACGAAACTACTAAAATCAGGTGGTTTATACCCAGTGGATTCATCAAATTCTTACCTGCCCCTTGATGTGTATATTACAGTGATTACTGGAACACGTTGTTTCTCATACATACGTGTATATCAATTTATCATTCACATTCGAGAACATACATACTCGGGTATGCAGAAATAGTATTTCAAAGAACCAAAACAAAACAAAAATTGAAATAACACCTCTTCAACAATCGGTTTTACCAGCTCGATACAGCAATACGGTTTGTATTTATTAAGTACACTCAGTCGATATCTCTTAATCGTGTGCCATGGCTTTCATCTTGACGAGATAATGAAGAATACAGAAACCAACAAAAATACGTCTAAACGGAACTGTACACAATAAGGCACTAATATCATATTTCATATCACATATATCACCAACGGGAAAAATCACGATCATGGAAATCAGTTGAGTGTTAGGTCTGGCAGTCAACTGTCAACGTGTGATACAAGTATGTTCTGATGAACAGACCGTGACGTATTTTTGGTCGACCCCGAAACACTTCACATGAAATAAAAAAAAAACTTGCAAAATGTCATTGTTTCATCGAAAAGAACAGTGTTATCCCCATGATAAATTACTTTCCAATGTATTCAGTTCATCTACATTCAGTAGCATACAACAATATAAAAAATACATTTTCTTGTCCATATTACTTATTTAAAAAAAAACGAATTGCCACCTTGGGGTTACATTTGACTGGGCTACATGGCAAGGGTTAGTCGACGCGGTTTGGGGTGTGCTGAATACACAAATCACTATATTTTAATCGACGCGGTTTGAAATGGGGAACGAGATAGGTGTACAAGTCGTTAACAGTAAAAAGAAGAAAAAATAGTAAAACATGTTTGCCTATGCTAATTTTCATAAACTTCGATGGGGAAACATAAATTTGTTTCATGTAATTAAACAGAGGTGAAATGCATGCTGGGAATCTCCGCATCTGGATATGCAAATACGAGCATGTGACATGAAAACGACGAGTTCGATGGAAGAATGATAGTTATTAAACACGTGACTAAATCTGCAGTAATTTAAAACAAGCACGAATCCGAACTAATCGTAAACTTTTTCCTGCAATTCACGCATATTCCTACCATCACATACTAATCTCAATTCCCACCAAGAAAGCTATAAGAATGTTCTCAAAGCAAAACGTTTAGGAGTGGTTTCACTTTAATATTGTTGAACTGATAAGTTCCATGACTAGTTTGTTAATTTTAACCCTAGTGGAGTCGTTTTAGCGTTTTTGCAACAATATTTATCGAAAATCTGAAGAAGAAAAAACTTTGAATATTAAGCTTACACACTATGCACGGTCCACCATCTATGAGGATATGCCATACACTCGATTGTGTATGTAAAACGCCTTTGAGTTGAGAAAAAATATGTTATATTATTTGATTTCATTGGTTTCAAATTACATCCATGAAGCTTTGTTGAAAGTGAATATTATAACAAGTTATATGTTTTCATTCCATAATGTTGACGGATTTTAACTAATAATATGAATAGTAGTAAACGTATCCGTGCTAGGGTTTGCACCTGTGAATAAACTAAAACAATTACAATTATCCTGCAGGTAAGTGCAAAATATGTTTGTTTGTTTGTTATTTAAAATCTCACATAGATTTGTAAAAAGTATAAATCCAATGTGTAAACACGTTCAATTGTCCATAGTCACGTGTGTGTGATGATTACGAAATGTACACGTAGTGGGCGTCACACAGAGTGGGTTTGTTGGTTGCCATGGAGATGAGACATAGACCGGTAATTTAAATAGTAGCAGTAATGTAAATAAGTGAAAAGTAACATTTTTCAGAGAAACTAAAATTAACTGTAATAAAAGGGTATAATTGATATCACTGGCAAAACATGTTGAAGCTAATTACCTCAACAAAAACGAAATAATCAAAAATGGAATAATTTAAAAAAATAAATGATCACAACTACATGACTCATATCTCCATTCTATATATTGTGGTCTTAAATTCGGTTGAGTAGTTGTTAGTTTCAAATGTCGCCATCGCCACCCTTGGCACAAAAAAGACGAGTGGTAGAACTTTGAGCTGTTTCGCATTTGAGATATTGACTAAAACCCCACTACTACGTGTAAGTTAATAATTCTCAGTAGTTTGATTTGAATTTTGACAATAATTTGAGATTTTTTTAAAATACAATAAATAAATTTGTATACAATATCCTGTAAGCAAGCAGTACCAACATTGATCAAATAATAGATACTTTTTGAATTAATTTCACTAAAATAAATCAATGATCCATTGCGGAAGATTATGTCATGTTTATGAATTCTTGCAATGAACTATAGCCTAACAAATCATTCAAACTTTTCTTGTTTTATAATATATTCCACTTCATATGTATGTTATATGCATGAAGTATTTTAGGTAAGCAGATTATGATTGACTGGAAGCTCCAAAATTTCTGCAACTGTACCCTTTATCTGACGTCATCAATTCATATTGACGATTGAAATAAAGATGACATGCGCTTCTCGACACCTTCATCCAAAGTCCTCTCAATATAAAGTAGCTACATTACTCACAACTAAATAAAAGACTACAAAACAAAATAGTTTTTATATAAAAACTGGTATATTTGCCTATCGGATCCTGGGAAGTGTGCCTCGTATCGCCAGCTATGCGCGGTCTTAATGAGGTCAGGTTGTGTGTTATTCGTCTCCTCCATCAAAAAGCGGAATACGTAAAAGTAATGGAAAAGCTACATCATTTTTAACTTTAAAAATCAATACACTGTGTTGTTTGATGGTACCGACGGGCCGTAAACATAAATATCCGTCGACTGGCAATCCTATGACTGCTACGTGCATTATATCCTCAATACTATCTTCACCATGGCAACGACCATCTTGTTGAATAAATCCAGGATGCGCCATAACGATATATGCAGAAAAACGCAGAGACACATGAATAGACCAATCATATTGCATATGCAATAGCGCAGAAGAGAGAGGAAGCCAACGCTAATTGTAAAGATAGGAATAAAATGAGCCAGATACACAATCTACGGTGTTGAGAAATAAAATGAAACATATTTATCGCAGCAGTTGTCATGACACTTTGTATATTCAATGTATTGACTCCATCAAAAGAATATAAAGACTAGTTCATTCATTCATTCATTCATTCATTCATTCATTCGTTCGTTCGTTTGTTCATTCATTCGTTAGTTCTTTCGTTCATTCAATGATTGATTTGATTGATTGATTAGTTCATTCATTCGTCTGTTCATTCAATCGTTTTCTCGAACTCGAGAATTTGAAGTTATAAACTTTAGAACGTGTCTTGAATAATGTACAACTACATGTATGAAATTATGAAAACGAAAACCTACTACTAATTATCATTAATCGTGAATGGATATCTCAATATTTATTTATGTTATATTATGTTTAAGATAAACAAAACAATAAATCATGTGCACGCCAAAACAGAATCATCCAAATATCGATTTTTTTTTTAATTCAACCACAAAAGCAAACCATTCAACCCACATAAGGCGATGAGATCGGTATAGCGGCTACTTACTAATATAATACAATACTTAATTTTTAGAGGGGCTACGGTTGGTTATTCAAAAACCGGTCTGGTTAATTCGACATTTTTCCTAATATCCCGGCCGGCATCTCGCCGCCGCAAACGCAGTCTTATTCATCGAATTGACGGAGAAACACACTAGTACAAAGGCACGGAATAAAAGCAAAATAGAGTATGTACTATTTTCAGAAATTATAGCCCGAAGCTGATCTAGGTCAAAGGTTAGCAGTCGCCATTCAGCGCCATTGAGTACTCGTTTGATTCCAACTAGATGGTAATTGAAAAAAGAATAAGTACCGGGTATCTCTCAACTTTAGATTTTTACTTAGGTTTACGTTTTAATTGTAACAGGAATAAAATATATTCGTATTCCTCGTGTTCTCTGCTAATTCCGATTTTATAAGTTAATCATCTAAGTACTTTCCAACACGAATGCCTATCACTGTTTATAAACACCAACTAGACGGATAGTTGACAAATGTTCTTTATTTCAAATGTGTTCAGTTTTCAGAATTCAAAGACGCATCGTTATTTTTTCTGTGGGAATTTACTGTATATAAATTGCACTTTATCATTTTTTTCATCTGTATTTTGAATAGATCTTTCAATCGATGCTTTTGACATTACGGAGTCATACTCAGTTGTCAAGCGGCTCTTCGGCGGTCGATATCAAGCGCTGTCTGTTGTGTGTCTGATTGCTATAAAATGGCGAATGAAAAATACGAAGTAAAAAAGCTGCGAAAGGTGCGTGTGTTTCTCTAAAAGAGCCGGCATTTAAGGTAATTGCCTCGGTTACGTTTAGATACATTTTGTATTGATCTTTGGTGAAGGAAATGCGAGCTCTTTTATGCTTAATATCCAGTGAGGGAGTGTATCCCAATGCAAATCGATAAAGTCTGCAAATGTGATACACCGACCAATCGATACTCAGAGAGAACAGCCGTCTAAAAAGATCCAACTAATTCCCCGGTAATCTGCCGATTTAGCGGATTTCTGATGACCACTTTATTGAGACTGTAATTCCGCCTGCTTTATATATTGTGAAATTAACTTGTGAGCGCGTTCAGTCATAACTGTTTGCTTTCATTGTTTCCAGTTACCCGCGTCTATCTATGTTCTTTGTCCGTTTACTCAACGTGCGTGCTCAAATGAGGCCATTTAATTATTGTTGCGTAATTCTAATATCTGACGACTGCTGTGTCTATTCACACCGTCGTGTTTTTTTTTTCATTTGGTAACTGGGTTGCTTAGCCGTTGGTCATAGGCGCAAGGGTCAGGGGTGGCGGCTACCGTAAAGACACTTAGTCGCGGGTGGAGCTATTGCCGTGGATCAGGGTGGCGAATACTGTGGGGTCGCTTATATCGTGGAGCGGAGTGGAGTGGTGTGACGAAGTGAATGGGATACTTGCGAAAAAGCCATACCAGTTTGAGGCTTGGGTTAAAACCCTTATTAGGCCCCTTTTTAGAAAAAAATTAAACAAATTATACCACTTGCTGAATAAAGTTGTCAAAAACTTGAAAGTTCGTGCAAAATCGGCGTTTGTTTCACTACAACTAAGATTCAGGGTTTGACTGAGAGTTTGTGTACACTAATTAATTACATATTGCGTTATTTTCTGACAATAAAACTTGTAGCATTATTCAGAAAACGTTCCAGATTAGTGCAGGTTCCAGTTTCGTGCACTTTTTTCCTAATACTAGTACTCTTTTTTAGAATGTAACCTGAAAGTCGATCTCTGATATTTTATCTAGGATGCTTATATTTTGCAATACACAACCACCATTATCGACGTCAGATACTATAAGAATATAGAATTCTGGTGTGTATTATAAAGTCAGTAATAAAAGTAGTTTTGGTTTGTGATGGACAGTATAACAGCAAATTGAAAAGCTGTATGTCTTGTTGTTTGTTTCACTATTGAGGTGCACGTGTTATGTATGTGACACTAAATGGTATCACGTTTACAGCAACATACAAACGTCAACAACATATCACTAATTATTAGTAGAAAAGTTCCTATTCATAATCGTTGTGATTCAAAAAATGATCCAAGCACATACTTTTTTTGTGTTTAATCTCAATATTGAACATTGTTTAGTGGTTTCAGTATTGTGCATTATGCAAAAAGCATGTTGCAGTACTTGAGCCTGATTGGTCTTGAGTAGACTTCACAAATCAATTTAAGCGGTGTGCATGAAACACTAGTACTGGTCACTCCGTCCACCAAGTTTGAAGAAAATCAAACAGCACATGCCTTGTTCTGAACATGTCAAAATACCTGATTTAGGGTTTCGTTACAATTATAGTTGTCAGTAGTCGGCCATATTTGATCAGATGACAATTTGTTTGTGTATTTGTTCCACGATTTACAATCTAGAAATACAATTTGAAGTAAATTTACATGTCTGGAATATAAAAGTTGAGGCACACGTCCATTTTTATAACTAAAATGGCCGCCAGTCGGTCATCTTCTTTTAAGAAATTATTGCAAGTACATTGCAAGACTGGGTGTAAGTATGTACAAGGTTAGAAGAGAATCTGTCAATATATGTCTGAGATACAAATGTATGTATGCACGAACGTACGCACGTATATAGACTAATCCGTGAGTCCCCGTTTCCGACTTCGTCCAACGGAGATTAATAAGTATAACGGAGAAACGTCTATGCACTTACAAATGTACACCTATTGGGTGGACGCAATTTCACGTACATCCGTTAGTACATGGTTAACGGCCAAGTAGACTCATCCCAACGGGAGGCCCACGGGTATAGCACTCAAGTATAAGAGACTCCCTCACTGGGCCAAAATACTTACAAAATACGCCCACTCATTGCCCATGAAGTTTGGAAGGGCTAGAGAATAGGGAACATTTTTGGTACCTGGGATATTCTTATGCATTGTAATGTCGTTTTTTTCGTATGCAAGAACTGATTAAATGATATATTGATACCCATTCTTGATAACATATTAACAAAATAATAGAAATATTATCTGATATATATATAGTTTGAGGTCTTTGACGTAAGAAATAGTATTGCACTTTGAAGGTTTCACATGTTTCCAAACTATAGTAGTATTAAATGTTACGAAACTTTGGATTTACTCAGAATTTCGAGAGATACCGGGCGGGCGAATGACCCTTTTATTACACCTCTCGTCCAGATCACAAGAGGGCGTCAGAGTCCTAACGATAATTCCCCAAAATGTAAATGTCATGATCAGAGACAATGGTTGAGATTTAAGAACATTGCTACGAAAAGATCCTTCAAGCTATTTATATTTATAATTGTCAGACTTCAAGTTTTTAAAAAATGTTTTTATTAGTCAGTCACGGTATTCTGTGACACTTAAATTACTTTCTTGCTCAAAAGAAAGTCATTATGTGATAAGAGTTTTTTTTTGACATTTCGTAAAATTTGGGTACGCCGTTGAACTGAATGTGTCTTCCACAGCTTATGTGCTAGCGATTTAACACTTGCAAGATTCAAAAAATGTTTTAATCGCAGCGCCCCACTGCAACCAAGACAAAACTAATTTCTCGACAAATTTTCCCACATTCTCAGGCTCCAGCTCTCAAATTGTTACCTAAAACCCAGACACACTCCAGTTAATTAAACTATTACCTAAAACCCAGACACACTCCAGTTACCTAAAACCCAGACACACTCCATTTACCTAAAATCCAGACACACTCCAGTTAGTTACACTGTTACCTAGAACCCAGACATTCTGCAGTCACTCCGCACATTGTTACCTAGAACCAAGACACACTCTGGTTGTATTGTGCGTTACTCACAATAATACTCCTACTTAGAGCATGTTTCAATGACGTTGTATATACTATCTTTTTTTACCAAGACCTAGTTTTTTTCAAAACCATTAACTTCTTGAAAGGTTGATTACGCTATATGCAAACAATAAAAACATATGACCTTATAAAAACATTAGTAAGTATGTGGTTTTTCCATTTATCAATTTAACAAATTAAACAAACTATAATTTCGTAAAAACAGCAAAAACAACCACATATTCAAGTTTATAGAAAGAAATTGTTGTTTGCCACCCATATGCTAATTCACTGTTAATTGAAATAAACAAACCTTTCTTACTGTCAGTGTTCTATTGAAATTTTACTCAACTCAACAAAAATGGCCAATGTGCAAGTCTTGCATTTTGAGAAAAGTCTCGCGTGAATTACCAGTACCAGCACCAGTATACGTAACTAATTGATGTTTAATATAGCATATCACGGATCAAATCATAAGGTAATATACAACTTGAAAGTTGATTATTTACGTGAGTTTTTAGAAAATGGAGTATAAATTGTTGTTTTGCGATTGATTTTTTCACAATTATGTTCATAAATCATTATGATTATAAAACCGGCAATGGAATATTAAGACTTACTTATAATTTGTAGTTCACGACCATTGTTTTCAACCTATTACAACATCGACACTATATAATATTGTATTGTCAGAACCAGTGTGAAAGCACTGCACGTGGAGGCTCTTTTGTTTAACCTAAGTTAATCCAATTTCAAATCACAGCGATTACAACCTAGATAGTACACCAAACAACCTGATTTCTTTTGTTGTTTGATTCTGTTTCCTATAGGGTCTATGGTTTCAGTTGAATGTGTATTGATATGCAAATGCTAATCTCCGACGTAAACAGTAACAGAGATTTATACGAGTGTGTGTAAACATTAATTACTCATTAGATAATGACAAAATACACACCACAGTTACACAATAGTCAATATTTCACTGTGCAGTATTAATTTGTTAGACAAATACGTTCATAGATTACACATGTGTTGTTGCTTTGGTTCAATTCTTGCCTAATTGGGTCCCTTTGCCTCATAAAAACCTCATTTTAACCAACTAGCATAATATTCTAAGCTATTTTGTATTAACTATTTTAAATTTGTGTGTACAATTCATAAATGAAACTGTAAAATGTTTTTTTTTTAATGAAAATACCACCCTCCCCGTTTGTTGACTTCTTGTGGGAAAGTTCAGTGATTTCTGGGCGTCAATAGTAAATGCAAGTGTTTGCCACGAAGAAAACCGTATTTTTTATCTTGAATTGTATGATCATAATGCAGCGCATGTCGATACCATGGTTCCTTTACCTAAATCCTAGAAGAAACGATGTGTTTCTCACTCAGATTTAATCTTTGTGACAAAACAGACACTCTGGTTTGGTGTCTTTTATTCGTCCCAAACCTTTCATCTAAAGCTTCCATAAATAATAAAATGTGTGTAAAAACTGTATACATGAACAGCTGAGAGATGATGCATTGATAACAGATAGTACAAAAGATGAACAGAGTGATGCGGCTCCAAATACATCTGCATCATTTATGACTTGTCTTTTACGCCTGGATATGCGGGTATTACCAACGTTTTGATGTAGAAACGGAGTTTGAGGATTTTATTTAATCTTTCATCTTCAAAACACACAATATCGTTTACAGTGGGAATACAGACGATTAATAGCCCTGGCCTAGAGGGACTTGCTCCGTTTTAACAAGTTTGCATGCTTCCTCGTTTCACTGTTTTGATGTAATGAAAATGGTCTGTGGCCGAGTCAAATTACACTCTGCCACGACACAATGAGATTAGAAGACTGAATTAACGGGTTGAAAAAATCTATCAAGCGTAAATACTATAATCCGCACCACTTTAAATCTAGCAAGAAAAAAGTTATATGTTGTATTGTTTGTATCCCAATTTCTCAACAGCGTTAACAGAGGTGTGTTGATTTCAGTGCTAAAAACTAATTTTGTTTTTAATCTGTTGTATTTTTTAATGAATTGAAATACATAAATAAAATATAGCAGTTACTCGTGGGTTGTGCTCAGCTCAGATTAGTGGGGTATGAGTGGTTCTCTTATATCTGGTCGGCGGCTATGATAGCACTTAATCGAGACAGACAGAGGATGATAAGTTGGTGGCGTTCTGTCGTCGAAGCGAAATCTTGTATTGGCGACATTAATGGGGTGACTACACATATATACGGTCCTATTCAAAGATTTTTTTCCGGTAGCTCCAAGCACTCTCATTATCATTTAGTCTGTATTACATTTAGTGTGTTCTCACAGACACATCGTATATCGTGCTAAGAGGCTACACTGATACAATTCTCTTGCAACAAAGTAAACCGATAAACGTCATACAAAGGGACATAATTGGACAATGGCCGTCGTCGTCGTCAGATACGTATTTCTAGCTAACCCCGAAATCCCAACACTACTACAAGATATGTTCTTCTCATCTACTCGCTCTTTGGATATTGCTGTCTGTATGAGAAAATCGCATATATATTTGATATAGGCGCTTACGTAGTCTTATTTCATTCTGCGTTCCCAATTAACATAGTCCCGAGGTAATCAACATAAATTACAGAAATAGCCATAAGCCATTTTGCATCTACCGTGCACATTATAATAACGTACTATTATTATTAAAGTAGCAACTATGTATATATGAACACCAATGATATGCGAATAATCACTGACACTGTGTGAATAGTCACTGACCCTTAGTGAATAGTCACTGGTTCGATGTGAATAGTCACTAGTCCGATGTAAATAGTCACTGGTCCGATGTGAATAGTCACTGGTTCGATGTGAATAGTCACTGACCCGATGTAAATAGTCACTGGTCCGATGTGAATAGTCACTGGTCCGATGTGAAGAGTCACTGATCCGATGTGAATAGTCACTGACCCGATGTGAATAGTCACTGGTTCGATGTGAATAGTCACTGACTCTTAGTGAATAGTCACTGGTTCGATGTGAATAGTCACTGACCCTTAGTGAATAGTCACTGGTTCGATGTGAATAGTCACTGACCCTGTGTGAATAGTCACTGATCCGATGTGAATAGTCACTGGCCCGATGTGAATAGTCACTGACCCGATGTAAATAGTCACTGGTTCGATGTAAATAGTCACTGACCCGATGTGAATAGTCACTGGTTCGATGTGAATAGTCACTGACCCGATGTGAATAGTCACTGGTTCGATGTGAATAGTCACTGACCCTTAGTGAATAGTCACTGGTTCGATGTGAATAGTCACTGACCCTGTGTGAATAGTCACTGGTCCGATGTGGATAGTCACTGACCCGATGTGAATAGTCACTGGTCCGATATGAATAGTCACTGGTTCGATGTGAATAGTCACTGACCCTATGAGAATAGTCACTGGTCCGATGTGAATAGTCACTGACCCGATGTGAATAGTCAGTGGTCCGATATGAATAGTCACTGGTTCGATGTGAATAGTCACTGACCCTATGAATAGTCACTGACCGATGTGAATAGTCACTGGTCCGATGTGAATAGTCACTGACCCTTAGTGAATAGTCACTGACCCTTAGTGAATAGTCACTGGTCCGATGTGAATAGTCACTGGTCCGATGTGAATAGTCACTGGTCCGATATGAATAGTCACTGGTTCGATGTGAATAGTCACTGGTCCGATGTGAATAGTCACTGACCCTTAGTGAATAGTCACTGATCCTTAGTGAATAGTCACTGATCCGATGTGAATAGTCACTGGTCCGATGTGAATAGTCACTGGTCCGATATGAATAGTCACTGGTTCGATGTGAATAGTCACTGGTCCGATGTGAATAGTCACTGACCCTTAGTGAATAGTCACTGGTCCGATGTGAATAGTCACTGGTCCGATGTGAATAGTCACTGGTCCGATATGAATAGTCACTGGTTCGATGTGAATAGTCACTGGTCCGATGTGAATAGTCACTGACCCTTAGTGAATAGTCACTGATCCTTAGTGAATAGTCACTGACCCGATGTGAATAGTCACTGGTCCGATGTGAATAGTCACTGACCCTTAGTGAATAGTCACTGATCCGATGTGAATGGTCACTGGCCCGATGTGAATAGTCACTGGCCCTTAGTGAATAGTCACTGATCCTTAGTGAATAGTCACTGATCCGATGTGAATGGTCACTGGCCCGATGTGAATAGTCACTGGCCCGATGTGAATAGTCACTGACCCGATGTGAATAGTCACTGGTTCGATGTGAATAGTCACTGACCCGATGTGAATAGTCACTGGTTCGATGTGAATAGTCACTGACCCGATGTGAATAGTCACTGGTTCGATGTGAATAGTCACTGACCCGATGTAAATAGTCACTGGTTCGGTGTGAATAGTCACTGACCCTTAGTGAATAGTCACTGATCCGATGTGAATAGTCACTGACCCGATGTGGATAGTCACTGGCCCGATGTGAATAGTCACTGACCCGATGTGAATAGTCACTGGTTCGATGTGAATAGTCACTGGTTCGATGTGAATAGTCACTGACCCTTAGTGAATAGTCACTGATCCGATGTGAATAGTCACTGACCCGATGTGAATAGTCACTGGTTCGGTGTGAATAGTCACTGGTTCGGTGTGAATAGTCACTGACCCTTAGTGAATAGTCACTGGTTCGATGTGAATAGTCACTGACCCGATGTGAATAGTCACTGACCCGATGTGAATAGTCACTGATCCTTAGTGAATAGTCACTGACCCGATGTGAATAGTCACTGGTTCGATGTGAATAGTCACTGACCCGATGTAAATAGTCACTGGTTCGGTGTGAATAGTCACTGACCCTTAGTGAATAGTCACTGATCCGATGTGAATAGTCACTGACCCGATGTGAATAGTCACTGGCCCGATGTGAATAGTCACTGACCCTCAGTGAATAGTCACTGGTTCGATGTGAATAGTCACTGACCCGATGTGAAGAGTCACTGGTTCGATGTGAATAGTCACTGACCCGATGTGAATAGTCACTGGCCCGATGTGAATAGTCACTGACCCTCAGTGAATAGTCACTGGTTCGATGTGAATAGTCACTGACCCGATGTGAAGAGTCACTGGTTCGATGTGAATAGTCACTGACCCGATGTGAATAGTCACTGGTTCGATGTGAATAGTCACTGACCCGATGTGAATAGTCACTGGTTCGATGTGAATAGTCACTGACCCGATGTGAATAGTCACTGGTTCGATGTAAATAGTCACTGACCCGATGTAAATAGTCACTGGTTCGGTGTGAATAGTCACTGCCCCTTAGTGAATAGTCACTGATCCGATGTGAATAGTCACTGACCCGATGTGATTAGTCACTGGCCCGATGTGAATAGTCACTGACCCTCAGTGAATAGTCACTGGTTCGATGTGAATAGTCACTGACCCTTAGTGAATAGTCACTGGTTCGATGTGAATAGTCACTGACCCTATGTGAATAGTCACTGACCCGATGTGAATAGTCACTCGCCCGATGTGAATAGTCACTGACCCGATGTGAATAGTCACTGGTTCGATGTGAATAGTCCCTGGCCCTTAGTGAATAGTCACTGGTCCGATGTGAATAGTCACTGGTCCGATTTGAATAGTCACTGGCCCGACATCACTGGTCATTTATTTAATCTACTAGTATATAAATTTATCGGATGTCGGCACATTATATTTGTGACTAATTTCTCTCGTTCACTATAATAGGTCAGTCATGCATTTAATAAACCGGAATTAGGATCAGAATAATATTTGAATTACGGGCATGGGGTTATGCCCAAATATTGACTATTTCTAGTCAATAATACTGTCGCGATTAAAGTACTCGCTTGAAAGAGAACGCACATTGCCATCTATGTTTATAATGTACCCACAGAGCGTCCCGGTGGGTTAAAAAAACCAAGGTGGAATAATACGTGGTTCCTTGTAAATTCTATAATTTGTTGATTACGTATAATGATTTTGTGTGGCCTATGTGAGCATACGTTTAATGAAAGGCAGAAATACCGTTAACAATAGTCCATCATTTGTAGTACTTTATTCCCATCCCGAGAATTAATGAAAAAGGGAAGACTTTATCAGCTTTGGGAGTTCAGAAAAAAACTAACCTCTAAATCAATATTGGGTTCATTTTGCATATCTTTGTACGTGTACAAATGCTATCTAGTAGCGAGCACGGCACCTCGCTGTACAACGGTTATCGATTCGCTCCTCTCTCGCTATATTCAAATTCTCTTATCGAATATATTGATCGTCTGTATAGAATCTTATCAAGATTTTATTTCCTCTAAATCTTATTTCTAATCTATATAGGTCTCACCGGAATGCCTTTTGTCACATTTTTTTCTGCCGAATGCTATAGATTTTTGAAAATTAGCGAACCGCTGTCTGCTTTCTGCCTCCACAACTAATAGGCAATCAAGTATGTTATAATCGAAACTTGTGCTGTATCTTATCGTTTTCTGTGCTAACTGCTCCCTTTTATTTTCTTGTTTGAAACGTATAGTGCGGTGAGTCGTTCGGGGTCTTGGTGTGTGGCACAAGCATAAACATACTATTTTACATATCATTTTCATAATGTACAAATTCTGTCAAATTTTACAAATTATAAACAATATGAAACCGCTAAAAAAAATAAGGACTACGCTTTTAAATCAACAATTATCAAATTGGAAGTCAAGATCACGATGTGTTTTGAATGACGCAATCATTAAAACGTGTCGCTACGTGGTTTTGTGATCCCCCTTTGTCACGATTCACACTGAATGGATGATTTGTATTGAAGACAAAAGGCTGCCTGTAATTGTCGTCCGTAAAGTGTTAAGTATTCACTGGAATCAAGTACTTGTTTCCTGGAGCATTTAGTAACGGGGCATCTGCTGAAATCAATGATGGTAGATGAAAGGAGGACTTACTTCAGTTTAATGATGATTTACACGAGCTTGACTCGCCAAATAGACATCAACTCAACCTGCGTAATATTGATTTTCGTAATTAAGTGTCAAAACGTAAAGTTAAATATCACTTCTAATTCACGGCATAGGCCGGTTCATATTGAATACTGAAAACACGTTTGTTTTTTTGTCTGAATATTGTGTTTGGGGAATCGAAACGATGTTTATATATCGTATCGTACCATGCCCTTCTATCTATATTAGTTTGATCATGAACTTTAAATAAACATGTCACAAGTTGTAAATCAAAGTCAACCAAATTTGTGAACGCTTTACCTCACCGCGTCGACATTTTTCTATTTTGTAAATTCAATGCCAGTCGCCTGAATGTTAAAATGAAACATGCATCGAGATAACTGTAATCTCAAGTTATTTTTTACTATAATAAACATAAATATGTCACAGATGCAACGCGATTTAATGGTGGGAACAATCCGGCGTAGAAGAGCTGCAGCGTGTGGAGAAACACACAATTTCAGCTTCACCGGTTACAGTGCTTAGACGTTGAAATGTGTGTGACAATGCATCATGATATAGGGTATGAGGTGTGTTTCCATTGAATGAAATGATAAACGCAAATTATTACATTGACGTGTTGGTAATAGCGATGAGAATATATTCGTGGTTGACTTGTAGTAATATAAAATACCCAATATAAAATATGTACTATTTATAAATGCATTCGGGGATAAGTACGTGTTAATAGCTTATACTAAGCCCTAGGTTATGTTATTGATGCTATGCAGTGGTCAAGGATATTTTATATAAAAATTTGGTATATAAAATCCTTGGTTAATATTATGAATAATAATTGATATGTGTTGTTTATTGTGACATAAACATCCACACACCGCGACTAGTTACTAATGAATAGATCACTGAATGACGTGTCAGCTTCGTTGACGCAATAACACACCCGATATACGATTGGCTACAGGGTGTCCAGTTCATTGAAAACTTGTGTGTTCAACTTCTTGTACACAAAGTAAACTACTGAGCATAATTAGGATCACTTGCGTATTGTTTTAGTTTTGTTTTTTTGTTTTTTTTGTTTTATTAAATGTATAACGCATTATTCATCCTAGATCACTGTATTCTTCAAACCGAACTCTCATATATTGAAATCATACAAATACATGTATGGTTCTTATGTGGTATCATACTGCGTTTTGAACTTGAAATATAACAAAGACACGTAGTTTAAAGTGATATTAAAAGACTATATTTGGCCCACGGCAGAATGAATTGGCGGTTTGCAGCGATACAGACTGGCCACATCCAACACCACTGTCATTCGTTAATTGTCTCCCTAAAGGCCGGTATGCATCATCGCCTCCACAACGTGCTCCTCGGGTGCTAGTAAATGACTTGGCGCTTTCTAGAGATGACTGTTCACGATTGTGCTGTTTTCAAAGTAAACCGATAAGGAATTTTCTTTTCTGGTCTGAAATAACAAAAACAATGAAAGCAGCCGCCCCCAGCGACGAAATCATGACAAACATCGACGTATTGAAATTGTAACGAGTCGCGGGGAGTCTAAATGATGTTTGAAAAAATCGAAGATGAAAACATTGCTATCAAAAATGGATTGAGAAATTAAAGCACAGGAA
The DNA here is from genome assembly GCF_978046115.1 of Saccoglossus kowalevskii. Classification (NCBI taxonomy): domain Eukaryota; kingdom Metazoa; phylum Hemichordata; class Enteropneusta; family Harrimaniidae; genus Saccoglossus; species Saccoglossus kowalevskii. Next base: position 10,563,037 of record NC_140643.1, on the reverse strand, counting down.
ACGCTTCCTGACATGCACAGGCCAATCACGTGGAATGGGAAGTTTCCGTGCCAGTTGGAATCCAAATCGGCCCGCTGAGAACATATATTTGACGTGAGAGTGCACCACACAGAGCCAACATTTATATATCACACTGTATTGTATTTTACTAATTTGGCAAGTTGATATGACTTTTTATTTTTTTCACTAGATAAGTGTATGATATTTAAATACCAGACATGCTGCGAGCCTTTTCAAAGTACAACACAATAAAAACTGGAATTGTTGGAACGTCGAATTTATAAAAACATCATCGGTGTCGTGAATTAAATCAAGAATGTGACAACAGGCTATATATTATACCGTGTTTGATAATTTATATTTCATTTTCAAAGTTAAAACAAAGTACATACACAAAATGTTACTTTAAACAATATAATTTTCAAATTTGTTTAGATTTAAAAGATGTATTCTCAGCAGGCACGTAACTACCATCGCACTATACTGCGTTGAACAGTGTAATTACGTGGTCGCATACACTAGTAGAGTGCCGATTAATGAGTGGGTTTTCAAGTACATACATCAATTAGAGCGGACGAGTGGTTTTTGCGTTGGATTCATTGGTCTCGACATAGGTATAGTTGTCGATTGAACACCGTATTCCCGGCTCACCACAATGTGTCATTTCGAAATGCGTTTCGTTCAGGGTGTGTCCATTTCGTAATGAATTACAGCTAATCATGGCGTTTCCTGTAATGTTTGCATTGTCAATTTCGTTCGCCTTTGTGTTTTATCAATTGACAAAGCCGTTTCCACTTTTAGCTCTGATTTTTTTCCGATTACCTGTTTTCAATCAAAGGTGCTTTGCGTCATCGTCGCGTGTCATCCCGTGTATCTTTTTAATACGCTTTTTACGAGTTTCAATAGATTACAAATCAGTTACACAAATTGTCGTCAATTTGGTGTAATTGCCTCTGTTGTCACCACGTGACTTATCGTAATTCGTTCTCAATTCAAATGTGTAGTCCTGAATTATAAGGTAGCCATGGTGATTTCATACTTTTTCGAATAATGGAAAACACCTTAAGACATTACCACTGTTCATCTGTTTATACTTCTAAGTCAACAGCGCCATGTGGCCGTCTTTTTTTTTATGTAAAATCAATTCTTTGTATTCCGACTTTCATTCTTTAATGCGGTCAGAGTGTATTTTACCGGGTATATTTATTTGTCACTCCACACAACTTACTGTCGTGTTACCTCGCCTTTTGTCTAAACCAGCCTCCTTTGGTACCCGTGTCATTGTGAGTGTCGCACTGTTTTGTTGTTAAAATACTCTGTGAGGGAGCACGCTGTGTGGGGCCACCCATGCGGTTGCGTACTATAGAGGAAGTTTGTCACGATCACCGCATGTGCCATCCGTACGACTCGCCACTCAAGGTAGCCGTAAACACCTACCTAGTAGAACATTACGGCCATTTCAGCGGTTAATGGGCGCATTTAACGCATACAGCGCCGCGGAGAGTGTGAGTTTCTGTGATTAGTAACATCCTAACGACGACGCATCAAACGTAACGGCGCATACAAGTGGTTACATCTGTGCCCATGTACGCACTGTGATTTCTCGTTATACGTGACGTATCACCCAGCATCCAAACCCGGGTGTGTTTTATTAGCATATTACACGGCTATCTACACCAGAACGGGGCTTTGGAGACAATGTGTTGATGGGAATACTCCGCGTAATAAAAATGACAAATATTGTTCGATAGGAAATAAAAATATTCAACTTTTTTCACTTGCGAAGAGATTAATTAATCCTTTAACGAATTCGGACGTGTTTTTCCTCTCGCCGAATTACTAGTTCGCAGCAATACGGCGTTACGGAGCTTACGGGTGTGTAGTCCGGGGATTACTAGCAGACTGTGCGTTTCAGTCTGCTATCCCATATTGGGGAGCTTAGACTTGGTGACAGTATTTGTACTATGAATAGCAGCTTGGTACACTCAATGCTTATGAAATATTCATTTCATATGAAATACATTCATTTTCTAATTGTTACTGTTTTCCCAGTCTGTCGTCACAAACAAAGACAATGCTCGATGTTTTATATTTAGCGCACTTAAATATGGAATACGCCTATGTGTTAATATTGTCTATCCCATCCAAAAATGCATTGCAATTATTCTTTCTTGAGCGTAGCTCCCAAAGTTTTCTTAATCTAGAATAAACCTCTATCTGGCCTGATGAAACTATGACATTAATGAAAAAATAAACTTTCCGAGGAATTTAATTGGTGAACCACTTGGACGGTAAATCGAAATATGAAGATCGATATACTGACTCGAGTCGTACCGCATATACGGGTTTCTACGACAAAATTTCTTTTGCGATCAAACCATTTTTTTAACTTATCGGTATATTAAAGTGCAAGTCCGAAATTTGATTATGAATTGTGTTCTGTTCAAAGAAACGGATTTTTAAAGCAATATTTACATCTTAATTTTTTATTTGACTTTTTTATTTCGACAGTTAATAGTTAATTGTATTAACAACAATCCGGATTGTTGCAATACAAAAATATTACTTAGCGACAGGAAGTGTAAAATTACGGCATGAGTCTGGCTAATTATCGCCTGTGTTACACTAACTTAAACAGTTAACTCCTCGTTATACTGTGTCTATCATTCAATCTGCACGACACCTCATCTAAACGATAATAATCGGGACGGCATGTTTCAAATTACTAACATCTACTTAATCGTCATTTAGGACAATATGACGTCACTGTACCGCTGATAACTCTTATAATTTTGCAATTTTCAGCTTGTGGTATGATAACTGTACTCAGTAAAGCTGCTCTTTGGTTATAGTCTACAACACAAACAGGGACGTGTTGTCAATCATTCTTTGAATGATGTTCATACTTCTAGTACACCACAATAGAGGTACACCTTGGCTATTGTCATAGAGTGAGTGGGTGGTCATCTAATCAGCACGTCCCCTTCAAGGGTCAAAGGAAGTGCTTCGTCAACATGGAGGTGAAATCAATCTCTGGCCAGGATTAAATCTTGGTCACCAACAGGGAACACCTTATATGATCTGTTTGATAATATTGCGATATCGTTCACTCGAAACATGTACAGCGCCGCCAAGCAGATTTTGAGAGAAATTGTCGATATTAAAAGTTGTCTACATTGTATGAGTGACGGAGCTCAGGTAGCAGGATTCTATTCAACCAATTAGCTCACATAATTCGCACCTCGCTCGTTTCATTCTTTGTTTTAAATGTTTCTAATAACCCCACTTTGTTCAATTTAACAACAATAACTAATCAGTCGAAAACAATGGCCAAGACTAATTGAAACGAGCTGTTTTGGTAGGAATCTTACCTCTGCTCACAGTAGGCTTACCGAGTTCGAATTAGGAAAAAAAAGAGGCGTTCCCATTGTGGCTCTTCGTGGCTACCAATAGGAGACTCGCCGTGTTATGATCCATACAGCGTGACGATGTAATTGAATTGCTAGTATTATGATTGGTCTTTTGGGGATTGCAGTTCACAGCATGCCCGCTCTTTACTAATACTGCATACGTCAACCATACTTTTGTTAACTGTGACTGGGAGTGTCAGCGTTGTGAAAAGGCACTCCAGAGTCGTCGTTTAGTTGTGCCTTATACAAGCACACGTACAGCACTGTGTTGTACACTTCGCCATTTGCCGTACCATACATGTGCAACTGTACTTGCAGAAAAAAATAGCATATCAGTTAGTTGGCCAGGCTTGCGGGCGTTCTGTCATTACTTACTGAAAAATACATCTAGTCCTACGACGCCGGCGTAAAGTTTTTTTTGTTTCAGATACGGTAAATATAACTTCATAATTTTTGTTGCTCGTCTCATTGGGGTCACGGTGACGACTGGCTGGGTGAGATGTCGTATGTATTCGCGATGAGGCGATATTCTATCTTTCCGTTTCTGCATATATATTTTTCCCAAAATCATTGTTTAATATAGTTTGCATTGGTTCAGAACGTTTAACTGTAAGAATTCGTTTAAAGCTGGAATTATTTGACCAGCTTTAAAACCTGTATGATCCATCGTACAACACGTAATCGAATAAGACGAACTGTTTAATTCTTGTTCCGAATTCGTCGAAAATTAATCGTTTATTTATTTTTGTTTTACAGGCAGTTTCGTTACCGTGTTTCAGCAACGATGGATGCTACCATGCCAGCTTTTACATCAGAGCGAAATGTACATGTTGATGAGGGGATGCGTATGAAAACGTTAAACTTGGGTGCTGAGGGAGCGCGCCAAACAAGTAAGAAAAGTCTCGCTTTCTCTATCGATAGAATAATGGAAAGAAACTCCTCACCGAACAGAATGGTTGAAAACGAAAAACCCGAGTTGAATAGATTTTCCGCAGAGAAACCCATTGATCTGGCGTCTTTGGTGGATGAGTTCAAACGCAGAATGCAGACACCGAATTTCAACCAAGTGCTAGTACCAGAGTTGCCATTTCCGTATGGGCTTGGAAATGGGCTGACAGTCGGTCGGTTTGGAGAGCGGTCCAGCGACAACCATAACAACTCCTCGAAAGAAATTATCAACAACGAAATGCACAGGAAATTTTGGCACCCAAGTCTCACTCTACCCCCACCCCGCACGGGCTACGATTTATTTCGACCAGTTCCTTATTACTGTTATCCGCCAGCGTATTTTTTCGCAAGACGAGATTTGCCGGGAGTACCGGAGTTTTTAAAGGCAGACGGCTTAACTTCGGGCTTGCGACCTACGATAGAAACCAAGAACGGGAGTACTTCGTCGGCCGTCAGCGGCGCTCCCCACCACTCGGCGACAGGGTTCCAATACCAACACCAGGCGTTATACGAAAAAATGTCATCATATCCCCTTGCGTTGAACTTGAACGGATATAGAAATGAATCCAATAAACTGTTAGACGGTTTGAATCTTGATAAAGAAAAGGCCTTAACAAGCCGAAATCACACCGGGTCGAGCATGCGAACGAAGCGATGCGCTGCTAATAAACAGAAAACTTTCACATGTACTGAGTGTGGAAAGGTATTCAACGCACATTACAATTTAACCAGACACATGCCAGTTCATACCGGAGCAAGACCTTTCGTGTGTAAAATTTGTGGTAAAGGTTTCCGCCAAGCCAGCACTCTCTGTCGTCACAAGATCATCCATACTTCGGAGAAACCACACAAATGCAAGACTTGTGGTAAAGCGTTCAACCGCAGCTCGACACTAAATACACACCTGCGCATACATGCGGGCTACAAACCCTTCGTGTGTGAATACTGCGGTAAAGGGTTCCACCAAAAAGGCAACTACAAAAATCATAAACTGACACATAGCGGAGATAAGGCGTACAAATGTAATATTTGTAACAAAGCTTTTCACCAGGTATATAATTTAACGTTTCATATGCACACCCACAACGACAAAAAACCGTTTACTTGTAGTATTTGTGGGAAGGGTTTTTGTAGAAACTTTGATTTGAAAAAACACGTCAGAAAATTACACGAAGGTAACGACATGATGCGATGCTCGACCGCTAGTCCATTTGATAACAGTACGATAAGCAACGACTGTTGCGGCGACGACCAGAGAGAACACATTGTACTTATTGACGAACAGAAGACGAATGTCGCAATAGATTTAGCTGCACAATAATTACGTGTTATAACAATTTGATAAATATATATTTAAGAAAGAACACTCTTTGGCAAATACAAACTTGTGTTGTACAGTATAATATTTAAACCCGCGGTAAGCACCCGAGTTGGGTTAACGCGATTAGAGCTAACAGTTCTTTTAGCGCCACGGGGTTTAACCAGTAGTCGCAAGACAATTAAATTCAAAATTAGGCGATTACTGATCAGATCTGTATATATTGCTACCAAACTTATTTTATAGTAGAATTTCTGAAATGTAACAAGAACTATTGCAATGACGTTCATGAATTACAATTATCTAAACCGGGGAGAAATTACTTATATGTTCGAGGAAATCATTGAAGATCGATTATTTGTAATTTTTAGATATAATACAAGATATTCCGCATTTATGTGATGTGAAATAACCTTATATTGTGGATTTGTTATGGTCTCTGTATAACAGACATATCGAGTAAACGAATAATTGTTTTTACCCAACGTTTGCATTGTTAGTCGTCATGCTTTATATTTCTCGTTATATATAATGTATACACACAGATTTGTTAAACGGTATTAAATAATAATATATAGTTAAATTTTTATCGTGATGTTACTTTCTGGATTGAATCTTGTCACGATCAGTCACATGGAAGAGTTCTTTGTTCTACTAACTGTGATTCATGTTATCAGTCACATCAAATGCACGCAGTTTGATGCGTTTAACTTTGAATGTGCCACTTATGAAAACGTTACATTCATTCAAAATGGGACCCCTTTCTAAAAAAAATGGCCTTTGTTCGTAGCAATGACTTTAAAAGAATATAACACACGTTCGGATCGATAACACGACATCCTACAAATCTGTTCTAAATTTTGGCTGAATTTGACAACAATGCAGCTTGAAGTGGCGGTGTAGAGCCAATGGTAGCAGGTGTTAAAATACACACGTTATGTAAAACTTGGTTCCCATCAGTGGTTTTCATTTCTATTGTTTTCAGCCGATTATAAGCCAAATCGCCGTTCAAACTATGCTATTTTCCTCGTTGTTTTCGAAGACATTTCAATAATATCTTATTAGTGAGACGAATCAATCGATTATCCTATTTTTTATTGGAGTAAGGACACTATTTAAGACTAGCGAGTGATACCCCGCCAAACACATTAACACAATGTTTCAAACTGTACCTAGTACATCTCGTTCAAACTCTCTTCACTTTATTGCTCGACTCCGTGGTGGTTTGATGCCAATTCCAGAGAGACACATTGTATGGAGCTTCTTTATATGGTTTTATTAGTAGTGACGATGTACGGTCTTTTTACGAGACAACCGGCACTTCAGTGAATTGTACCCGACTCTCGACACTGCTGACCCGCAATTTGGTGCCCGCCAATTTACGCCCAACGCTTGACATTTCTACACGATTCGATTCTGTGTATATGCGTTAATAGTAATTGAGTTAAGTTATATGTCGTGTACCGCGGCTAATTGCTCCATGCTATACACCTAAGTGCCAACAGGAGTGAGATAGCTTTTACAACGGTATTATTTTCATAACCCATACTCGGAACGTTGCTCAGTTTACAATTGGAATATTGGAGAGAAATAAAGACGATATTTTAATTGAAATCTTGTATCCTTCCTTTTTCTTTCTTTCTCTCTCTCTCTCTCTCTCTCTCTCTCTCTCTCTCTCTCTTCTCTCTCTCTCTCTCTCTCTCTCTCTCTCTCTCTCTCTCTCTCTCTCTCTCTCTCTCTCTCTCTCTCTCTCTCTCTCTCTCTCTCTCTCTCTCTCTCTCTCTCTCTCCTCTCACTCACTCTCTCTCTCTCTCTCTCTCTCTCTCTCTCTCTCTCCCTCCCTCCCTCCCTCCCTCCCTCCCTCCCTCCCTCCCTCCCTCCCTCCCTCCCTCCCTCCCTCCCTCTCTCCCTCTCTCTCT